>NC_050581.1:51906638-52238202 GCF_011100635.1 Trichosurus vulpecula | reverse complement strand
AGTAGACAGATACAAGTTCCTCACCTAGGTTTTCTTTAGTTACATACTAAAATCCATTTTTTTTAAAAAAAATCCAGACTGGTAGGTCCTGGTGAATTGAATACATTGGCTGTTAGAGAATAGCTATATGTAATTCAAGTGAATTATCATCTTATAAAGAATTAGAATACCATAAACTACGTATCACAACAAAACCCTCTGAAATTTAGTGTTACCTGTCATTCAGAAGGCATTCCAGGACCTGATAATACCTCTGAGTCATTATTATGAACTTTCATTCATATTGTCCAAGTCTGTAGATAAAGAAGGTATAGGAGATTAGGTGGAATCCATAATGATGACAGGACATTGCACAGGGCACTGAGGGAAAGGTGGAGCCAAGATGGTGAAATAAAGGCAGGACTACCTAAGTTCTTCCAAATTCCTCTCCAAACAACTTTGAAATAACTCTTCACAATAAATTCTAAAGTGGCAGAACCAAAAAAAGGATGGGGTGAAACAATTTTCCAGCCCAAGACAACTTAGGTCAGAAGGAAAAGTCTGTCTCACTAGGGGTGAGAGTGGAGTATAGTCCAGTGCAGGCTATGCCCAAGCAAGCTAGCACCATGCCTTGGGGGTAACTGAACCAGTAGTGGTAGCTTCCAGAATTCAGTCCACAGATAGCAAAGGACAGAAAGGACAACTGGACAGAAAGAGACTATCGAGGGCCATTTGCTGTCACTGGGTGCAGAACTCTGTTGCATTGCTCATACATGGTTCTGGGTCGCAGTCCCAGGGCAAGAAGCACTAGCACACTTGAGCATGCAGCCACAGGGGAATGAGGACCCTGGTCACACGTCCAGGGCCAAAAAGAATGCCTGCAATTTCTCACAGATAAGAGCACAGCCTAAGATAGTAGTAAACAAACTTCTCCTTAGATCATGCCACCTTGGAAGACCCTTCCCATAACTAGCTCTAAATATAGCAACATGAAAAACCTGAAGGTTGAGACAGTGCCTTCTCTACTCCAGGAGCAGAGCCCAACTTTAACATAAAGTTAAAAGTCAAGACACAGACTAAGAAAATGAGCAAACAACAATAACAATAGAAAAGAACCTGACCATAAAAAGTTATTATGGTGACACAAACTCAGAAGAAGACAACAAAGTCAGAATAACTATATCCTAAGCCTCAAAGAAAATTGTAAATTTGTCTAAGGCCCAAAAAGAATTCCTGGAAGAGCCCCCAAAACTTTTAAATCAATGTAAAATCAAGAGGTGCCTTCTTGCATTCAGCAAACCTTCTCTCCTCTTTTTTTCCCATTCCCCCTCTTCCCCACCCTCAAGGACCACTATAGAAGGCAAATACATAACTTCTATTTCCTCTTCCAAAGAAGGCTCTCATGCCACTGTTGCAGCCATGTCTCTTGTAATCCCTGAGAAGTTCCAGCAAATTTTGAGAGTGCTTTTGCCATCACAGCCATCAAGGGTATGGGTCAAAGATATGATCATTTAATACTGAGGAAAGCAGACATTGACCTCACCAGGAGGGCTGGTGAGCTCACTGAAGATGAAGTGGAGCATGTGATCACCATCATGCAGAATCCCCAGTGATACAAGATTCCAGACTGGTTCCTTAACAAGCAGAAGTATATAAAGGAGGAAAAATATAGCCAGGTTCTGGCCAACAGTCTAGACAATAAGGTTTGTGAAGATCAGAAATGACTGAAGAATATTTGGATACATCATGGGCTTCAGCACTTCTGGGTTCTCCAAGTCCAAGTACACCAAGACTACAAACTGCAGGGGTTGCACTGTGCGTGTGTCCAAGAAGAAGAAAACAACTTTACTTGCCTTGTCTATTAATAAATAGTTTATATCAAAAAAATTACGTCAAATAAGACAGGTAAAGGAAAAATTGGGAAAAGAAATGAGAGTGGTGCAAGAAAATCATGAAAAAAAAGTCAACAGCTTGGTAAAGAAAGCAAAAAAAATCCACTGAAGAGAAGAATTTAAAAAGCAAAATTGGCCACATGGAAAAAGATGTACAAAAATTAACTGAAGAGAAGAACTCTTTAAAAAGTAGAACTGACCAAACAGAAAAGGAGGTACAAAAGCTCGCTAAAGAAAATAATACCTTAAAAATTAAAAATGAGCAAGTGGAAGCTAGTGACTCCATGACACATCAATAAACAATAAAAACAAAATCAAAAGAATGAAAAAATAGTAGAAAATATGAAATATCTCCTTGGAAAAATGACTGACCTAGAAAATAGAAATGGGAGAAACAATTTAAAAATTAATGGAGTACCTGAAAGCCATAATCAAAAGGACCCTGGATATCATCTTTCAAGATACTATCAAGGAATATGACCCTGATATCCTAGAATCAGGAATTAAAATAGAAATTGAAAAAAATCCACCAATGACCTCCTGAAAGAGATCTCAAAATGAAAATTTCCTGGAGTATTATAGCCAAATTCCAGAGCTCCCAGGTCAAGAAGAAAATATTACAAGCAGCTAGAAACAATTT
Source organism: Trichosurus vulpecula (assembly GCF_011100635.1). Classification (NCBI taxonomy): domain Eukaryota; kingdom Metazoa; phylum Chordata; class Mammalia; order Diprotodontia; family Phalangeridae; genus Trichosurus; species Trichosurus vulpecula. The sequence goes on along the minus strand of NC_050581.1, from coordinate 52,235,691 downwards.
AAATATCATGGTGTCACAGTCAAGATAAGACAAGATCTAGCAGCTTCTACATTAAAGGATCAAAGGGCTTGGAATATGATATTCCAGAAAGCAAAGGAACTAGGATTACAACCAAGAATCACCTACCCAGAAAAAACCGGGTATAATCCTTTGGGAGAGGAGGGGGGGAATTTAATGAAATAGAGGACTTTCAAGTATGCCTCATGAAGACCAGAGCTGAATAGAAAATTTGACTTTCAAATACAAGACTCAAGAGAGACATAAAAAGGTTAACAGGAAAGAGAAATCACAAGGGATTTAATAAGGTTAAACTGTTTACATTCCTACATAGGAATATGATACTTGAAACACCAAGGAACTTTATCATTATTAGGACAGTGAGAAGGAGTACAGACTATAGAGTATACATAGACATTCATATACATAGAGGGCACTGGTGTGAGTTGACTATAATGGGATGATATAAAAAAAAATTAAGGGGCAAGAAAGAAGGATGAGCTGGGAGAAGAAGGAAAGGGAGAGGTAGAATGGGGTAAACTATTTCACATAAAAGAGGTGCAAAAAGCTTTTACAGTGGAAGGAAATATGATGGGAGTGGCATACAACACTTGAACCTCACTTTCATTGTAATTTGATCAAAGAAGGAATAACATACACACTCAGTTGGGTAGAGAAACCTATCTTACCTACAGGGAAATAGGAAGGTAAGGGCATAAGAGAGCTGATAGAAAGGTGGGAGGATTGGGAAAGGCAGTGGTTAGAAGCAAAACACTTTTTGAGGAGGAGAGGGTGAAAGTGGGGGGAAATAGAAGGGAAGGAAATACACACTTAGTAATCACGACTGTGAAAAAAAATTATACCAAGTTTCTCTGATAAACATCTCATTCGCAAATATATAGAAAACTGACTTAAATGTATAAGAATACAAATCATTCCCCAAGTGATAAAATATCAGAGGATATGAACAGGCAGTTTTCAGATAAAGCTATCTATAGTCATATGAAAAAATGCTCTAAATCACTATTGAATAGAGAAACGCAAATTAAAAGAACTCTGAACTATCACCTCATACATAGCAAATTGGCTAATATGACAGAAAAGGAAAATGACAAATGTTGAAGGAGGTATGAGAAAAATGGGATGCTAACACACTGATGGTGGAGTTGTGAATTTATCCAATCATTCTGTACAGCAATTTCAAAGTATGCCCAAAGGGCTATAAAATTGTGCATACCTTTTTTTACCCAGGAACACCACTACTAGGTCTATAGCCCAAAGAGATTAAAAAAAAATGAAAATGAAAAGGACTTATATGTACAAAAATATTTATAGCAACTCTTTTTTCTGGTGGCAAAGAAGTGGAAATTGAGAGGATGCCCATCAATTGGTGAATGACTGAATAAGTTGTGGTATATGATTTGATGGAATACAATTGTGCTATAAGAAATAACAAGCAGGATGCTTTCAGAAAAACTTGGAAATGAAAAGAAAGGATCTTTGATGAGAAGAAAGAAAGAAGGGAAGGGGGTTGAGGTTTGTAGGTATTTTGAAGAGAGAAAAGAAGGCTTGGAATACTGTAGTTACCATGGGAAATGTGAAGAGAATCAGTCCGGGAAGAATACTTCTAATTGAATGGTATCTTGGAAATCTGCCAACCAGCATTTCATGAAAATTCACAGATACAGACACACATAAACACACACACACACACACACACACACACACACACACACAATTGGTGGCATCCTAGAGCAGAAATATTTACCCCTTCATCTTTCAAGGCTCCTTAACAACAGTGGTACTTAAGGTTCTGGTGAGTCAAATTCTTTCTCCACAATGAGTCAACATTCCCTCTCCACAAGTTCTACCCACCACTAAATCAATTCACCATTTATTAAGTGAGTACTATGTTGAGGTCACTTTGCTAAGTATGGGGATGCAAAGATAAACACAAAAGAACTTCTGCCAAGGAACTTGTATTCTTCTGCAGGAAGAGATTACAACATGTACAAAAGTAAGTCAATACAAAGAAATACAAAGTAATTTCAAAAGGAAGAATATCTGAATAAATGATGGAGGAGGGAAGAAAGAAAGGCCTTATATAAAGGGTATTGCCTAAGGTATACATTGAAGGAAACAAGGAACTCCCAAGAGTTTTAGGTGAGGAAGGAATGCATTCAGATCTGGAAGGTCATTTGTGTAAAGTTATAGAGCTGGAAAATGTAATTCTATGTGTTGGGAAGAGCTAATAGGCCAGTTTTACTGGAATGGAGAGTGTGAAGGGGAGTAACACAAAATAAGAGGGGTGTGTGGTAGCTGATAAATTGTATAGGCTTTAAATGCCAGGCTAAGGAGTTTGTATTTTAATCTTAGAGCTGATAGGGAGCCATTAAAAATTTTGAAGAATCAGGACAGACGATCGGATTTGTGTCTTAAGAATATCAAATTGGTAGCTATGTAAAGGATGAAGAAAGGATAGACTGAAGTCAGGGAGACCAATTAGAAGACCACTAAAATAGTTCATGAGCCTAAACTAGTATGGAGGCTCTATGAGTCAAAAAGGGGGATAGATGCAACAGACATTGTGGAATCAGCTTAGCAAAACTTGGCAAATGATTGGATATGAAGTCTGAAGGGAAGAGAAGAGCTAAGGATGATTCCAAAGTTGTGAACCTGGATGACTGGAAGATGGGTGAAGACATCCAAGGAAATTAGGAATTTGGAAGAAGAAATTAGATTGGGGGGAAGATATGAGCTATGAGCAATGGTTGGAAAAGGATTTTGACCCACATATTTTGATCCACACCTAGAACTTCAGCTAATTCATTGCAACGCGTCAAAGATGGCAGGATGTGGTCAGGGCTAGATACTTCATGTTGGTTGCTTGCTTGCTTTGTTGATTGGTAATGAGTTTGGTTTAAATGCTCCGAGAACCTGGATTTCTTATAACAAGATATAGTTGTCAAAGTCCTGCAACCTGTAGCATGAGGATGTCAGGGAGAATAGGATTGAAATCAGGAGTGATTTTAAAGATCCTGTTGTCATTGATCTTTTGACATAATATCATCATTGTCCATTTCTTTGGTGACCACTTTGCCTTAATACATCTAGAACCTCCTGGGCAGTACACTCTACCTTGAGGCACATATAAAACACATCAGTTTAAGTATAGGCACATAGAAAAAGTCACTCATGCAACCAAATTCTCCATCCAACCTTTGACATTTACCTGCCGCACGATTTAGGACAAGTCACTTAACATCTCTGGACCTCAGTTTCCTCGGATGTAGAATGAGGGGTGTGCATGAAATGGTCTCTAAGGTCTTTCTAACTGTTGACCTATGATCCAGTCTAATGAACTGCTGCACCTCTTTGCCCCACAGTAGTCTGAGGTGAATATACAGTTCTTCCCCCCAATCAGCTCGTTAATATGAGGGTCAGTTTAAGAAACACTGGCCCAGAAGCCCAGGAAAACTTTGCTTTTATAAACTGGGTACAAGCAACCTCAAAATAAGTGAAAGGCTACAACCTTCATCTGAGTTATTGACAGCAGCTGCTGCCTTTCTGACCCGTAGATCGATTGCCCTGCCTCCTTGTTTGTAATAGCAATAACGAGAGAACATTTTCATTTGTATCAATCTGATAGAATTCTCAGTTATGTCCCAGCACAGCAGGCTTTACTGACATCTTCATTACAACCCATCTAAGATATTGGGGTTCCTTTACATGATTGATCTTTCCTCCTATTATCCCTACCTCATAGTAAGATGTCAATAGCAACACAGTGGCAGACCTATTTTACTACAGGCATGAGAATTTATCAACGTGCACATGATATACAACAGACGAAATACCGACTTATTTACTAGAATAGATTAGCCTTATCTCGAGATTATTTGATCTGGCTCTCTAATCATCCACATGAGTCAAACCAGTTTCCAAGTCTCTGATCTTTTCTGGCCTTTTAAGAAGTCTCTTTTCAGCCTGGTTCAACTCCTTGCATCCTACTCCTTGTCCAAATTAATCTATAAGCTGATGTCTCCTTGTTCTTTGAAAAGTATCATCTGGGGTCCAGCCTCCACTGATCTCAAAACCTCTCATTCTCTAATTGTCCTCCACTTCCTGCCTCGCTTCTTTGATTTATTGTTCATTAAAAGCCGGGATCCTTTTGTCACTTCTGGAGGGGCCACAGAGGCATATTATTCCATTACCAATTAACTAGTTATCATTTAACACGCATTAGCATAAGAAATAGAATATTCAGACACTAGTAGTAAGGGAATGATTCACCACACCTGTTCCCACTACCCCACCACAAGGACATCATAATTCAATCCCTGTGGTATTAACCCATTTTCATGTGTATTTGTAGTCATTGTTATAGACTTTTAAATGGATGCCTGCTGGCCCGGGGGTTGTAAGATGATACCAAGGAGGGTGGTTACTTTTTTCTGTCCATAGTGCTCCACAAAGCATAGTCTCCCAATTCTCCTAAAATTCAGCTTTTGTGCAGCCATGACTAAGTGACTTGACCATTTCATGCACACCCCTCATTCTACATCTGAGGAAACTGAGGTCCGGAGATGTTAAGTGACTTGTCCTTAATCGTGCAGCAGGTAAATGTCAAAGGTTGGATGGAGAATTTGGTTGCATGAGTGACTTTTTCTATGTGCCTATACTTAAACTGATGTGTTTTATATGTGCCTCAAGGTAGAGTGTACTGCCCAGGAGGTTCTAGATGTATTAAGGCCTCAGTGCCACTCATTTATAAAACACAGTGGTTGTACTGAATGATTTCTAAGGCCTGATTAAGCTTTATAACTTTATGCTGATGATAGGGAAGTAGGATGAGGGGTTAGGTATACAACTCCATGAGAGCCCCGGCTATCGTCCTGGGTACTATAAAGACAAAAATAGAAGCACCTCAGTTCTATGCTCTGAGACTAAGGTAGCAGTTTGTAACATACCTGGTGTGTGTGTGTGTGTGTGTGTACACATATATACACACACATACATGTATACATGTGTGTGAATGTGTATATTGTGTATATACACACATATGCAACGTGTATGTATTGTGGATCCAGAGCTACTCCATTTTGGCAATCACTCCATTTGGTTCACACATATATGCCTGTAGTGTCCAGTTAGTGCTTGCAATACAAGTAATGCCCAAAAAAGACTTACCATGGTATTCTGCTGTGCAACCTGTTCTGAGAAACAGTCTAGCCCCTCTCCCATTCTGTTATGCAGAAACCCCTAAACTTCAAACTGGATAAAAATACTGCCCCAGATCAGCCTCTAGCCCCAGAAACAGGGACCTTGACCAATCAAATTCTTCCCATCCCTCAACTATTTCCCACTCCCTGAAACCTATATAAACCTTGTGTACTGTTCATTCAGGGAGTCTTTGCCTCTTTGGGGTGAGAGTTCCCTGCTAGCAAGCTTAATAAACCCAAGTTGATTCAAATTATGTTTCTTAGCCAATCAGTTGTTCTTGTTCCCAACATGAATATGTGTATATAGATATATTGTATCTATGTGAATATGTGTGTATAGATACATTGTATACACATATATGCATATATGTATATTTATATATTAAGTATGCTTGGTTTGTAACCAACTTGATGTATATATATATATATATGTATGTATGTATACACACATATATATATATACAGATATGTACATATGGGACATATATAGATAATGATATCTCTATATAATTGGTTCCCTTTGCAAAATGATATATTTTGTTTTATGCATTTAAAATTATTTATAGCAGCTTTTTTTGGTGGCAAAAAAATTACAAACGAAGAGGATATCCAACAATCGAGGAATGATTAAATAAGTGGTGGTATGTGGATGTGATGCAGTATTATTGTACTTTAAGAAATGAATAAATGTATGATTTCCAAAAGGCATGGAATGACATATGAATGGATGCAGAATGAAGTGAGCAGAACCAGAAGAATAATTTATACCACAACATCAACATTCTAAAGCGCACAATTTTAAGGACTTTTAGAAACTGACAAAGAATGGAATAAGCAGAATCAGGAGAACTATTTGTATGGCAATATTGTAAAAACAAACAACTTTGAAAGCTATGACAATTTATGGCCAGTTCAATGACCATGCATGATACTAGCAGACCAATGATGAAGCATGATATTCATTACAAAGAGGTGACGGATTTAGGATTTAGAATAAGACATTCGTTCGTTCATTCATTCATTTTTCTTGACTATGCATATTTATTACAAGAAATTTGGGGTTTTTTCAATTTTTTCAATGGGATGTGAAATAGAAGACGGAGAAGACAGATTTCCGTTGACTTTTTTAAACGGATGTGGAATGTGATGGATGTGAAATGTCTCATGAATCTTCAGATGAGGTCGCCATATTATTAGTTTTGCTTAACTGTTTTATTTTGTTACAAGAAAGCTCTCACAAAGTAAGAATGATTTGTAGATGTTTGCAATAGGGAAACAAAACACATGGATAAAACTGGAAGGGTAAAAGGAAAAGAAAAAGAAAAAGATGACAGAGTGGTCCACAAGTTTCCCCAGATAGCAAAAGGGAACCTTGACATATACACACAAAAGGTAAACATCTGTTCTAGGTTCATCAAAACCCTGTTCTAGCATCAAGTATATGTTCCCAGCTATGAATGCTAAAAATAGCATTAAGTATAGAGAACTCACTGAATAGACTATGCAGAGGAGATCTGGGCTCTTGTCATGCTACTATACTTGCTAGTCTTGTGACCTCATATTACCACAAGCAGGGCAGTAGAGCAGGAAGGCAATATCTGCTATCAATAGCCTTCAGTTCCTGCTCTACGGATCTAAGGGCATCTTCTGGCAATAGAGAGTGGCAGGGACACCTGCCACTGGGTGAATCATCATCCCTTTACTGGTGCCTAAGAACTCCATTTCTTATATTAATACATGCAAAATGATACTTACACTAATTGTTGTGTTTGTCCTTCATTTTCAAAGAGGACCATGGCATCAGGGGGATGATGACATGATTTGCAGTTAACTTTGATTTGAGTGAGGGAGGGCTATGCAAGGTCACCAGCCTCACTTTCTACTCCAGAGCTATCACCAGATATTCATCAGGATGACTGGAGATGACCCAGGATGCAATGGGAGACCCTGGTCCTTTTTGGCTAAGGCCTTTTCACCTACTCACTTAGAGTGAGGTTATGCCCATTCAGTGACTATTTCTTATACTAATGCAAGTAAAAAATACTTTAACTAATTCTCATACTCTGCCAATGGAGTTGAAAGAATGTATGCTCTCTGAGGGCAAGGACTTTTTCATTTTTGTCTTTCTAGTCTCAGTAACTGGCACAGTATCTTGTCATAAGATAGGGACAGGGACATGGACAAGACCTGTAATTTCATCGGTATAGATGAGAGAACTCCCACTGTCAAAGCAGGTTGGCACCCCTGTAACCTGTATTAGAGAGTTTCTAAGACAGAACACGGAGACATGAAATGACTTGTCCAGGGTCACCAAGTCAATATGTGTCAGAGTTAAGACCTGAATCCATGGGGGTTTTTTGGTATCTAGACCAGTTCTCTATTCACTATGGATAGCTCATATTAGACTCTTAATGTTTGTTTAATTGAATTGAATTGACAAGAGGGAGAGCAAACTAGTCAGGTTAGACATCTTACTGAGGAACAATGCACCTCTGGGGAATCTAATCCTCCCTTAGAGTCTGTATTTACATTCTACTGTGTTATGTGCATGTGAAGGAAGCTCCAGCTGTACCACAAGATGCCTGAGGTCTTAGGTACTGAAAATGCCAAAGGGCTGGGCAGTGATTACTATCTGTCACAAGCCAACAATGTGAGAAACGATTTTGGGGATCACTGGACTTCCTAGGCAGGGCCAAAGTCCTGAGGAAGAACGCTGTGATAATCCCTAGGGAAGGCTGTACAGACCATAGGACTTCCAGAGGAAGACCAAGTGGTAGCCACCCCCCTTAATCCGTGGGGATCACAGGGCCCCCAAGGGGTCAGACCCTAAGGAGGACCCTAGTGATGGCTCCTTAGAACAGTTGTGGGGAAATCACAGGACCTCCTAAGGTTGGACCCCAGGAAAGGGCCACATGATGACCCTTGAGGAAGGCTGTGCAGACCACAGGACTCCCAGAGGAGGACCAAGTGGTAGCCCCCCTTAATCTGTGGGGATCACAGGGCCTCCTACGGGTCAGACCCTAAGGAGGACCCAAGTGATAGCCCCTTAGGACGGCAGTAAGATCACAAGGCTCCTGAGACAAGGCCGGAAGACCCAAGTGATCTCCCCTTAAGAAGGCTGTGCAGACCGCAGGGTTCCCCGGGGAAATCCTGAGTGGTAGCCCTCTTAGCACCACAGTGGGGATCACAGGACTCCCCAAGGCAGGATCAGGAAGTAAGCCCGAGATGAGCTTCTGCTGCTCATTGTTTTCTTTTCCTTAACCTTAGGAAAATCCATGTGATTTGCTCATTCTCACCCAAAGAACTCAGGACCAGAGTGGGCAGAGGAAGGCATTTATTACGCTCCTCAAGAGAGTGGGTGCAGTGCTCACTGGAACACTCAAACTGATACAGCTGCAGGAGCTGGGGTAACCATTCCCTCCACTCCTTCTAGAGTTATGGTTAGTTTACAATCTTTATTTTTTACATAGTTTTCCTAGGTTATTCAGTTTATACAGTAGGATAATAAGGATACAGAAGCAAAAGTAAAGTTAATTAGATTTTCCTTGTCTGAGTTTAGGATTAATCTACATCCTTTACTCCGCTATGGTCCCTGTTTACCATATGCAAATTATGCAAATCAGTAGGCCTGGACTCTTGACCAAGACCAGACCCTAGATAAGCTTGAACTGGTTCAACCCGGTTTGGCCTCTCTAATTTCCCTGACTGCCTTCTCAAAAAGCATGAGCATGCGTACAAGCCTCTGACCTCTCACCTGACCCTACGTTGAGGCCTGGTTTCTGCTAAAGCTGGGGTGTGGAGGGGGGCGGAGTACACCTTTAGTTCTGTGGAAACAAAACTCTTCCTCCCATTTCTTACAACAATAACTATGCCCTCAACAAGGCTTCATAAACTTGTCCCTATTTTCTTGCATCAAATGTCTTTGGTGCTTGGAAGTCAAAAGTTACAAAATCCTAATATAAGAAAATTATTTCATCTCCCTGGGTCTCAGTTTTCCTATTTGTAAAATTATAGTTGAATTTTTTGATCCCTAAGGTCTGTTTCGGTTCTAAAATGAAATTATCTTGGATTGTTCGACTAAAATTAAAATGGAATCATTGCTAGATGGTGACAGTCACCACCACCCCTATCCCCTAACGCCATTTCTACTGCCACGTTTGAATGGTTGGTTGAGTAGCATTTTTGAAATAGGATCTCTTGTGTAACACCAAAAACAAAGTCTAAGCAACTTATTTATTATCATTTCTACAAAGTCATTTTGGAGCCTGCATGGACTCCTGGATGCATTTAATAAATAAAACATGCCATCCATCTATCAGCTAAACCACTGGGCATGCCACAAGACCAAGCAGTCAGCTGATCTGTTACTCTTTTTCTTACCCTCCCCCTCCCCAAACTCTCCTGATTCTATGCTGCTGTTTGAGTGAGCAGAGCCATGGCATTGTGGGGTAGGAGGGAGAGCCAAGAAGGGGAAGGGGGGACAGAAAGGGGGGAAGTCATTAATAGAATAGAGGCAGGAGATGATGAATTAAGGGAATGCCCATTAATTTTTCATTTTGACAGATTATCTCGTGTCAGAAGGCAGAGGAGATGGCTCCTGCGCCCAGAGCTGAGGCACTTGCTCGTAACACAGGATTGTGTGGGGTTTTTTTGCCTGAATTAGGTAGTGGGCACCCAAAGAATGAAAAATTCATGACAATCTATAATTTACATGCTGGAAGATAAATAATGAACTAAACCCTGTCATTAAATTGGCCCTTCGTTTTTCTTAATCCCTTGGGTGATAAATCTGATTTTGCAACAACATTTAGTATAAATTGATTTTTTTTAAAGAAGGGAGGGGTGGAGGAGAAGCTGTTTAAAATACTTTGGTTATAAATAGCCTCTGCTGAGGGGTACATTGCCTGGGGCTCAAAGATACAATAGCCTGTTAATGTAACTTTACATTAAGACTGGCATTAATTAAAGAGGATATCAACAACACATTTTACAAACCAAAGTGATGTTAAAAACACACACACTCATAGGAACCAGCAACTCCTACAATCCGAATCTACATAGCTATGGATTTAATGGAGAGGAAAAAAAAAACCCTTAAAATTCCAAGCTGGGTGGTGGGTCTGGAAAGCAACTAGAGAAACTTGTGTAGACATCCCCTAGGGCTACTGTGAAAGACTTTTCCTGGCTACAACTAGACTGCCAGGCAGTCTCCTGGGGCTTAGACTTCATTAGGCTTTGGTAAACAATGTTTTTATTCTTCTCCCAGGACCAAATAGAAAGAAACCAAGAGTCACCCTTGGATAATAAGCTCATCTGCCATCTCCTCCATCTTGTCTTCAAGGGGCACTGAATCTCCATAAAGCTGATCTTCTAGCAGGATTTTCTGCCAGGCCATTGGACTGGCAAAGGGCAAAAGGGTGGGTAGCAAGATGGCTGTTTCCTATCTTCATTTCCACCCACCATTGACTTTGCTTTCTCCTTCCCCCTTTCACCCTCCCTCAACAGCCATGAGCCACCTACATCCCCCATACCTTTCCTGTGGTATTGACTCCTTTATCCATTAGTTTGACTCATTTTACTCTATTTGTAAGAGTTTATCACATTAACAAACTAGGAAAACAATGGAGAGAACATTTGTTCTAGAGGCACTTGCTTGTTTATGGTTTGAAAGACCCTTACCAATTAAATTTATAATAAGGAGCCATCTCAGGGTGGGAACAGAAATAAATTTTATTCAGTTCTCGAGAATAGGTCGTCCTCTGCCAGAAGAGATGTAGCAAGGAAAGTGCTTTACAAGAGGCAAAGCACCAATAATTATACCTAACACAAGAGAATTCCAGCCCACCTCTGATCGTTCTCACCATTGGCTGGGAGGTGGGCTTACAATCTAGGCATGAAAGCTAGACAAAGAACCAGGAAATCGAGGTACAGAAACTCCAATTCCCATTCCCTTAGTTAATGATTACAACTGAGGTGACATCTATAAATCTAAAGAAGAAGAATAGGATTAAGGGGAGGGGGAGACCCTCTCCATTCTTCTACAGTACTTTTACAGTAAAGGAAAGCACGTCACAGTGACCCTATTCTTACTGAGCAAATCTTTAAACCAGAACCAGAAGAAAGAACAAAAAGTTTCAGGGTAAACTTTCCCAGAGGCTGAGCCATCAAACTCTCATGGCCTCAGAATTTTTCCACTTCCCTATTTCCCTATTTCTTGATTTTTAAACATTTCTTAGTATAGATATAGACATATATTTATACATGTCTTCCCTGTGAAGTCTCCACATTTTATTTACCTCACACACTTGTAACGCAGGATTGTGTGGGGGGCGGGGGTTGCCTTAATTAGGTAGTGGGTACCCAAAGAATGAAAAATTCATGATAATCTGTAATTTACATGCTGGAAGATAAATAACGAACTTAATGCTCCTTAACCTTTTCTGTATCATGGTCCCCTTTGACAGTTTGGTGAAACCTATGGACCCCTTGTGAGACATTTTTTGCTAAGTGTGTAAAATAAAATACATAGGATTACAAAGGAAATGAATTTTATTGAATACAATTATCAAAATCTTTTTAAAAATAAGTTCATGTGCCCCAAATTAAGAATTCCTGCTCTAGAGTCAATGGCCCTGGGGTCAAATCCCAAATGATTTTTGCTACTGGTTGATCCTAAGCATGTAATTCCATCTATCTAGGTCTCATTTTCTTCATCTGTAAAATGAAGTTGTTGGACTAGATAGCCTCTGAGGTTCCTTCCAGCTCTAGATCTGTGATTTTATTGAGAGGAATGATTATTTTTCTATTATATTAATAACCAATTATTAAATTAGGATTAAATCTTTTTCTTTTTATTTCCTCAATCAAGGACCAGCCCGTTTAAGTCAGTCTCTGAAGGACATTGCTGATAGATGAGATGGCCCAAATCCTCTAGGAATTTACTCCTTGATGTTGAGCTGAACTAGTATACCTTACTTCTGTTTAGAGTGTAAACAAAAGCTAATCTAGGTGAATTCCAGCCCCAAAGCATAGTCTTTGCCCTAGCACTCCTCCATTAGAGTTTAGGGTGACCTAACTCATGAAAGAGAAAACCAACCAGAGTGTCTGGGTAGAGAGGGATTCCTTTGTCCAGATGGTCAGAAGCAGCCAAGTCTTATGATCAAGCCATGTTCTCAGCTGGAGAAGCTGAAGACTTTCAGTTGAAATCCTCATGAATATGTCCACCCCTCATTAAATATTCATCAGTCAGAGTGGATTTTCACCTGTCAGGGGCACCCCTTTTTCAAAAGGAATGTAAGCATTTGGTGATCTCCATGGTTTTGTCTTTGGTCACTGAGAGAAACCACTTGACCATCAATTTATTATCAGCTAGCCTAATTAATAAGTTGATTATTAATTACCTGAAATTCTGTCTCTCAAGTTTTTCATTCTTCTCACTTTGAAGAGGTATGTGATAGCTGGAGAGACAACAGTGTTCCCCCAAATGTCTTAGAATTGTGTAGTTTTGGAATATTACAGCTAGAAAGGGCTGTAAGAGATTAGCCCTTCATGTTACAGATGAGATAACAGAGGCCCAGAGTTGAAATGGCTTCCCCAAAGTCACTCAGTTAGTTTATTTGCTGAGCCAGGACTCAAATTCAGCTTTCCTAACTAAATCCAACCTCTTTCCATTGTCCCGGGCTGTACTTCAAGCCAAAGTACTCAATGTGAGGCCGAGATCTGCAAGCCTGAGTTCAGGAAGAGGCTCAGAAGAGAAGGATCATCTCCTACAGAGACTGTCACCTAGAACACTGCATTCCAGCCCTGAAATCTCTATGCCCACACAGTGTCACTATTAGTAATAGTGAAAATGACAACCATTATGATTCATCAGGCTGGAAAATTAAGGTTGAAATCACAAAATGTAGGAATAGGGTAAACACAGAGGGAGAACACACTCCTAATACCCCAGGAGATAGCACTGATGCTTGAAGGAAGTGGTTTTTAGATAGACAAAGGACATTTTATAACTCTTATTTTACACTACAGAGAATCAATTAATGGAACTCCCTTTCTCAAAGACAGCAAAAGCCAAAAATGCAAATTGGCTCAGTTAAGATTTACTATATTTCATGGACAATAGATTCATAATAGATCATTAACAAAAACTAAGAATCAATTGGCTATGTGTCAAGCACCCTACAAGGCACTAGGGATGCAGAGATAAAAATGGAAACAAAAAATGAAAAATGAGATTGCTTCTTGCCCTCAAGGAGCCTACATTCTCTCATGGGTAACATGGCGGGAGGGCCAATGTTCCAAATTCCTTGAAGGTAGATGGCATCTTGTTGCTCTTAGTCTCTTCATATTTTGATTCCCCTTGTTTCTCTTTTGGAATCTTCCTAATTCAGTTAGAAAACATTATACTGTGTCTACACAGTACCTAAATAGCTAACTATAATACTCAAGTATAGAAGGCAGGGGAGGGAGGGAGAAATAGTTGCTTTTGGCTTAACAGGGGACTTTATATAACTCTGAGTAACTTGGCTGTGCTCTTATCCAAGCTTTCCATTTGTATAGTCCTTTATATTTAAAAAAAAAGTAATTCATATCTGATGTCATGATCCTCTTCAAGAAGGAAGGACAAATAACAACATATCTACTGCCTCACTTGATTCCCAAACAACCCTGGATAGGCATTACTATCTGCTTTGCCACTGTACCCTAAGGAAAATGAGACTTTTCCATCCGACTTCCGGGTAAATCATATGTGTATATATACATACATATGTGTACATATGTATGTATGTATATGCATGTGTGTATACATATATGTATACACATATACATATATATGCATATATACTTGTATACATGTGTGTGTGTATATGTATGCATAAATTTGCCTCTATTAGAATTTGAACTCCTTTAGAGTAGGGTCTTTTTAAATTTTTCTCTTTGTATTTCCAGCACTTACCCCAATGCTTTGCAAGCACTTAATAAATGCTTTTTTTTATTCATTCCTTATCACCATTTTATGGATGAGAAGACTGAGTCTCTGAGACACTGAGAAGTGAAGTGTGAAGCCCATATGCCCATCACAAACCTGTGACAGAGCTAAGTCTCCTTGCTCCAAACCATCACACTCCACTGTTTACCCTCAGTCATTTTGCATCCCAGGGAAACAAGCACTATGATTGAAATACATTCTTTCGTTCATATTTCTGAACGGCAATGTAGATTTCACATCTTCTGGTTACAAGTGACCTGGACTGGATTCAAATTATTTATGAAGGGCTCAGTCTCCTCTTCACAATTCCCCAAGATGCCCTTACATTACATTATATTGTGCAACATAAAAGATTCAGGTGAAATTTACATGGTGGCTAATGTAGTATATTTAATTCATATCTGTAGGTATTTCTTTCCTTCTCTCAATCAGTCATGAGAAATACATCTTAATGAGTTACCATAAAGAAAGAGGGAGAAGGGAGGAAAGGGAAGTGTGATTTAATGCCGTCCTTAGCTCTCACACTCATAGATAGGGAGACAAGGAGACTGAGAGAGGCCTCCTTGGAGGCATTGTGGATTGCTTCCATATGGTATTGGCCATTATTTTTTAAGACTAATCAGTAGCTTTCAAGTATTCCCTGCTACTTGCTAGCCTTTATAAAATTACAAAATCACAGAATCATCAAATGTTAAAGCTAGAATGACCTTAGAAATCATTCGGTCCAATCCCTTCATATTAGAGAAGAGGAAACTAAGACCAGGAAAGGGGAAAAATCACTTGTTCAAGGTGCCTGAAGCAGTGAATGTCAGAACCACCACAAGAACTCAGGTTTCCTGGCCCTCAGTCAACTGTTCTTTCTACTACACCATATTGCCCCCTTGTGATTTTTCTGTTGCATTTATGATGTTAAATTTAATCATAGAAGACCCTGAATTCACATAGCATGGGAATGCATGGCTCTCTATTTCCTAAGATCATAAGTCACAAAATGAGAAGTGAAAGTTGGACAAAAGGAAGGATTGATGCCAAATATCAGTAGACTGAGTTAGAAACCTAGGAAAGACCCCAATTGTTTGTAGGGTACTCAGGAAAGACAAAACTTTTTTTTGACTGAGTCTCTCTATCTTGCTTACACTGGAAGTACAGCTTCCACTCACCAACCCAATCTCACTTTTGATTGGCACAGAAGTTTTGACCTGCTCTTTTTCTGATCTGGGGAGATTCACACATCCAGAGGCAATCTGTTGAAATCACTTCGCTATATTGGTGCTAAACTCAGTGTAGACACCTGATTGCTTTAGCCAACTGTAGCTCAGAATTCCCAAACCAATTCATTGAAAAAAAATCCGACAGTATGTGCAATGTCCTACATCTATATATCCCCCTACTTCTGCATACTTCTCATACCTCTTCTTTGGGACCAGTCTTATTCTTTGTAATTTTACAATATTCATTTTCAACTGTATTATGGTAGCTATTCTTTCTAATTACATTGTTGGAACCATTGCGCATATCATTTTCTTGGTGCAGATTACTTTATTCTGTATCAGTTAATGTAAATCTTCCAATGCTTCTCTGTATTCATGATAGCTGTCATTTCTTACAGCACAGTAATAATCCATTACATTTGCTTTACCACAATTTGCTTAGTCATTCCCCAGTTGATAGCCATCTACTTCATTCCTAGTTCTTAGCTACCATAAAAAGCTCTTCTAAATATATTTTGGTGAATATGCAGTGTTTCTTTTGTCATTGACTTCCTTGGAGTATAAAGCTATCAGTGGAACCTCTGGGTCAAAAAGTATAAACATTTTACTACTTTTTTGCATAATTCCAAATCGCTTTAGAGAATGATTGTACTAATTTACAGCTCCACAAACAATATGTCATTCATAACGCCTCCAACATTTATCTTTTCACAAACTCTCCAACATCTCTGCCACTTTCTGGATATGAGATAAAACTTCAGGGTTATTATGGTTTGCATTTTCATATATTTAGTGATATGGGACATTGTTTCATGTGGTTGTTAATAGTTTGCTATTCTTCTGAGGACTGTTTGTTCATATCCTTTGACGGTGGTCTATTTTTTTTTTGTTATAAGAGATCCTTGACTCATAGAATCACAGCATTTCAGAACTGGAAGAGACCTAGGTGACTCAAGCCCTTCAAAATAGTCCCTACTATGTAACAAGTAATCAGCCAGCCTTAGCTTGAGGACGTCCAGTGAGGGGTGCACTTAGTGAAGTGGGTATAATGGTAGAGTGGAAAAATTGCTGTCTCTAGAGCTTGAGGACCTAGGTTCAAATCCTACCTCCAGCACTTACTACCTGTGTGCTCTTGAGTAAGTCAATTACCATTGCTTGGCCCATGTTTCCCCATCTGTAAAATGAAAGGGTTGGACCAGAGGTCCTGTAAGGTCCCTTTTAGATCTATGATTCCATGACTTCCCAAGGTGGACTCTTCCACTTTTAGATAGTTCTATTATGAAGTTTAGATTCACTTCTTTGCTCCTAGTTTTCTCTAAAAGAGAACACTAGATCCAAAGAGAACAAATCTAATCCCTCTTCTATGTGATGTGGGGCAGCTAGATGGAGTAGAATCAGGAAGACTTGAGTTAAAATTCAACACCAGGTACTTAATAGCTGTGTGACCCTGGGCAAGTCACTTAACCCTCTTTGCCTCAGTTTCCTCATCTGTAAACTGAGCTGGAGAAGGAAATGGCAGACCACTATAGTATCTCAGTCAAGAAAACCCCAAATGGGGTTACAAAGAGTTGGACACAACTGAAATGACTGAAAGACGAATATGATATAGTCTTTTAGATCCTTGAAGACTACTATTGTGTCTCCTTTCCCAAGTCTGCTCTTCTTCAGGCTAAATATTCCTAATTCCTTCAACTGATACTTAAATAGCATGAAATTGAAGGCACTCACCATTTTGTTTGCTTTCCTTCAAACATTCTTCAGTTTATCAGCATCCCTTCTATACTATAGTGCCCAGAATTGAACACAACCTTGCAGATGTGATGGTCTGACCAGGACAGTATACCATACAGATGTCACCTGATTATTCCTGGAAGCTATAATTCTCTTCATAAAGCTCAAGTTTATATTAGCTTTTTAGGCTGTCATATCACAACATTGACTCAGATTGAGTTTACAATTCACTTTTTTAAAAGACGACCTTTTTCAGTCTTATTACCATCTAGTCATTCCTCTCTCATCTTGCCCTAGTGAAGTCAGTTTTTAAAATCCAAGTTACTTTACATTTATTGCTATTAAACTTCATATAATTCAATTCAACCACATGTTCTAGTCTGTCAAGACTTATTTGGATCCAGACCGTCATTCGGTGTGTTAGTTATCCTTCCCAGCTTGGTGTGATCTGAAAATGTAACAAGATTTCTTTGTTTTATCCTAGTCAATGGTAAAAAATATTAAACATAGCACCAGGCGCAGTTCCTGGGACTGAAGACCATCTTCTAAGTTAATATAGAACCATTAATGACCAACCATCCAACTAATTCTAAATCCAACTGTTCTGCTGTTGTAGCATAAATGTTTTCCAAGAGAATAGATTGGGATTGTTTTTCAAACACTGTGCTAAAATCTGGATAAACTACTATATCCCCCTGAGTTACCTGTTTAGGAATGCTGACAGAGAGAGAGAGAGAGAGAGAGAGAGAGAGAGAGAGAGAGAGAGTCAGATATGCCTATGCTTGATAAAGTCATGCTAGCTCTTTGCAATCATACATTTCTTTTCCAGATGTGTACTAACCAAATTTGTGATAATACATTCTATAATTTTCCAGGCATTAAGTCAAGATCATTGGCCTAAAGCCTATAATTTCTATCATCTTCCATTTTATGGGGAAACTGGTATATGTTCTTTTCCAATCCTATGGTATCTCTCCATCTTCACAATTTTTTTGAGGAAATTGGAGTTAAGTGACTTGCCCAGGGTCACACAGCTAATAAGTGTCTGAAGACAGATATGAATTCAGGTCCTCCTGACTCCAGGGCCACTGTTTTAACCTCTGTGCCACCTGTCTTTTCATCATCTTTTATATGTCAGTGACAACAGCTTAAGTAATCACATTTGCTAATTCTTTTAGCACCCACATCTATAGTTCATCTTGGCCAGGTAAATTGAATTAAGCAAGGATAGCCAAATACTCTCTTACTACCTTCTTATTTATCTTGGGGATAAAATCCCCATTTGCCTTTTCTGTTCTATCCTTTCCAGTCCAAAAATCACTTCCCCTGGCACAGAAGCAATATGATAATTGAATAGCCCTTCCTTCTATCTGTTGTCAATTATCTCCCAATCCTTTCTTTGATTCTCCTCTTTTGCCTAAAGATTTTAAAAAACACCTTTGTGTTGTCCTTAAGTTTTCTCACCCACCTCAGCTTATTGTGAATTTTTCTTGTAATGTACCGCACTATTCTTAAAGAGTTGGAATTGGAGTTAGGAAGATCTGAGTTTAAATTCTGCCTCATGTGATCTTGTGCAAGTCACTTAATCTCTCTTGGCCTGAATTTCATCATTTAAAAAAAGAGCACGTGCAGCTAGGTGGCATAGTGGATAGAGCACTGTACCTGGAGTCAGGAAGATTCATCTTTGTGAATTCAAATCTGGCCTGAGACACTTGCTATCTGTGTGATCCTGGGCAAGTCGTTAACATTGTTTGTCTTAATCCCTCATCTGTAAAAATAAGCTGAAGAAGGAAATGGCAAAACCTCTCCAGTATCTTTGCAAAGAAAACCCCAAATGGGGTCATGAAAAGTAGGACACAACTGGAAAATGACTGACCAAAAACAACAAAAATGAGATGAAGTATGTAAAGAACTTTGCAAACTCTAGAGCAGAAGAAAAATGTTAACTATTTTTACTATAAGTAGTAGTAGTAGTTGTTGTTGTTGTAGTAGTGGTAGTAATATATTAGTGTACCATGTTTTTGAATACCAAAAGTGTTCATCCGACCTTTGCTTCCATCCTCCATACAGATCTTTTAAAGCTTAGACAATCTGATGACCCCTTTGTGTCTCCATGTCAATGTCTTCAGACAACTCCCAATTTCTCCCGTCATCAGACTTGTTTCTCTTTATGTCTTCAGAATTTTGTTCCTGAAAGTTTCAAGCTTCCTATACTGACTTCTATGGAAATATATTCTATAAGATCCCATCCAACCTTCTTCTGAGCCCTTTGAAATTTTCTCTCCCCCAAATCCAGGATGTAGGTCAGGCTAGTGCTCAGATTTCCTCTCCTCTCTCACAAACTCTAGGTTAGAATGATCATTTCCACCCCAGAAACCGGAACTTCCCTGTTGGTGAAAATCAGAACCAGAATAGACTCCCCCACTCCCTTTTGGGTTACCCTACCTTTTGAAGAATAATATTATAATTAAGGCATGTATGAAAATTATTAGTTGTTATGCTTTTAGGAGAGCAACAAGTCTAACAGCTCAGAGGCAATTAGGTGACAGTAGATTGGAGCTCTGGGTCTGGCATCAGGAAGACCAAGTTCAAATCTAGCCCTGCATACTTACTAGCTGTGTGACTCTGGGCAAGTCACTTAATTTCTATTTGACTCAGTTTCCTCAACTATAAAATATAGATAATAATAGCACCTACCTCACACAATTGCGATATTTGTAAAGTGCTTAGCACAGTCCCTGGCACATGATAAGTATTTAATAAGTGCCTGTTTCTTTCCTTCCTATCTGGATAACTGAATCTCCTGTCTCACTATTATATCCTGTCTCTACACTAGGCCTGATGCTCTAGCTCCCAAATTCCTCATCTATTTCCTCTCTATTTCCAGGAGGCACTCTACAATAGAAAGATCATGGGCTCTTGGCTCAAAAAACAATGGTTCAAATACCATCTCTGATGCTTATTTTCCTGTTAACTTTGGACAAGTCACAACCTCCTAATGGCCTATTTTCTTCATTTATAAAATGGGAGGGTTTGACTAGATGACCTCTGAATTATGTACCATCTCTTGATCTATTATCTGATGGTCTATAGTAGGGGGTGGAGCCAGCTCAAACAGACTTATAAGAGATGATTGTTAACTTTTCTGTATGAGGACTTATGCCTCAAAAATTGGGAAATTTATTGTTTTGATGATTTCTAGACTTGAGAAACTGATGGAGAAAATGTTAATAATGCAGATCAAATGTAAAAGTGTGTCAAGCATTTTTTTCAGAGACAATTGTTAAACATTTACCAACATATCTCTAGTCTATGGTATATACTCAGATAATAAAGTTGTTATTTCTACCTGCATTGAAAGTAACCCAAATGCTCATCATTATGCTTCCCTCTGACTCCTCCATTTCCTCATGTGAGTGCGCTTTCTTAATACACAATCCTATACTACTCTCTTCCACCACATCTTTTTACCTTCCCTATGTCTTTAGAATAAGATAAAATGATCTAGAACCATATTTCAGTTATGATTCTCATTCTACCAAGTCTCAACTATATCACGCCCCCTTATGTTAAAATCTCTATTTCATCTTATTCACTGCCTAAATTTTGTGCATTTGTATATAGGTGTCTGAGGGTAGGCATTTTCATCCCTCCTTTTCTGTCCAAATTACGGTCAATTAGTTTTGTAAGATACAGGAAAATTCATTTTTGCCACTCTTTGTTAAGTATGTTCTATCCCTAGAAAAAAGCTGGGGTCTAGAAATCTAAATGCCATTTTAAGAGCCATCTTCTAAACCAAAATAGTCTTTCCTTTCTTCACCCATTCCTTAATGCAAATGATGAAAACACCACCTGTGTCCCTCTAGTGTTCACATTCTTGCCAAGACATTGGAATCTTTTGCAATGCTATGTAAGTTCCATCTGGCATCATCATTTGTGTCCGTGTGAATTACCAAAAGTGTGTAGCTGTCATCCATTTGACAAGTCTTGGGAGCATCTTTGATGTCTTGAATACATGCCCCATTAAGACAATAGACTTTGCTTTTGTCATTTTCAGGCCAACACGTAGCTGCCTCAGTAACCCTCAGAAGGCAGCCACCAACCACTACTCTTTTCTGCTTCCTCTGACTCTCACCTGCCAATATCTGTAAATCCACTGTATCATTCTTTGGAAGTCGAACTATCCATCTACAAGCAATTCTAAAGCACCTACTATGTGCTAAGCACCGTTTAAGGCACTGGAAAAAAGAGTAAAAAGGAAGGGAAGGCCTATCCCAAGCAAGATTTTAGAAGAAAAGTTGGACATGTGGTTAAAAGCTTTGAAGTTGATATATATCTCTTTCTGATTTGCTTTGGGTTTATTTGTGGCTATTCGTTCTTTTATTTGGCAGCTACATGAAGCTGAGAGATGTTACTTTCCATGTGTCAAAAATGCAATGAATATTTGACTCCCATTATATTAGGAGAATGTGGCCAAGTTGTCTGCTAATTACTGAAAATCACTGATGTCCTCGTATGCCCTAGGGTTTTCACTCAGCCATGTGGTTGAAAAATTTAGCTTATTCAGGAGATGGGAAGTGCACAATTTGGAAAATTTGTCAATATGTTGTAGGGCTAAAATACTTTCCACAGAAAAGTTTAAAAGACAGTGAATTTGATGCACTTGACTTCATCTAGTTCAATACAACATTTCCTAAACACCTGTTTTGTGCAAAGTACTGTTATTTGTGTGGTGGACTTGAGGTGGACTGAGAGACAAAGAATCATAGAATTTGAGACTCAGAAGGGACCTTATCTAGTCACTCCCATGCCAGACCAATTCTCCATGTAATATAGCGAACAAGGGATTCCATCCAACCTCTTCTCAAAAACCTTCAGTGAGAGGAAGCCCATCACCTCCTAACCCAGCCCATTCACTTTGGGGGAGTCCAATGGTCTAGAAGTCTTTCCTTCCAACAAGCCTAAACCTCTCTCCTTACAACTTTCCCCAATGGGGCAGCTCCTAATCTCTCCCCCTAGAGCCAAGTAAAACAATTCCGATTCCTCTTCCACAAGTTAGACCTAGAGATACTAGAAGAAAAATTTCACTTCCCTCCAATGTTTTCTAGCCTGTGACTAAATATATCCATTTATTTCAGCCCATCCTTGTAAAGCATAGTCTCAACATCCTTAAGTATTGTACTCACCTTCCTTTAAGCTTTCTGGTTTGTCAGTATCATTCTTTAAAATGCTCTTTTTATTCTTAGAACTGAGTACAATATTCTAGGTGTAATCTAATCATAGTAGAGTACAGTGAGACCATTACCTCCCGTCTCTGAACATTTCATCTTTATTAATACCATTAAGAAAATATTCAGATGCCCAGATGTAACAAGAGCATATCTGTGAATATATTTCTAAACATAAATCACAATGTAAAGCATTAGCAATGGTCCCTCAGGAAGATTACAGTCTAGTGAAGGGAAAAGAAAATTATCATACAGAATAACCAGAGAAAATAGAAAACAGCATGTAATCAAATGCTAGGTTGTTGTGCAGATTATAAATACTACTCTGAGAAAAGAAATATCTTTGGGATCAAGGTAGGGAGCCATTCAAGGAAGTATTTTTCAAGGACAAAGGTCTGAAAATGGGCCTTGACAAAGAAGATGATAATGTAGATCTGGCAGTTTTGGGGTGTGGAAGTTCATAGAACAGATGAGCCTTCCTATCTTTCTGCTGGATGAGTTGGCATGTAGGAGGATTTTGAGATGGAAGGGTTAATAAAATAAGATGAGGTAGCAAGCTCAGAGAACAATGAGGAGACACAAATCAGAACTGACTTTTACGAAGGCAAGAAGAAAGATGGTGAAGTTCAAAATGAACATGTTACTTGTCTCATGTCATCCCTGTCATTGCCAGTCATCAAGGCCTCCATCTTCAATACATCAGTCAGCTCAATGATAGCAGGAGGGAATATTGAACTTGTCTGAGACCAGATAAAAATTGTATCCAAATAATTGTGGAGAGAATGGAGTTCTAGGAGTGTTGTGAAAGCACTCAGAAATCTTAGTTCTGGGAGTGCTAAAACAGAATGGCCCGAGAATATGGAAACAAGGGAGTCATGACTGAGAGGAAAGACACAACAGATTCTACTCGGAACCCTGGAACCCACTACTGGCTCTTTAGTCTCCCTTCCCCTAAACCCAAAGGGCTTCTAATCTACACAGGTATAAAACCCAATCAAAATCAGAGTTGGAAAGCTCAAAATGCCCATGGAGGCGAAATGGGACGACATATCAGCAACCAATAGAGACGTTCTTTTCACCAGCACTTTCTTCTTCCAAAACTAGAATGACTTAGGGCTATGGGTTAAATAACTCCAAGTCCCAAAGGTAAATATAATTATGAAGAAAGACTCTAAGCAAGGAAAAGAGGACAACACTCTCAGATGAAGACCTAGCCCCTCTCAGGGTGTTTTTCCTTCCTCTCTAATAGATCCAGCTTCCAGAATGGGGACTATCTAGGTTGGTATGGACTTTTGTCTATTTTTATTTTATTTGTATCATTTTTATCTTTATACATAGCAGAAGTTTACAACACTCCAGATTTTCCAATTGGATTTGCCAAGGTGAGATGAGGATCAGTGCCTTTCTAAGTGCCTTCAGAAACCACTTTCCTAATTGTAGCAGATGTAGTAGGTAAACAAGATGAAGAAGTCAGGGAACATAAGACCCATATGCTACTGCTCAGTAAGCTGGCAGGAAAGACCTCAGTGTGAGCTATCTGGAAGAAAAGAGGAAATGAAATTGGCCAGGGGTGGGCAAAGACTCACACCTGGACAAAGGCAGTGAAGCTAGAAGGTCTCTTGTGTTTCATTACAGAAAGGAGAAGATACACCCAAGAAATTACTTAGCAATTAACCTTATAATCCTGAAGTGGGAAAAACCCAATAGGATAACTTAGATGGCTCGTTTCCATCCATCATCTGAAAACCAGGCCCAAGGTGGCTCTCTGCAAAATTGTGACAATGTGACAAAATAGCACTGGAACATGCCACAGTGGAAAAGGAAGACAAGAAATACAAGAAGGAAAAGGTGGAGGAGGAGATGATGATGATAATGATACAAACTAGTCTCTTGTAGTTTGAACCCCAAAACTATTCTCTCTAAACTAACAATATTTAAAGAAATGAATAGGTATAATTGTAGCCTGGTCTAAGGACAACAGAGTAACCAACCTCTAAAGCTCCAATCTCCTGCTTCCTGCTTGGCAGAATACAAAGCTTCCCTTTGAGAAAGGGTATATAGAGGAGAATGTAGAGATATCTATTCGTGTCTTCCAGTGAGCCATAGCTAGAGAAGCCCATATGGACCCAACAGGGGGGCAAGGGGATGGGGGGCAGACAGACACAAATAGAGACAGAGAAGGGGAGAGGGAAGGGAAGGGGGGGTGGGGAGGGAGAGAGAGAGAAAGAGAGAGAGGAAGGAAGGGAGGGAGAGAGACAGAGAGAGACAGAGAGAAGGGGGCAGGGAGAGAGGGAGGGAGGGAGGAAGGAGAGGGAGAGAGAGGGGGAGGGAGAGAGAGAGAAAGAGAGAGAGGAAGGAAGGGAGGGAGAGAGACAGAGAGAAGGGGGGAGGGAGAGAGGGGGGAGGGAGAGAGGGGGGGAGGGAGAGAGAGAGAAAGAGAGAGAGGAAGGAAGGGAGGGAGAGAGACAGAGAGAAGGGGGGAGGGAGAGAGGGAGGGAGGGAGGGAGGGAGGGAGAGAGACAGAGAGAGACAGAGAGAAGGGGGGAGGGAGAGAGGGAGGGAGGGAGGGAGGTTATTTGTTAAGCACTTACTATGTGTGGGGCACTATGCTAAGCGCTAGGGATACAAGCAAGATTGTTCCTGTTCTCAAGGAGCTTATGTTCTACCCACCTCCTATTGCAGTCACACACCTCTCTCTGACATCTTTATATTGCTTCTCCTGCACAATTTCTGCATCATGCTTACCCCCACAATGCATCTCTCCATTATCCTTTCAGTGACCCACATCTTTAACTCTTTAGAGACTATGGTATTCTGTGTCTCAGAGTTACCTAAAATCATTGGAAGAATGTTGAGCCTTTGTTTCAGGGAGAACATGGGTGGGGGGGCAGTCATTAAAAAGGGAAAGGGGAAAAGGAGAAAGGAAGAGAGCAAATATTCACATACTATGTGCCAAGCACTTTTTACAAATATCTCATCTGATCCCCACAACAATCCTGTGAGATTGGTACTATCATCACCTCCATTTACAGTGGAAGAAACTGAGACTTTTAGAGGTTAAGTGACTTGCTCTCGGTCACAGAGCTAGTAAGTGTCTGAAGCCACAGTTGAACTCATGACTTCTTGATGCCAGGCCCAGTGCCACCATGAGCCTTTGTTCAGGGAGAATTCAGGGGACATTTAAAAACCTGCATGGCCTCTCAAATGCCACATGACCAGCTCTCTCTCTCTTATTCAATTTCAATCACAGTTTGCTGTTTATCCACAGTGTCTTTCCAAGATACATATCATGATGGATCAACTCTGTAAACTGTCCATTCAATTGCATATATAATCTGGGCAATAGGCATTCTTCTCGGTACTTCCTTTGGGGCTAGTTAAGGCAAACTCTTTTGAGTGATTGAGCGTCTTACCTGAGAGCCTCCTCAATACTTCAAGGCTTGATGCAATTAGAATAATGTCATCCACCAAAATGTAAGAAAGGCATCTAGAGGACTCATCTTAATGTTGTAGAAAAAGTGTTGAACTTGGAGTCAAAAGACCTGAGTTCAAATCTCACTTCTGCTGCTTAATGAGTTATTTAAATTTTCTGGGACTCATTTTCTTCATCTGTAAAATAAAGGGATGGTCTCAATCATCCATAAGGTCTCTTCTAGCTCCCAAATCCATCATCTTTTCTCTGAAACTAGTTACCAACATGGGAGTCATTTAGGAATCAGCTGTCTGTATACAGTTAGACAATTGAATTGTTAGAACAAAAATCAGAATCAATGCAAATTAGAAGAAAGAAGAAAAATGAAAAGAAGATATGGCATTCAATTAAACACCTCCAACCTCACTTAGTTAAACAAGCTGTTGAAAAATGGGAAATACATAAACGTACAGCCATCAACAACAACAAGGAGACCGAAAGAGCTAAGAAACTGCCTAAGCCAGCAAACACTTGATCTCCTTGACAAGCAGAGGGACATTGCAGCCAAGGGCAACAACTGTTCAGAATATAAACTTTTATAAAATCTTATTGAGGAGGATGGTGGAAAATTATGGCCATTTTCACCTCATTAAATAGCAAGAACTAATGGAAGGAAAGGCAAGTTTTTCACTACATGAAGGGTGAATGCATTTCTGGTAACTTCTGTTCATTGCTCCAACTTCTGCCCTCTGAAGGTCAAACAGGACAAGTTTAAACCCTCATCCACTTGACAACCCTTCAAATATTTGAACACAGCCAGCATGTTCTGCATCATTTCTCCATGCAAGAAAGTAACCAGTTCTTTCAATTGATGGCCAGCTCTCAAATTCTTCACGATCATGGTCACCCTCCTCTGTACTCTCTGCAGCTAATCAACATCCTTCCTGAAATGTAGTACCTAGAACTGAACGCTCTTCTTTTAGATCTAGATGGACAATAGCAGAATATAACAAGCTTATCATTTTTGATTTCACACACTATATCCTTCTTAATCCAACCTAAGGTCTCATTGGCTTTCTTGGCTATACTGACAGGCTTATACTTAATTTATAGTCTGCTGAAACCCCTAGATTTCTTCCATATTAACTGTTTTCTAACCATACTTCCCCTATCTTTTACTTGTGGAAATGATTTTTAGAACCCAAATGTAAGACTTTACACTTACCCCTGTTGCATTTCTTGTTAAAACTAACCCAACATTCAAGACTGTTAAGAACTTTCTGAATGCTGATCTTGTCATTGAATCAATGAGCTATCTCTTCCAGCCTTATGTCATCTTCAAATTTATTAACATATTCTCCATCCAAGTTATCAATCCAAAATAATCAATCACATAGGGTCAAGCACAGATCCTTGGAGAATTCCAATACAAACTTTCTTCAAAGATGACATTAAAAGATAAATGACTGCTTTATATTTCTAGCCATTTAATCAGATCTAAATCTCCTTTCATATAGCCCATACCTTTGGTTTCATCCACAAGGGTGGCACAAGGGACTTCGTCAAGTGCTTGTCAAAGTTTAAGTGAAATAGTTATCTGCAGAATTACTCTGAGCTGTCAGTCTAGTAATTCTGACAAAAAAAGGGAATAAGGCTAGTCTGATGTGCATAATCTGTTGCTATTGAAGCCAGGCTGGCTCTTATTAACCATTGCTTCCTCTTCCAGATGTTCAGGAACCATTTTGTTAATATAGCCTTCTGGGATTTTTGCCAGGATTTAAGTCAAAATCATGATCTTATCATTTGCAGACTCCATTCTCTTCCATGTTTAGAAAATTAAGACAATTGCTCTTCTAAAATCCTAAAGTCTTGAACCACACTCATCCAGTGATCACTGATGGACTATCACTAATCACAATTGCCAAACTTTTCAATAGCATGGGATGTAATTCATCTAGGCCTGGTGCTTAGGACTCATCAGGGGCACCTAGATGCCCTTTTCTAAGTTTTCTACTTAACTTGGATTTCAATTCTCTATTAAACATTTTTGTTCTTCTTTTTCCGATTCAAGGATCAGTCTCTTTGGTAATGAAAATATGCAAATACATAAAGAATCTATGCTTTTCTTGGCATGATGAATTCTCTTTATGGGAAATCCCTCCATCACCCTAGATCAAAACCCAGCTATGACTTAGTGGAAAAGTCTTTAGGAGTTGCTCAAGACATATAGAGATTAAATGACCTATCTAAGATCATACAGCAAAGATCAAGAGACAGTATTTGAAGTCATTGTAGGGTCATTCTTTTTCCCTTTTATTCTTGCATAGGACAGAGCATAACAATAGACTTTAGCTCTAATGAAATGGACCTCATGCCTTCATCATGGTCTTCGATGCCCATTAGTCCCCAAGATTCTGTTTTTATAGTTTTTGATACCCAGAAACTCTGGAAAGGCAAAGTAAAGTGCAAAATCCCATTGTTTGATAGATCTTGTTTTTTGAGGGCCAAAAATGATGTATCAGTCAAAAAATGATGTATCAGCAGGAGGGTCATGGGCTGGATGAAGCACAGGATATCTCTGCTGACTAACTGATCATTAGATGGATGGGGTCTTCTTCATGTTGGGTAAGAGGAGATGGTACAGGCAGTACAGAGACACCAAAAAGAAACTGGGGAACTTTCCATACCGCCCACACATACACACACACACACACACACATGCACACTGCTTAGATACAGAATTTGAGCAAAATAGGATGCATCAGCATACTTACAGTTGCACAAATGAGCTTCATAACTGGTAAACAGGTGGTGAACATTGGCTTAAAGTTTATTCTAAAGGCTTACCAGAAGTGCCAATCTTACATAACTATCCCTATATGATAAAACCATGTATTAGTACATGTTTATTCTTGTACTATTATTAAATGACTGACATAATATGTATTACTAGAGGAGCATATCATTACTAATTGTTAGTAATCCTTACCCCTTATGAAATCACACTGAATTGGCTAATACTGATTGGAATGGAGTAAGAGTCCTAATGAATGATATCTCACAGAACATAGTAGATATTTTTAAAAGTGTCTTTAATTTAACTGGCACCTGAGGCCTAAAACCTCTCTGAATTTAAATTCAATAAGTCTAATAGAACAGACCTATAATCCCTATTACCTAGGAAAGCTGAGGCTGGTGGATAGCTTGAGCTTTGGAGTTCTGAGCTACCATAGGGCTAAAGCCAATGGGTATCTTAATTAAGTCGCTAACCAATATGGCTAGACCTGGAGAGCAGGGTGAGGGGAGGGGAAGGACCACTTTTTGTAGGGTTGCTTTTGTAGGGGCTTCCATGCCAATCAGCCATGAAATCACTATCCCAAACAGTTAATTGCCAGAAGAGATAAAAGCTTTAGCTGAGTTATGATTCCTGCCCCAAGAATTTGTTGTCTAGTAAGGGAATAACTTTGTTTACTTGCTGGAGTTCAAGGGAATTCAGAGATCCAAAAGCAAGCTGGTTAGGTTTGCGATTTCCTATATTCAAACAAACTGAAGGAGGGATGAGAAAAAAGAAATTTTAAAAAGTAGCTGTAATAGCAAAGGATAATATCTGAGAGACTAAGAAAAGAGATGGTTGCAAAATGCTCTGTCCCAGTCCCATTTGAAGCTAGAGGAGTCTAGATTCTGGGCTGGCAACTGTGACATCCCACTTCCTGACTGAAGACTCAGAAAATCATGAGGTCTCCAGGGCTTGTGGAAAAGGCATCATCCATGGGAAAACAAGAGGACACTTTTACCTCCCCCAGACCAGGGTCCCACCAAGGTTCTTAGGGTTTCAAAGAACTCTTTAAAGCCAAGAAGAAGCCAAATCAAGGTGAGAAGGAAAAGACTGAGGTTTATTCAGATGTGTCATGTGAATTGATTCAAGGGTCATTGGATGGATATTCCAAAGCCCTAAATTAGCCCTAAAAATCTTCCCTGACCACCTGCCAGAGAGCTTGGAATCTTGCCTTTGATTCAAGATGTTCTCTCTAGGCTCTTGTCTGAAAGATACAGAGATATCTGGAAGGGCTAACTTCTTAAGACAAGCTGAGTGGTTTCACCTTGTCCTGGGAACTCAAAGAAAGGAAGAGGAAAGGAAACATGGATGGGGGAGGGGAGACCGTAAAAACAAACCTTGTAGACTGCTCACCTGGGGTTATCAGGACCTAGTTAAAAGAGGAACCTTAGAAAGAACCCCACCTTCACATGACTCCCAGAAGTGGTGGCATTTCTCTACCCTCGTTAGGAAAATTTAGAGGAAAAGCCTTCAAGGGAAAATGTCTTACGGTCCCGTTACGTGCTTCTGTGTGAGACCAGGGGGTTGTAGTTTTGAGCTTTCCTGGCTTTCTTTGGGACTTTTGGTGTTGTTGTTGCTTAGTCATTTTTCAGTCATGTTTGACTCTGTGATCCCATTTTGGGGTGTTTTTTTGGCAAAGACACTGGAGTGGTCTGCCATTTCCTTTTCCAGCTAATTTTACAGATGAGGAAAGTGAGGCAAATATGGTTAAGTGACTTGCCCAGGGTCACCCAGCTAATGTCTGAGGCCAGATTTGAACTCAAGAAAATGAGTCTTCCTGACTCCAGGACCTATCTACTCCATCCACTACACCATCTAGCCACCCCAAGGGCCCCTGGGGATTCCATACAAATAAAAACTGTATGAGATGGAGAGAACCTTAGATAGCGCTGGACTTGGAATCAGGAGAAAGTATGTGTTGTGATTGGATGGTGCTTCATGTAAGATAGCTTTCTCTCTACTGTGCCTTTATCTGGTATGCAGACGTCTCCCTCATTAGAGAGTGACCTTGAGGGTCTGGACCTCGTTGTGGTGGTGGTGGTGGTGGTTGTTATTGTTGGAGGTGTTGTTGTTGATGATGATGTTGTCGATGTTGTTGTTGTTGTTGTTGGAGTTGATGTTGATGTTGTTGATGACGTTGCTTTTCCTCTCTTTGTGTCCCCAGTGCCTAGCCCAATGCCTGATTCAGTTAGCACTTAATAGATGTTTGTTGACCGACTGAGCCAGTTGTGTGGCTGCTGAGGTGCTTATGCTTGGCCCCTGATCCTAAGGTCCTAAGATCCTAGCCTCTGCCTGGGCGCCTGTGCCCGTGGCAGAATTCCAATTTCAGAACACATCTAGTTCCCCAAACCTATTCTCTCCCAGGCTCTCTGTCTCTATCTAAACGGCAGCCTGCCCTGACCTATCTCTGCTTCTTCCTTCGTAAGCAGCTGTGCACAACCGTAGATGGATTTCCGGATGCGGATAACTGACCATCCACTGAGTCATAACTGTATTGACTATTCACTGACCTTTCTAACATGTATCTTAGAGATAGTACTTTGTCTAACAAGAACCTAGATGAGAAACTATATAGAGATTCCCCTTTAACCCCGACTGAGAGTGAACTTAGTGACGTTTCACAGTAAAGACCACACCCCCTAGGAAGCCCCCTGTGGGGTATTTCCTAGAGAACTCTGGGCAATGTGCCTGCACAATAGATACTAAATGTGCATGTTCCTTTAAGAACTAACCACTCCCTGAACACTCCCTAAACCACTCCCTAATCCCACCCTCAAACACCTAACTGACATGTCCCGCCCTTAGCTTCTATAAAGACTCCCCCTGCACCCCTCTGTGGTTGCAGGTTCCCTGCTGAAAAAGCGTAATAAATCTTTGCCTCCTTGACTTAACGAATGCTTGCGTCCGTGAATTCATTCCAGGTGGCCCCTTCCTGGGAACTTTGATTTGGGATCCCTGCATCCCTGGGTTTCTTCTCCCCCTCTACATGGTCATAGACAAGGCACTTCACTTCAGAGCCTCAGTATTCTTATCTGTAAAATGAAGATAATAAAAACAGTAGCACCAGAATGGGCAGATCATTATGAGGCTCAAGTGATACAACACATATACTTAAAGCACTTGGCAAAGGTATGGTGGAAAGATTAGACATCTAGAGTCAGAGGTTCACTGTTGTTCAGTCATTTCAGTTGTGTCTGACCTCTCATGACCCCATTTGGGGTTTTTTTTTGGCAAACATCCTGGAGTGGTTTGCTATTTCCTTCTTCAGCTCATTTTACAGATGAGGAACTGAGGCAAAGTTAAGTGACTTGCCCAGGGTCACGCAGCTAGTAAGTATCTGAGGCCAGATTTGAACTCAGGTCTTCCTGACTGCAGGTCCAGTACTCTATCCACTGTACCACCTAGCTGCCCCTCTGAAGTCAGAAGTCATGGATTCAAATCCCTTCTCTGCTATTTATCACCTGTGTAACTTTGGGCAAGTCATTTCTAAACTTAAGTTTCCTCGTCTGTAAAATGAGAGGGTTAAACGAGATGATCTCTAATATCCCTTCTGGTTCCAAACTGATGAACCTGCACTGTATATTAATTTTAACTATTGTCACTATTATCACCAATGAGGAAACCAAGACACAGGGAGATGAAGTCACCTGTACCATGTCACATGGAGTCAGGTTAGGATTCCAAGTCTCTTACCCTCTCAAGCTATTATCCCTCCCCTGACTCCATTATCAGTCCCAACCCTGCCATTCTCACTGCATTTCTTAGCTGTAGAAAAAACCTGCTCCTCTTAAACCTCTGCGGAGAAGCTACATAAGCAAAGAAGGGGCTTGGGGGAGTGCATGTTGCTCTGGTCTTCGGGAAAAAGAAGTAACTTTAAAAATTAATGATTTGGTTTAAATCTACAAAACCAACTACCAGCATTAATGACCACTAATCTATTAAGATGGATCTCAGGAATTCTCTCAATTGCCCAATCACCATAGGACTCCAGAGGGTACCTGTTTACAAGAGTTACGCGAATGAGGAAAAGAATGGCCTTTAATTTGATTTCTGTTTATTATGTTTTACCTGGAGGGATGGTGCCCGTGTGAATGCCAGAGAGCTCGAAGAGCTCCGGTTTATTCATAGAGTGCATGCTGGCCAACACGTATGCAGTTGGGGAATTTAGTTACCTCGCCATTTTAAGCCTTAGCAAAAGGGCTTCCAACTGTGTTTGCACTGCTAAATAGTACTGATGGACAACTATTGTCATTAGTTGTCCCTTTGAAAAGAGACAGTGTCTATTGATTAGAGAAATGCAAATTAAAACCACTTTGAGGCACCACCTCACACCAATCAGATTAGCTAATATAACAGAAAAGGAAAATGATAAATGCAGGAGAAGATGTGGGAAAATGCATGTTTGATGGAGTTGTGAACTGATCCAACCATTCTGGAGAGCAATTTGGAACTATGCTCAAAAGGCAATCGAAGTGTGCATACCCTTTGATCCGACAATACCAATACTAGGTCTGTGTCCCAAAGAGATCATAAAAACAGGAAAAGGACCCACACGTACAAAAATGTTTATAATAACTTTTTTTGTGGTGGCCAAAAATTGGAAATTGAGGGGATGCCCATCAATTGGGGAATGGCTGAACAAGTTATAGCACATGAATGCAATGAAATACTATTGTTCCATAAGATAAAATGAGCAGGCAGATTTCAGAAAAACCTAGAAAGGCTTACATGAACTGATGCTGAGTGAAGTGAGCAGAACCAGAAGGACATTTCACACAATAACACCAACATTGTGCAAGGACTAACTTTGCTAGACTTATCTCTGCTTATCAACGCAAGGATCTAAGACAACTCCAAATGACTCATGAGGGAAAACGCTATCACATCCAGAAAAAGAACTATGGAGTCTAAATGCAGATTGAAGCATACTGTCTACTCTCTCTCTCTGGTTTCTTCTTTCTTGTGGTTTCTTCCTTTGGTTCTAATCCTTCTATACAACATGACTAATGTGCAAATATGTTTAATATGAATATATATATAGAGAGAGAGCCTGCATCAGATTGCGTGCTGTCTTAGGGTAGGGGGTGGGGAGAGATGGAGAAAAATTTCGGAACTCAAAATCTTATGGAAGTGAATGGTGAAAAATAAAAATAAATAAATATTTTTTAAAAAAGGAAAGAAAGAAAAGATGACCACTGACAAGAAGAGGTGCTCTAGCTCTGGCTTGGACTGTCAGTAAACATGGACTTTAAAGAGACAAAGCAGAGTTCCATTGAAATGCAATAATGTGTATTTAACAAACTGTTTTATGCTTTGGTGAAGTCTAAGTATCAATCTCCTAGGGGAGTATAACTGTAGTTTTAAGTTGAGTTGCTAAATCTTATTTTAAGTTTGCTTGTTAATGCATGATTAAGATATTATGTGCTTAGCATTTGTTTTGTGTGTAGGAAATAAATACATGTTCTAAACTCAGGTTTATCGATAGACTTATAACAAAAAGCCATATACGTGCACATATACACACACACACACACAGAATAAAATAAACTGACAAAGTCACATATGATAGCACATGAAACATCCCATACCTTCCTGAGTTCAAATCTGGCCTCATATACTTACTAGCTGTGTGACCCTGAGCAAGTCATTTAACTCTGCCTTGGTTTTCTCATCTGTAAAATGAGCTGGAGAAGGAATGTCAAACCACTACATATCTTTCCCAAGAAAAATCCAAATGATGGCACAAAGAGTTTATCACGACTGAACAACAACAAAAGGAAAGCCACGTTTCTCTTAGTTTCCCTTTTCCATCATTTACTACAGCATGACAGTATTCCATTACAGTAGATGCCACAGCTTATTTAACCATTTTCCAATTTATGCACACCCACTTTGTTTCCAGTTTTTGTGATCACCAGTTGGTCTCTGTTTCCTTCAAAATGGAAGTATTTTGACAAAATAAAAGCCGCAACCTGTAGGCACAAGGTTACTTAATGCCTTCCCTTCCCAGGCTTCCCAGTGCCTCAGGTTCCAGTTAATCCAACTTCCCTTTCCCCATCAAAACCTGCCTATATTGTGTCCTAGCCCTTCATGGTCCAGCTTCCCCATAAATTCCATGTTATATTCTCCACCTGTTTTTCCCTACATACAGGTTTCACACATGCCTGATACCTACCACCAACATTTCTAGGGATAGGAGGATGGGAGCCCATTCTGCTATTATAGTTCAAATAGGAAGATCTGGAGGGCAGATTTGACCACTGCCTTCACCAATCCTTATTTCACTCATTCTGGACCAACATCCACCATCTCAAGGATATGGAGAAGCAGAGAGCTTCAATTCCAGATAGATACAGACACCACCATGTAACACAATATCACAAGAGAAGAAGACCCAGGCCCATACTTCATAGCACCACACTTTCCAGTCTCAACTAGATTTCTACTCTCTCAGTCAGATTCACATGATGTTAAAGCCTGGGAGAGCCTTTAAAGATTATTTCACAGATGAGAAACTGAGTCCCAGAGAGGTACAGCAATTTGCTAAAGGTCATGAGTCACAAAGAAAACTGGAATTCAAGCCCAGTCTCCTGATCATAGGATCTAGAGCTAGCAGATATTGAAACATTCACCTAGGCCTCTTGGTGGCACAATGGATATAGTACTTGGCCTGCAGTCAGGAAGACCTAAGTTCAAATTCAACTTCAGACACTTACTAGCTGTGTCAATCTGGACAAGTCACTTAACCGCTGCTTGCCTCAGTTTCTTCAACTATGATATGGAAATAATAATAATAGCATGTACCTCACAGAATTGTCATGAGGATCAAATGAGATGACATTTGTGAAGCACTTAGGATGGTTCCTGACACGTAAGTAGGTGCAATATAAATGATTATTCCATTCTACTTCCCATAGTTCAATCCTCTTGTTTTATAGACGAGTAAAGTCCAGAAAAAGTTGCCCAAGATCACACAGGTAATAGGTGATATATTATTATATATTTATAGCTGGAAGTCATTCAATCTGTTTCATTTTATAGATAAGGAAACTAAGATTCAAAGAGCTTAAGACCTTGTGACTTTCCCAAGGTAGTAATTGAGAAAGGTGGGATTTGAACCCAGGTCCAATGTCTCCAAACATGGCACTCTTTCTATCGCATCACAACAGACACATCCCTCATTGTCCTCTGGAGAAAATCAAATTTAAGAGGCAGTTCATGGCGGGGGTCGGGGGGTGGATGGAGGAAGCCCTATATTCTGCTTTCCAGTTTCAACTCTAATATTCTGATAATTACTAGGTGTATGAACCTGGGCTAGTTACCTAACCTCTCTAGATCTCAGCTTCCTCATCTGTAAAATTTGGGGACTGGATAATCTCTAAGGTCCCTTCTAGCCCTCGAGTTATAAAGTTAGGATTACTTTTTTACCACTCTACTACTGTCACTGTAGAAGGAAAAAAGGTCACCCAGAACCCAATGTCACTTTGTATCTGTCTGTTTTCTAGGTTGCCTTGGTCAAAGAAGTCATTACCTGGTGGCCAATCCATTGGTAATAAAGCCTCTCCCCACTTTAATAGGTTAGTCCTTGGAGGGCAGACTCAGCCTGTGCCAGGTCTAGACTTTAAGCCTTTCTACCATGATAAAAACTTGCCAGAGCTTATGCTCCATTCACATAGTCTTTGAGAACCCCGTACCAATTTCATGCCATGATGAAACATTGAATTAGGACTTTGTGGAGAAATATCTCTAAAATCAAGTTTACTATTGCTTTGCCTACAACTGGTCTTATTGACCAGCATTTCTATCAGTAATGCCACCATTCACCCAGTTTCCCATACCATAGCTTTGGGATAATCATTGTCTGTTCTTTCTTATATTCCTTTAGTTATTAGGTCCTCTCAATTCTCTCTTTGAGACATATCTCAAATCTGTTCAGTCCTCTCTATTCTCACCTTCATTAACACCTATGTGGACTATTATAACCACTTCATTATAGGCTTTCTCACCTCCACTATCTCTCCTTCTGATCCATCTTTCATGCTATTACCAGAATTGCCTTTCTTATATATCAATCTGGTCATGTCGGTCCTCTGCTCAACTTCCTTCAGTGGTTCCCTACCACTTCCCAAGTATAAAGTTCAAACTCTTCTGGCTAGTATTTAAGACCCTCCACAAACACATGCCATCTTACCTCCTCCAGGCACTCTACATTCTAACTAAACTCAACAACTTTCTTCAAGTAGATCATGCATTGTTCTTTCACATATCCATGCCTTCACTAAGCTGTTTCTTGCTTTCACTCCACCATCTTGGCTCTACCCCCATAAGTTGTTTCCTATATCTAGAATTCCTTCTTTTCCCTTCTTCTCTTATTGAATTCCCACCCATCCTTTAAAGTTCAGTTCAAACATCACTTCCTGGAAGATCTTCCTAAGTACCTTCTGTCTCTCCCCAATCAGTAATGAACTTCCCCTTGGAACCTTATTTCATACTTCATTTCCTAATTAATATAATTAGGAAATATGGTGCATTATTATAATTACCTGTGTGGTATCTTAGTCTTTCATAGATTATATAAATTACTTAAAAAGAGGACTATGTTGTAGTGAAATTTTTTTTATGTTTCTAAGTACCTGGCACTCTACATATAGTAAATACTTTTAGAACATATACTGTTGATTGTAATATGAGAAAATGAATAACTCTAGTGATTGGCAGCTCATTACTATTTGAGACAATGCATTCTACTTTTTTGATATCTCTAATTGTTAGGAAGTTCTTCCTTATATTGAGTCAAAATCTGTCTACCTATAAC
Organism: Trichosurus vulpecula; assembly: GCF_011100635.1. NCBI lineage: Eukaryota > Metazoa > Chordata > Mammalia > Diprotodontia > Phalangeridae > Trichosurus > Trichosurus vulpecula. The sequence continues at coordinate 52,198,250 of NC_050581.1, read as the reverse complement.
TTGCACCCATTGGTCCTAGTCGCTACCTCTGGAGTCAGATGAGATAAGCATAATCTCCTTTTTACATGATGATCTGTCAAATACTGCATGCCCCATCCCCCAAGGCTTCTCTTCTTAAGGATAAACAACCCCAGTTTCTTCAATCGAGCCTGATACAAGATAGTTTTAAGGCCCCTTACCATCCTGGTGTCTTCCTCCAGAAAGGCTTCAATCTATCCAATAACCCTCTTAAAATGTGGTGCCTAGAATTAAATATAATACATAGTTAGTTGTATTTCTCAACAGACATATAAACAATTGGAATCATTAGTAGGTAGATACTTTTGAACAGTAGGGGTACATTTCTGCTTTTAAAACAAACAAGGGAATAATTGGGATTCTATTCATTGCAACTGTAAAGCAAATAAATATCAGATCATTTTCCTGCCAATTACTGATTATAGCTCTGACTAAATTCCACTCAGAAATCAGTACCTTCAGAAGTTCTGCCCATCCCCTCAGCTCTTTAGTCTTATTCCCCCCGCAAATCTGTGAAATCAGTCATTAGTGAGAAAATGAGCTGATAGCTTTCTGCAGGCACATAATTTCTTTTTTTTTAAATGTTATTGCTATCTTTTTGCTTTTCTATCACCTTCTTATACCAATATATCCATTCCTCTACTTCTCTTAAAGTACTTCTTTTCTTAAAACTAATAAGAAAAAATAAGGGTTTAGCAAAACTAATGAACACGCCAACTAAGTCAGGCATATACAATGTTCTCTACAGTTCCTCCCCTCCCACCCATTTGCAAAGGAGGAGGAGGTGACTTCTCAAATCTGTTCTTTAGGTCCAAGCTTGATTATCATGATTTCACAACAAATTGGTTTTAATTTGGTTGGTGGTGTTTCCATTTTCACTTTTGCAGCCATTGTATTCATTATTTTCCTAGTTCTGCTTACTTCACTTTACATTAGTTCATGTCTTACCAGGTTTCTCCATAATATTTATATTCATTGCTTCATATGGCACAATAATATTCCAGTATATTTATGTACCACAATTTCTTTGCCCATCTTCTAATTGATGGGCAAATTGTGTAATTGCAATGAGAAAATATGACCAGATTTCTCCCTACTTATTTGTTTCCCTCTCATACTTAAGATGACTGGCCCCATTATATGCCATTAGGGTTTGGCTTCCATAGATGAAAATGAGGTAAGATGTCCCCCTGGATCCCTATTGAGAAGTCCACTGCTATTAGCTTAAGGTAAAGATGGAAAGGGGGCAGCTAGGTGGCACAGTGAATAGAGCACTGGCTATGGAGTCAGGAGGACCTGGGTTCAAATGTGACCTCAGACACTTGACACTTAAAAGCTGTGTGACCTTGGACAAGTCACTTAACCCTGATTTCCTTGCCTCCCCCCTCCTAAAAAAAAGATGTAAAAGCTTTTGCATGCCAAAGAAATGAATCTATAGTTAAAGTATATTAAACATTGTGACAGAAACATAATATGGAGCATGGGAAGGAAGGAAGGAAAGAAGTATTTATTAAGCTCTTAGTATGTGTCAGGCACTATACTAAGGACTAAAAATATAAATACAGTAAAAAAAAAAAAGCAACCCCTGTTCTCAAAGAGCTTACATTCTAATCAGAAAAGACAATATGCAAAAGAGACTAAAAAGTTGAGGGCAGGGGAGAAAATTTGGAACTCAAAAACTTGTGGAACTGAGTGTTGTAAACTAAAAATAAAAAATAAATTTAAAAAAAGTTGAGGGCAGGCAGGAGAAATAAAGGTACCCGACATGGGGGCATGGGTTGGAATTCAGGAAGCCAGGAGCAGGACTAGGGTGGGGAAGGTGAGGAGGCAGATGAGACTAGAGGAGAGAAAATGAAGATCAGCCTGGGCTCCTTGACAAAATGGTGTATCTAGGAGGAACTCACCAATGAGAGAAGTTAGCCAGCCATATGGAGCAATATACCAAGATAAGAAGGCCAAAGAAATGGGTTGAATATTCCAGGGCAAGGCAGCCCTAGGTGCTGAGGGAAGTTCCAGGAAGAGACCACAGAGTTTGGAAGTCCAGGCATAAGTGTTCTCTTCATTTACGTTTTTGTGGCCACAGTGCAAATTGTTTCTCTAGTTCTCCTTCCTTCCCTCTGCATCCTTTCATACATCTTCCCGTGTTTCTATGAGTTCCTCATATTCATTTTACAGCATAACAATATTCCAATAGGTTCATATGCCATAATTTATCCATTCTGCCCCAGGGTTAAAGGTACATGGCTTTCTGCATAACATTTAGATCAGCTAGAGCAGTGCAATCACCCTATTCAGTCTAAGTGTCTCCTCAGGTGGAGAACAGTAGGGCAACCTTGAGACAGACAGAGGCTCCACAGGCCTTCAGAGAGTGACGCTCTTTGTATCTGAGACTCTCCCAATCCTATTTCTCAACAGAAGAACCTCAGTTAGGGAAAAGAGGGGAATACGCTCTGAATTTATTTCAACTAAAACCTAAGGTTTCATTTTCCCAATAGCATTCATGAGACCCAAGTTTAACTAGCATCTCTCTAAAATATCTGCCCTCGTCTTCTCTTTGAGAAATTTATATTGGAGGCTCCCTTTGGGCATCGCTGGACCCCTGTGTATAAAGGCATAAGGAATGGGATGGAGTCAAAGCAAGTGTTCGTATTTGAGGTCCAGAGAACCCCAAACAATCCACTGTCCACAATACCATGGCTAAGGCCACTGCTCTCCAGAAGAAACCAGAAATGTCTAGCAGATCCTCTCCATCCCTCCCATCATCCCTGATGATGGGTGGAAAAGGAAAGAGGTAGCCACTTCAGCCCTGCTAATTCAGAGATACAAACATAGTACCACTGGATACAAAAGGGGCATGTACAGGGATTGAGCTCACTGGTCACAGAATCATAGATTTAGAGCTGACATAGACCTTAGGGGGTCATCTAGTCTAAGTCACTCATTTTACAGAAGCAACTAGGTAATGTAGTGGGTAGAGTGCTGGGCTTGGAGTCAGGCATACCTGAGTTCAAATCCTGCTCCAGACATCTGCTAGCTATATAATGCTGGCCAAGTCACTTAGCCTCTCTCAGCCTCAGTTTTCCTCTATGAAATGGGAGTAATAGTAGCACCATCCTCACAGGATTGTTCTGAGGATCAAATAAAAATATTCATAATATGTTTTGTGAACTTTAAAGTGAGATGTTAGCAGTTATTATTTTATTTTATAGATAAGGAATGAAGGAAGGAAACAAGCATTTATTAAGCAACTCCTATGAACCAAGCGTTGTACTAAGTACTTTACAAACATTATCTCTTCTGACCCTCACAACAACTCTGAGCAGAAGGTGTTAGAATTATCCTCGTTTCATAGTTGAGGAAATTGAGGAATACAGAGGTTCAGTGGCTTGCTAGATAGCTAGCAAATCTAGTTCATATCTGAGGCTGGATTTGAACTCAGGTCTTCCTGACTCCAGACCCAGTGCTCCACGTATTACACCACCTAGATGTAAAAGAAAACTTAAGTTCAGAAAAGATAAACACTTACGGTCACATATCTAGTGTTAGAGACAAGTTTTGAAACCAGATGCTCTGATTCCAAATCCAGCCCTCATTCTACTGCATCCCATGTTATCTATGTTCTCTTTTTCTTATAAGTTGGAAGTAGAAGCTTTAAAGTTAGAGGCAGCACTGGGAGCTCTACAGTAAATGCACATTTTGCAAACAAATTTGATTTGGGGAATTAATCAGGCAGGTCTTCAGTCACCACTATTCATCTGACAACCCATTCTCCTTCCTCCAGACATTTGTACTCTTTAGTTACTAATTAAACAGTATGTCATGGCAGATAAAGAGGTGCCCTTAGCATCAGGAAGACCTGGGTTCAAGTCCCATCTCTAACACGTATTGTCTGTGTGACCTTAGACGAGTCATTTAATTTCTCAGGGCTCCTCTACCTGAGGTTGAGAAGGCATCCAGGCATGCAAAACTCCCAAGTATGGCCCAAACCAAATTCAAATACAATTGGGAAACAAACAAAATAAATAAATGACAAAATAAACAAAAATATGATACAGCAGATAACGTCATAATTTATGGTTTTCTAAGTCACTATGCAGCCAGAGGGGACCCATTTCTGCTTGAGTTTGACACCACCATTTTAGGCAACTCTTTAAGAATATGTGTCATAGAAGTTGCTGACTTCACTGGTAGATGTTTTCAACCCGTATCTGGGAGGTATCACCCTACACCAATTAAATCACAGGCACAGTCCCTATTCCTACCATAGTCACAAACCAAGGTGTTTAATCTAGTATGCTTCCCTGGCTACTGATTCCAGATCTATTTCCCAATTTCTCTTCCTAATCATTTTCCCTGTCTCTCTTCTGATGAATAGTTCATTCAGGATGAAAGTAATGGAAATAGCAGGAGGTAACTGGCAATCTTCTTAAAATTCACCTTGGGGGGCAGGGTTCACAGGGTTCACAGAAGAATTAGACAAAGCCATTAGTCAATTCTATTTTTTTTTAATGGGCCCTTTTGTTTGGCTTGTTTACATGCCTTAGCTGGAGACACCAGAGAGAGTACAGATGACTAAGGAGGAGCAAGTAAGGAAAAGTAGTAGGACAGTCTGACATGGGACTGAAGACTGACATCTCCAAACCAGGACAGCCCAAGCCCTTACCCTGGGTTTAGGACTAACAATTCCAAAGCTGGGATGGGAGAGATTAGGAAAGAGACAAGAATCAGGGCTGTAGCCAGAATATCTCAGTCATGCTGTTCTTCAGATCACGGCAGGAGGAAAGAGTCTTTGACAGTAGCTAGCCCAGCACTTGGGTGAGGATTGGCCCATGCTCCCTGAAGGGTTCCTGAGGTCATTATTTCTCTTTCCATAAGGACAGCTCATGGAACCTCTGATATCAGGATTACTCCAAGTCCTTTAAACAAAAGGAAAAAGTCTCTCTCAAGCAGGTATGCTTGGTTTTTTATAGGTAAGGTCACAGGTAGAAGCCCCAAGAAAACACAAAACCTAAGGTTTCAATTTGGAATGAAGCAGCTAGATGGCACAGTGGATAGAAGACTGGACCTGGACTCAGGAAGACAAATTCAAATCCGGCCTCGGCTACTTACTAGCTGTGTGACCTTGGGCAAGTCACTTAACCTCTGCTTGCCTCCCTTTCTCCATCTGTAAAGTTGGGTGCCTACTTCTCAACATTATTGTGTGGACCAAAAGAGATAATACCTGTGTCAATCCCTGGATAATTCTGGGTCTCCTACCCTGTTCTTATTATTTCTAATTTCTAACCATCCCCTACCCCCCAGGTAAACTCCTGGGAACCTATGTTGTGGTCAGCAGTTTCTAACTGCCCCTGTTCCTGGATAGAAATAGCTCCAAGGGTTGCTTATATAACCCTTTCCTTCCCGAAGTTCAGCTATTGCCCTGCCCCTACAGGTGACCCTGCCTAGGGGCAAGGTCAGTAGCCTGCCTCTGTTGGCTAGAAGTGGCCTAAACCCATCCTGTGGTCTTTCTAAGAATGTACTATCACTCTGCAATAAAGAGCTTGTGACCCACCCACCGTTCCATCTATCTACCCAGCTGCCCCTCCTGACTGTATATAACCTTTGTTTTTAACTCCCCTGTCTAAGACAAGGCATTGTTCCAGATTCCCATTCTTTAATCCTCAATAAATACCTTTCTTTCTTTATTGATTACCTTGTTGATCTGGGGACCGTCTCCAATCATCCCAATCTATATCTGGCCACTGGACCCAGATGGCTCCGGAGGAGAAAGTGAGGCTGGTGACTTTGCACAGCCCTCCCTCACTTAAATCTAATTCACATGCATGTCATGACATCACCTCCCTGATGTCATGGTCCTCTTCTTGAACGAAGGACAAACAACTACCTGTTGACCTGATTTTTATTCAGGTTTGACACCTATAAAGCACTTTGCAAACCTTAAAGCATTTAAATCACAGGTACAATACCTATTCCTATCCTGGGAAATAAATGCTAACAAAATAAATAAAAATACATTTAGAAAATATTAAAATAACAAAACAAGATTACAAATATTACCCCATTTTCAGAGAAGGGGCAAGGCACAAGGGAATGGATATGGCTAGAGCATGGACAAATTATTGGACTGAAAAGGACTAGACCTGAAAAAAAAAGAGTTGTTTTATTTTTTCCTGGACTATATCACCTTAGCAACACAGAATGTCAGAGCTAGAAAGGTCTTTATATATCTAGTCCAACATTGCTATTTTCCAGATGAGGCCACTGAAACCCAGAGAGAAGAGGATTTCCCATGGTCACACAGCTTATAAGGGGTAGGGCTGAGACAGGCACCCAGCTCCATTGTCTCCTGATTCATTGCTTTTTCCAATCACAGCAGCAGTCCTTGCTGGAATCTGGTCCACTTTCTAAAACGAACAGCCAATACTACCGTGCAGGTGAATTGTTGAACTTCTATCGGCGTGAAAATCAGGACAACATTTAGACAAGTAAGTTCTGGGTCCTTGTTTTCTCCCTTGGCTCCACAGGGGCTTGCCTTCATTTTATCACAGTTGAACAGGAAGGGACCCACTGGTTACCTCATCAATGAGCAGGCATTTTTTTTTTTGAAAAATAGAAAACAACTCCCAGGAAGAAGCCTAGCTTGGTTATAAGGTACACAATGCCCTCTAGTCCTTATTCAGGGGAGTTTCAGGAGATTCTAAAAACAATGGGCATTGTTAAATTGAAAGAATCCAGCAATGTTAGCAATTATTTAGAGGTCATATTTTTTTCTGATTTACTGGGTTTTATTCAGATAACTACATAAGTTGAAGAATTTTTTTAAATTTTAAACCCTAACTAGTCTGAACTATCAGCAAACTTGGGTTATCCTCATTTGAGCACAACCCTGGATGTATTTACATATGCTTGCATGATTAACCATTTCTGTCCTCTTTTGGGGACAGATATTGGGGGAAACAAGTAGAAAGATCACAGGAGTAGAGTTGGAAAAGAATTCAGAGACCACCTAATCCAATCCCCTCATTTTATACATTAAGGAACTGAGACTCAGAGACATTAGTGACTTACCCAAGCTCACATAGCGAGTCAGCAAATCTCAGAAGTGAGATTTGAATCCAGGGCCTCTGATTCTAGAATCAGTGGTTATCCTACTCTACCATATGGTAGGAATACTTTCTTTTTTTAAATTTTTATTTCAAGGTCGGAATTCTCTCCTTCTAGCTCTCTTCTGACCCATTAAGAAAGCAAGAAATACAATACCCATTGAACATATGGTGTCATACAAAATATATTTCCACATTAGCCAGACTGTCAACCTAGCATCTGAGAACATCAAAGCTCGAAGGTACCTTAGAAAGCCTATGGAGAAAGAAGGTTCAATGTCCTTATCTGAGAAGATGAGAAAATTGAGGCCTTAGGAAGAGAAGAAGTAACTGGAGAAGGGTCACACAGCTAGTAAACAGAAAAAATAGAAATAGAACAAAAGCTTCCAGGGTTTTTTCCCCTAAGCCATAGGGCCTCTTGGTATTTAAACTATAATTTTAGCAGAATTGAAGCTAGAATCCCCAAAATACAAACATGCAGTTTAACCAGCAGCACCAGGCCACATTGCTGGTACTAACTCAAAGTAATATGGGCCCTTCTGGGGATTTTATATCCTATAACTAGTAAAGTGGCAATGATGTAGGAGGGAGTGTGTTAAGGAAGAGTAAGCATAGTCAAAAGACTTGGATTCTAGACCCAATTCTGCCCCCTGATTATCTGTGTGCCCTAAGATGACTCACTTTTCTTCTCTGGACCCAGATTGTCACTAAATTCCCTTAACAGTTGTAATAAAATGGGATGAATTCAAGGACAAGTGGCCATATCTCCAACTAGCCACACCCAAAGCAATAGGATCATGGAATCATAGATTTAAAGATAGAAGGGACCTTAGAAATCATCTAATCCAATCCCCTCACCTTACAGATGAAGAAACTAAGGCCCATGTAAGTTAACTGATATCTCCAAGATCACATGGATATAGAAGACAGACATGAGGACCTGAATTTGTTAAAGAGAAAGGAAAAATACATATATGTGCATATACGTACACATATGTATGTATATATGCATATATATACATACATTCACACACACATGTATGTGAATGTATGTATATCTGCACCCTCTGAAACATTCCTAACTTGAATATAGGAGTTGATAATGAGTTCAGTCCATCTGTGGTTTAAATCTCAAAGGGAGCATTTAGGGGGAATTAAATGATCTCTCTGGTCCTTTCTAGTTCTTTTTGTCTATTGGCTATATTGTTTACCCTTTGTAGAGTTTGATTCATTCTGAAGTCTGTGTTGGTATGGAAAGATGATCAACTGTATTGACCCACAGTCATTCACTTGTCTCTGGTAAGAACATTCAACACCTTGAGATTAATACAGATGTTTTGGGGTCCAGAACAGTAGTCTCATTAGTGCAGGAAACTTCCAACATGGAAACTTCTTTCGATGACATGTATCTCTCAACTTGTCTACTACTGGGTCTTAGAGAGTTGTCTGAAAAGCTAAGTTGCTTGCCCAAGGTCACAAAGCTAATATGGATCAGAGGCAGACCTTAAACCCAGGCCTTCCTGAAAGACCAATTTTCTATCTGCCAAACTAGGCTGCCCTTCAAAAATTCTCATTGGCCCCTCACTGCCTACCAAATGAAGTCCACATTTCATAGTTTGGCATTCAATGCTCTCCAGGAGCTAGACTTAATCTCTTTGCAATTTTATTTTAAACTTAACTTCTCATCCCCTACACTGTTCCCTAAATGAACTACTCACCTTTCTCCAAGTACATTTTCTTCCCTTGTTCACATAATTCCCCACACTTAAAATACCTTCTTTAGCATCTTTATCTGTTGAAATCCTAGCTATCCATCAAGTCCCAACCTGAAAGGCAGTGAAATAGTAGATAGAACTCAGGACTTGGATTCAAAAGATATGAGTTTGAATTCAACTTCAGCCATGTACTTAGGCTGGCCATTAAATATCTCAAAGCCTCAGTTTCCTTATCTGCAAAATATTGATATTATTGATACTATCTACCTCACAGAATTGTTGAGGAAAATACTTTCAAACCTTAAATCATTCCATACATGCGAGTTATTATTAACTCCCTACTCCTCCATCAACCTTTCTTGACTCTCTCAACTAGAAGAAAACTCAGCAACCTTCTAGATCTCACCCAATGCCATGCTTCTTATATTCACATGCCATGTTCTGTTTTATATTTACTTATCTGTGTATCTGTTATAAACTTTCCTCAGTAGAGTATTAAAAGTTATGCTGACTCAGTGACCCATTGTTCCCAGGCCAGCTTATCAATAAGTGTCGGGAGAGGCATCAACCAGTCTGCAGTTCTTGTATTACCTGCTATCCAGCACATATTCTTACCTGTTAGTATCATCTCCTACCTGTTAAACAGATGCTGAGTTGCAATGGCTCATGACCTTTTGCTGACATGGACCTATCTGAATTGTTTTTAGCTCATTGTGAACATTATCGATAACAGCTGACTCCATCTTGAAACCTCACTGATCTCTGGTGACCAGCTTTTTTCTACCTTGATGTATTTTTAATAAACTCTTTTAATTCTCCTTTTCCTGGGTTTTGCCTCATTAATCAAGGTGAAAGACTGAACAAAGAGTTTTCCTTTTAACAAAAGTATAAGTTCCTTGAGGGCAAGGATTTTTTGTTTTTTCCCTTTTTATATGCCCAGGGTCTAGCACAGCTCCTGGAACATCATAGGCTCTTAATAAATGATTTTAATTGAATTGAATTCATATAATTTGTATATCCATCTTTGCCTTATAAGCTGCCCAAGGACAAGGACTTTGATTTGTCTTCATATTGCCTCCAAAGCAATTTTCATACAACAGGTAGTCCATATTTCCAAAATGAGTAAATATTCTTCTCCATGATTCTTCAGTCATATTGGCCTATTTATTGTTTTCCACACGTAATCCTTTATTTCCCATCTCCATGCCTTTTCACTAGCGCTATGCCAGAAGTGCTCTCCCTTCTCATCTCTGCCTCTTAGAATCCCTTGCTTCAAATCAAAACACCTCTAAGGTATCACATCACACCTATCAGATTGACTAACACGACAAAACAGGAAAATGATAAATGTTGGAGAAGATGTGGGAAAATTGTTGCATTGTTGGTAGAGTAGTGAACTGATCCAAACATTCTAGAGAACAATTTGGAATTATGCCCAAAGGACTATAAAACTGTGCAACCACTTCTAGGGATGTATCCCAGAGAGATCATAAAAACAGAAAAAGGACCCACATGTACAAAAATATTTATAGCAGCTCTTTTTTGTGGTGGCCAAGAACTGGAATTGAGGGGATGTCCATCAGTTGGGGAATGACTGAACAAGTTGTGTATACGAATGTAATGAAATACTATTGTGGTATGAGAAATGATGAACAAGAGGACTTCAGAAAAACCTGGAAAGACTTAGGTGAACTGATGCTGAATGAAATAAGCAGAACCAGGAGAACATACAATAACCACATTGTGTGATGTCAAACTTTGATAGACTTAGCCCTTCTCAGCAATACAAGGATCTAAGACAACTCCAAAAGACTCATGATGGAAAACACTATCCACATCCAGAGAAAGAACTTTGGAGTCTGAATGCAGATGCAAGCATCCTATTTGCTCTCCTTTTCTGTTGTTATTTTGTTTTGTTTCTTCTTTCTCATGGTTCCTCCCATTCATTCTAATTCTTCTTTACATCATGACTAATGTGAAAATATGTTTAATATGAATGCAAAAGTAGACCCTATTTCAGACTGCACACTGTCTTGGAGAAGGGGGAAGAGAAAGAGGGAGAGACAATTTGAAACTCAAAAATCTTGTGGAAGTGAATGTTGAAAACTAAAAATAAATAAATGTAGTTTTTTAAAATGCCACATAAAAAAGAATCCCTTGCTTCCTTCAAGACTCAGGTTAAATATCTCCATCTACCATGTGCCTTTCCAGATCTCACCTGTTTGTAAAGCATTCACTCTAAGTTTACATTCTATTTACTCAGTATATAGCCGTGATGCACGTCTCTCTCATTTAGAATGTTAACTTCTTGAGGGATGGAACTGGTTTTGCTTTTTCTTTGTTTCCACAGTGTTTTCCAAAGTGTCTGGCACATAGTAAACACTTAGTAAATGCTTGTTGATAGATTGATCCAAAATGAAAGTGTTCCCCTTCTTCCCTAGTTCCAAATCCTCCATCTGCTCCCACATTGCTAAGCATTTCCACTGACACTCAGCTCTCACCCCATCCCCACCTCAGAATCCCATCTCATCCCATCCTTTCCCCATTATCTCCTCCCCTAAAATTCTCCCTCTCTATTTCTACCTTCAAACCTCACTTCCAAGTCTTTGCCCTTACTAGCCTTACTCTTAACCTTAAAGATTCCATTTGGATTTAGTTGTACTTCTACACCATATCCCCAGTGTTCAAGATTCCTTATCTCATACCTGAACCAGTGTTCTCCACATTTTGTTAGAACACGTGCTCTGTGAATTCAGAAGGCCTGCTCTTCCCTAGCCTTGCACACCCACAGTGGAATGTCCAAGGATTAAGCCAAGCAAATACCATTGATTTTAATGGGTATAACCCAGATGAAACCCTGAGCATGGCTTTGAAAAGTTACCTTGTGTGTTATATTAATATTGATAGATATACATGTATTCTTTCTCTCTGCAGCCTCTCAAGACTGAATTGGCTCCTTTTACAAAGAAGTGCTGAGATGGTGGAAGGAGCTGAAGGAAGTCAAGCTATCAAAGGTAAGCTACCAAATGCTTTCTGGGTTAATCCCTTTTTGGAGTAGCACAGGGCCTTCTGACAAGGAAAAGAAAGAAAAATTCTTTGCTGCAGAAAATGCTCCATGTTTGGTCTCAGTCCAAAGGCAAGTTTTTTTTTTCCCCTGGGCTGAACTAAAAGCCACTTTTGAGTGGCTCAGCCACTTCTGAGTTGTTGTTAATATGAAAAAAGTGTTTTTATTATCATCATGGGGAGAAATTGCCATAATTCAATGTCAACTAAGAAATGGTTGGGCTTAGAAAGATCAGAGAGAAGATCAAAAATATGCTCAGTCGGAAGTCCTCCTCCTTGCACACCAGTAGAAAGTAGGGTGAAGGATTAACTAAATAATAAATGTTTGGCATACAGTCTAGGGCCCATGCAGGCCCAAGTTGAGCTTTTGTGAAGGAGGGCATGTGTGCTATTCGCTTGAGGCTTGAGCACTAGGAAGCTTGAGTTGTGGGGAAATTCAAAGGAGCTATCAGCAGAATTTTGTTTATTTCGCCTCTGACATCTGTCAGATCTCTCCCTTCCTCTCTTCTCACATTGCCACTAACCTGGTTCATTCCCTCATCACCTTTCTTGTGAACTATTGTATTAGCCTCCTAACTGGCTCCTCTGACTTTTATATCTTCCTCCTCAGATCAATCTTTTTCACAACCTGCCAAAAAAATCTTCAGTGGCTCCCTATTGCTTCTAAGGTAAAAATATAAACTCTACTTGACATCTAAAACCCTTTATAATCCTTCTGAAATCTCTTTTATACTTTTCTTTAGTCCAGCCAAGCTAGATTAATAATAATCATAATTGATATCTATGTAGTGCAAAGTCCTTTACATATATTGCCTCATCTGATATCGACAACAATCCTGGGGGTGGGAAGATGCTATAGGAATTAACATACCCATTTTACAGAGGAAACTGGGGTTTTAAAAAGCTTATGGGACTTTCTCAGGGTCATCATCATGGTACAACCCTGGATTTGGAACAAGAAGATCAAATTTCCAATGGCAGTTTTGTCACTTACCACCTGTGTAACCTTGAACAGTCACTTAACTCCCTCGGGACTCAGTTTCCTCATCTATAAAATGAGGAGACTGGACTAGATGATTTCTGGGGTCCCTTCCAGATCTAAATCTGTGATCCTCTGAAACTTTGGTCCCCCTGACTGCTAGTTCAGTATTCTAAAGCTATTCCCCAATCTCACTCTGTCTTTTTCTGCTTCTCGGTAGTTGTCTAAGTCATTTCCTATTCCTTAAATGAACTCTTCATCTCTACCAATTGAAATGCTTTATATGTTAAAGTTATAGCTCAGGTACCATATCTTCCATGAAATATGTCCTGAGCCTCTCAGCTAAAAGTCATAAATTTAAAGCTAAATCTAAGAAAGGACCTCTGAGATCATCTAGTCCTACCACCTCATTTTTACAGCTGAAGAAACTGAGGCTCAGGAAGATTAAGTAAATTGCTAAAGGTTGTATAGGTAGCAGTAAGTGGCAGAAGTAGAATAGGAACCCAGGTCCTAAATGTTCTCCCCTTACTCAAATTTTCCTAGAGTACTTTAGCTGGATCCCTCCTTTGTTCTTATGATATTTAATATCACATTATATACATGCAGATCTTACCTCTTCCTTGGCAGATTCCCTAACACTGACTCAAGGGCAGTCATTTTTAATCTTTGCATTCCAAGTGCAGTTACATGGAGACAGTAGGCATTTAATAAATGTTTGTTGACTTGAATTGTGCTCCATAAACAGAGCCCTAGGCTTCCTTGCTTCAGTTTCTTTGAAGAAATGAGGGAGAGTGAAAAGAAGAGGCCCATTGAACACCAAAGCCTCTGCTACAGGTTTATCTTCATTAAGTCAGTCCAGTGGAGGATTAGCCAGCAGTAGGCTGAGTAGAACCCTCTGTGGACTAGAAACTATTCTCAGTACTTTGAGGAAAAATGGGTAAGTGGAGAGAAAACCAGCCAAGTTTGGGGATTTAGTAAAAACAAGCACATGAATAAACAACATCCAGAGGATGTTCAAGGGTCTCTAAAGACTTATCCCAGTTTTTGTTCTCTGTGATGACCCCAAGGCCCTGTAGGACCCTCAGTCAATAAAGGAAGATTCAAGAGGGTGTTGAATCATGTGGCACAGACTTTAAGGACAGTAAGGCCTCCAGAGAATGGAGAATCAGTGGGAGCTTCATGGATGAGACTTAAAATGGGCCTTGAGGAGATCACTTCCATTTTTTATTATAAATGAGGGGGTTGAACTAGATGAACTCTATAATTCCTTCTACCTCTAACATCCTATAATTTTATGGCAGTGTCTCATTTACTTTTGCATCCCTCACAGTGAGTAAATGAATGGATGATGATTAGAAAAACAGAGGTCCTTTCTATTTTATGTAAATGGAACCAAAAGGAAAAAGCAATAAGATAGAGAAGTAGAGGGTAGGACCAGGGCTGAGGACCTTGAAAATGTCACAATGCCCTTAGTGGATCATCACCTCCAAAACACAACTCATCATCTTTCTCCCTAAACTCACTCCTCCCCCGACTTCCCTATTTCTTTTGAGAGCACTACATTTTTCAAGTCATGCTAGGAGTCATCCTTGAATCTTTATTCTTACTCATCCTTCTCCACCACCCCCATATCTAATCGGTTGCCAAGTCTTTCGTTCTTTCTTTTCAATGTCTCTCACATTCACCCGTTCTTACAACTCATACCACCACTACCCTAATCAAAGCCAGAATGGCTGCCGTAGCACCCTAACTAGCCTCCCTCCCTGGCTTTTCCCTCTCTAATCCATCCTCCACACCACTGCCAAAGTGATATTCCTAAAATGCAATTAATCAGTCAGGGGCAGCTATCTTGTGCAGTGGATAGAGTGCTGGTCTGGAGTCAGCAAAACTCATCTTCCTGAGCTCGAATTTAACACTTACTAGATATATAACCCTGGGTAAGACACTTAACCCCATTTGTCTCAGTTTCCCCATGTGTAAAATGAGCTGGAGAAGGAAATGGCAAACCACTCCAGTATCTTGGCCAAGAAAACTCCAAATGGGGTTATGTAGAGTTAGACACAACTGAAACAACTGAACGACAATAACAAAAACCAACTACTACATGCCAGGCACTGTGCTAAGTAATGGAGATACAAAAAGGGGCAAAAGGCAGTCCTGCCCTCAAGGAGCTTACATTCAGAGACAATAAACAAATAGATGCAAACAAGCTGCAGAATAAATGGGAAATAATTAACAGAGGGAAGGTGCTAGAATTAGAATTCCTGTCAAAGATGAGATTTAAGATGGTACTTAAAGGAATCCAGGAACACTGTAGGCTGAAATGATGAGAGGGAACATCCCAAGCAGGGGGACAGCCAGAGAAGATGCTCAGAGCTAAGAGATGGAGTGTCTTGTTCATGGAACTACAAGGAGGACTGTGTCCCTAGATAAAAGAATATGTGGTCTCTCAAAGTGCTGATACTAAATCTTATTTCTATAATGCTTTAAAGCTCAAAAATCAATTGGGAGATCAAGATTATTATCACTACTTATCAAATTATAAATTGAAGCTTGATGAAGTTAAGAATCTTAATTATGTCACACATATAAGGATCCAAGGTGGAATTTGAACTCCTCTTTCCTGCCAACAAGTCTAACACTGAGTCAACCTAAAATGGAGTCTGATGTTTCTGGTCCCTGCTTCTTCTTAATAGAAGAGTAAGGCTTATGGGATCTTTATCCATTCAAAAAGATGCTTATTGAGAGTATCGTCAATGTTTAAGTTCATATGCTAAGCACTAAGGGGGATACAGATAGAGGAACAAGGTGATGGTCCAGATCTCCAGGAGTTAACAGAGTAGAAGCGAGGGAAAGACACATACAGCAAAAGCTACAATTCATTCAGGAGGAAGTCAGTTAAGTACTTACCCATGTTAAATGCACTATGTGATGCGTTTAACAAGTGTTTATGTATACCCATTTATATTTATATATAAGACAATATGTATTAAGTACTATTAAAGAGGCACAGTCAGATTTTGTCAGCCCTAGCTTGAGTATAAAAAATCCTGGTATTGTAAACAAAATATATGAATATAATCTTGATTTTTTCATCTCCTTCTCATGCCTAGCATGAACCCTGGGAAACTTCCCCAACCTGGAGTAAAGTGTGGATGGATGTGCTAAGGCCATCTATGGCCATCATTCGGTACATAGAGTGCTGACCTTAAAGTCATGGAGATCTGAGTTCAAATCATCCCTCAGACTCTTACTAGTCCATGATCCTGGGCAAGTCACTGAACTTCTCCTACCCTCAGCTTACTTATCTGTAAAATGGGGATAATAATTGTACCTACTGTCCAGGCTTGTTGTGAAATCCAAATGAGCATGATTGCGTGTTTTTCTATGATCACATGTAAAGCCCTCTGCAAACCTTAAGGCATTCCATAAATGTTAGCTATTGTTGGCGTTGCTATTTTCTACGATAAATACAGGAGAATGAAGATGGCACAAGTATATCATCTCTATGGTCAAAGTGCTGCTTCTGTACTAAACTCAGACTGGAAAGCATTTTTTAAGAGTTATTGTTTACCATCAACTAATTCTATAAAGAGCTCCTCTATCGTGTGTCACCGAGAGAATTTGGGTACGATGTGGGGAGAGTTAAGACTTGAGTTATTATCAGAATTAGTGTTCTTTATTGGCTCACATAGTCCAATCTTCCTCAGCCATTATGGTTTTACCGAAACATTAAACTACTTTAAACTTTCATTTTCCTCTTAAAACTAAATTAGTTTCGAGAAAATTGTGTTTTCCCCAGCACTAGCACCAGCCTAAGGCATTTGAGTTACAGTAGAGGACTCATATAAACAACAATCAAGGCCTAATTACTAAGTGGTAAGAGCGGTTTTCCTCAAGTTACATTTGCTTTAAAGTTTCCAGGGTCTGGCAGGAAACCTGAGGAGGCCTCCCTGGAGGGCTCAGGGGTGGCTCCCAAATAGAGCTTGTGTAGAAATCTCCCAGGGACCCTAGGAGGAAAGTGGCTCATTCATTTTGCAAATTTAATTGGAATCTGGATTCAGCTTCCTCTTTGGAACAGAGGCATGTCCCTTGGAGGAGCATCCCTGCCAACACAGGGAGGAGAAATTGAGATGGGGGGCGGTGGGGGGAGGCCTTTCCAATCAGCCTCAACTCACTTTCTGAATGTGACCCACACCACAGTTGCCCCCAAGGCACTTCTCTGAATAAAGCAAGAGTCCTAACTTCATTCAAATAACATTCTGTACAATCACAAGATCTCAGAGTCCAAAGGGACCTCAGAGGTCATCTATGCCAGCACATATCTAAATAGGAATCCCATCTACCCCATCCCTGATAAATGGTCAACCCTTCTCTATTTGATGACTTCCACTACTCCCCATATCAATTGCTTCCATTTTTAATTATTAGAAAGTTTTTCTTTCTATTAAGTTTAAATCTGTCTGTCTAAGACTTTAACCCCCTTCATAGATCCTAGTTCCATGCTCTGGAGTCAATTTCTCTTTCACTTGATAGCCTTTCAAATATCTTGAGAGAGTAACCATATCCCCCATAAGTCTTTCTCCAAGATAAACATTCTCAATTCCTTCAACCAATCTTCATATGGCCTGTTTTTTATATTCTCACCATCCTGGTCACCCCTCCCCTGGACTCATTCTAATTTGTAATGTCCTTCATAAAATATAGCACCTTAGAACTGAACACAATACTTCAGATGTGCTTTGGCCGGAGAGGAAGACCTCAGGAATAAAATCTTTTGTTATGGACACTATTCTTAGCTTAATGCAACCCAATATCCAGATAGCATTTTGGGGGCTGCTATGTTACACTGCTGACTTATTTTGAGTTTACAATCCACTAAAACTCCAAGGTCTTTTGTACATGAATTGTTGTCTAGCCATATCTCCCCATCCAGTATTTGTGCAGTTTATTTTAGGACTTTATATTTATCTTTATTAAATGTTGTCTCCTTAGATTCTGATCTTTTTGGCTTGCCAAAACCTTTTGGATCTTGTTCTGCTATCAAATATATTAGCTAACCAACCTCTTTTCCCAATTTCAGGTCACTCAAAATTTTTAAGTCATCCACCTTGGATCCGTCTATCTTCATCTTAGTCAAGGATCAAATTATTAAAGTAGAACTAGGGGTAGAGCAAAAATGCCCTCAGAGCCTCGCCCTCACCACCCTTGGGGTTCAATCATTTAATTAATTCCAAGTCTACATAACTCCTTGCTTCTTCAGTTATTTCAGTCTCATCCAACTCTTCTTAACCCCATTTGGGGTTTTCTTAGCAAAGATACTGGAGTGGTTTGCCATTTCCTTCCCCAGCTCATTTTACAGGTGACAAAACTAGGGCAAACAGAGTTTAGTGACTTGAGTAGTATCACACAGCTAGTAAGTATCTCAGGCTGGATTTTAATTCCTATCTTTCTGACTCCACACCCAGCATTTTATGCACAGCACCATCTAGTTGCCCACCTAACTCCACTATCATTCAACCTATGTCTCTTCATCTTGTCATAATGATGATGATAATAGCTAGCATTCATACAATACTCTAAGGTTTGCAAAATGCTTTATAAATAGTATCTCATTTTATATTCACAATAGGTGCTGAGAGGTAGGTGCTATTATTACCCCCATTTTATGGAAGAGTAAACTGAGACAGACAGGTTAAGTGAACTGCTTAAGGTCATACAGGTAGTAAGTGTCTGAAATCAGATTTGAACTCAGGGCTTCCTGACTCCAGATGCAATGTTCTACCACTTAACACAGTGCCTGGAGATAGTAGGTGTTTAATAAATGTTTGTTGACTTGATTCCATCTACTGCACCATCTAACTGGAACACTTTACCAAATGCCTTGATGAATTTAGAAGCCACTTCAGTCCAGAATTTCTCCCTCCCCTAAACTCCTAGAGTACTTTACTATCTGCATTACTCCTTTTTGCACTTAACGACCTGTGGCTTTGCATTGGTATCTAACTAACACCAACGACAATAACTAACACTAATAATTTCAAGTCTTGCTTCTGATAGAATTTGGGGATTCTGTAAATGGTTGTGGGAGAATAAGCAAGTCACTTGACTTCTAAATACCCTACACAACTATCTAACATGGTAAATTACAAAGCAAATACTAATCTTCAATGGTAGAGGGAATTCCTTACCTGGTATTCCCTACACCAATGAAATCACAGGTTTGGAGATATTGACATATATGTATGTACAAATAATGCATATGTACATATGACTATGTATTTGTATGTACATGTACATGGGTATATACACATATACATACATATATACCCATGTATATGTGCCCGCATATGTACTGTTTTG
The DNA here is from genome assembly GCF_011100635.1 of Trichosurus vulpecula. Classification (NCBI taxonomy): domain Eukaryota; kingdom Metazoa; phylum Chordata; class Mammalia; order Diprotodontia; family Phalangeridae; genus Trichosurus; species Trichosurus vulpecula. The sequence goes on along the minus strand of NC_050581.1, from coordinate 52,179,009 downwards.
TAAAGTTTTGTAAAGCCATAAAGCACCATATAAATGAGTTAATATTATTTTATATATAACATATTTATGATATGTGTCTATGTATGTCTATGCATGCATAAATGAGCATTACATATATGTTCATATAAATATATAATTGTGATATGTCTATGTAGATATGTGCTGTGAATGAATAAATGAATGAATGAATGAATAACAAATCAATGAATGTATGAAATGGTGAGCCTGCGACCACAAAAGTTAAGGTGAAAGATCACTAATCTCTATTCCATGATACCATGTACTTGCCCTTTCCAATTACAGCTCTGACAATAGTAATCAAATTGAATATGACCCTTCCCCATAAGGGTAAGTCATTCACCTGCCCTATGATTCTAATCATCATTCACTCTAACTTCCCTGTCAAAAACATTTATTTCTGGCCAAAATTCCTGTATATGTCTTGTTTTCCCTGATTAGAGTGTAAGTCTCTTGAGAGCAGGGGCTCTCTTGCTTGCTTGTGTTTGTAAACTCTGAGCTTAGCACAATGCCTGACACTTAATAAACACATTTTCATTCATTCTGTGTCTACCAATAAGCAGTCAGACTTGTCCACTCTTCCTCTTCCTCACTCAGTAATCACAAAAAGAGGTGGTGGTGGGATAAGGCCACTGCACCTTACCTTACCACACTTTGTAGTGTTCCTGATATCATTCTTATATTTCCATGATGTATTTTTGTATTCATTGCCAGTTACTTACCCTTGCTGCCATTTTCTGTAGATGTCATTTTAAAGTCTGTCAGTAAGTGATTTCCCACACAACCACATTGGTCTCTTGAAAAACCCTCCCTACTCTCTTTGTTATTAGAATCATTTGTGATCGTGCCATCCAAATTTTATAGTTAAGAGTCTACTACCTCTCTTTAAGCCAACTTCTTTTGTAGAATCTTAGGCCATGGGTTATTAGATAGCCTATCCTTAAACTTTTAAAAATTTTCTCTTCTAAAGTCTAGAGTACAAGCTAGATTTCATACCATATTCCTTTTCTTATCTATCTCAAACTCAAAGATAATATGGTTACTTCCTCCCAAGACTCCCATCATTTCTGCTTTAACAACCAGTTACTCCACAATATTTAGAATCAGACCCCAAATAAATATTTCTACTCATCAATTCCTCCATCTTTTGAAGAATGAAGTTGTTAGTATGGCAAGTTTCAGTCAGCAATTCTTCAGAAGCTCTTCTCTTAGCAAAGAAAGACCTCTAGCAGATGCTTGTGTACATGAAGTCCCCCATCACTACTATGGTGTTTTTCAGCTATGGGATCTGTTTCATTTCATCCTTCTGGCCAAATGGTCTGGAATATGCCCCTTTCGTAATACCATCCCTTTTCTCTTCCCCTTGATCTCCACCTAAATACATTATATCCCTCTATACTTCAGTTTCTTCATGTGCAGATTTCAAGAATGGGACTAGTGATCTCTAAGGTTCCTTCCAAGTTTAAAATTATGGGGGTTTTATGAGTTTCAAAGTATATTTCATAGACTTCAAGTTCCTGATGTTCTAGCATGACTGGCTTCGGGGAAAGCCATTTTGCAGACCATGTAGCAGGATCAAAGATCAGTAATTCCACCTAAAAATGAGTCACTAATTTATGTATACAATTTTATGGCATTCTCCAAGGGATGATGATAGGTCAAAATGTAGGAGTCTGCTTCTTTTCCCCATTTGTTCAATGGCAGCTTTAGGAAGAAAAAGAATCGTAGAAATTCTCCAAGAGGGGAGGGAAATGGTTGAGTCATCATGTAATTAAATTTGGATAACAACTTGTCCTTTAATTTTTTTTGTACTCATACTTTCTTGGGTCTCTTTAAGATAGGGATCCTTAACATGGTGTCCATAGGCCTCTAGTGGGCATATGAACTTGGATGAGAAAAATACTCTTTATTTTCTTTAATCTCTACTTAAAATTTAGCATTTGCTTCAATTATAAATTTTTAAAAATATATTCTAAGGAGGAGTCCGTAGTTTTTACTGATTTGGGTGCAAACAGTGCCCTAAGGACTAAATTGTCTTTTTCCTGGGGATGGCCTAATATATCTTAATACAAAGGTAACTATTCTAAGGGATGAGTTTCTCTCCCTGGCACCCCAAAGTCTCCTCCTCTTATCTTGTGTCTGGTCTGGACTCCCTTATCATGTGTCCAGTCTCCCTTATCTTGTCCTTAACCTGTAAGGCTTATCCTATCCCTAAATCTCCAACCCCCATAAGAGACCCTAAAATTATCCCACAGGCTGTATAACTTTTTGTCTATGTAAGTCTGGTCCCTTCCCTATACCAATGCCTTTGTTTAGCTCCTTGCTAAATCTCAGGCCCATTGCTTTTGCATCAATAAAGCTCCCATTGGCTACAGAGAAGGTCTAAATGAATTCTTTCGCATTTGATGAACCAGCTCTCCCAACTCTGACCTCATCATTTACCACATTGTCAAAGGGATGCATGACACAAAAAGGCTTAAAACCTCTGCTTCAATTTACAAAGGGTGATAGGATCAAATCAGAATTTGTTTAGCAGGTATCTAGATGAGCTCTGAAACTTGCCAATCATAGAACATACAGGTGGTAGTAATGGGTTTATGGAGTTGCAGTCAAAATTTAGGGGCTAGGACTTGGGCATTGTAACTGACTAGATTAGGCCTTGGTCAGGAAGATTAGAGGTTGATGTTGGATATACCTGACCTGAGGAGAGGGCAGGTCATGCGCTAAAACAGAGCAAGTCATGGGCCATGGCTCCTCAATGAATCGCACAAACCAAATGATAGAGAGGAGGAGATAGGAGGGAAATGGGGTTCAAGGAGTCAAGCAATGAGAAGAGGTGTGATTGGCTATCCAGTTCAAAACAAGAGAAGCTGAGGGGGTAGCAAGGCAGGGAGCTAGGCTCATTAGCAGCAATAGCTAGGATTCCTCCAGCCAAATTGGCCTAGTTGGTGATTCTCACAGCCAACATTTCACCTTCCATAGCTCGGCCTTTGCATTGACCTGTCTTCTCAGCCTGGAATGTACTACCTCTTCATCTCCAGTCTATTAGAACTCCTAGATTTTTTTAAAACTCAGTTCAAATGCTACCTTCTACATGAAACCCTTCTTGATCTTTCCCTGATTGCTAATACACTCCCCACTACCCACTACCCTCAACTTACAAAGTAACAAATCTATCATATTTACATGAATATGTGCTATTTCTCCAAAGAATACAAGCTTCTTAAGGCAGGGACTGTTTTGCCTGCATATCCCCATAGTAGAGATAGGCTTTGTGATTGACTGGTATCCAGAAGGCAGGTTGTGATTAACAACAGAGGTTCTTCAGGAAGTACCACCTTTTATAGGCAACATGGAATTGAATCCCTTCTCAGGAAGGCAGTAGTTTTCCCCAGTCTTAAGGAGACCTTGCCACACAAAGCAGGTTGAGTTCCCTTAGACCAGCATCTTCCTCTTCTTCATTCCAGGAATCCTCTGGGGCTGAACCCAACCTTGGGCTGAAAAGGGAGATCTGCAGTAGGGAATCCATGGCCTTACCTCTTCTGCAACCTTACAATTACTGCACTAAGGAAATGAGGGCAACTAAGCCATGAGAACAGAAAGTTAGCAACTGTGGGGAACAGTTCCAAGGCCTGCAGGCAGCAACAAAGTATGAGAGAGGTAAGCCAAGACAGTGTTAACCTCTGCAAGATGCAGTCAAAATCATAACCAAGGATAGTAACCAATCTGTGAGGACCTGCCTGATTTAACTCTAAAGAAGATTTTAACTCTAAAGAAGAAATCCACAAAGCCCCTGCAGGTTGGGCACACTGTCTAATTCCTGTGATAGCATTTCACAAAGTTTCTAGGGATATTTAAGGAGGGAGAAACTGTTTCTGGGGACTCCAGGCTTAACTAGGCTGGCTGACTTTTTATCTATTTGTTTTGTTTTAGGCAAGTTTAAACTTTCATGTAAAGAGTAAGAATTACTTGAATCTTTGGGGTGTTTGGGTTTCACAAGAAGAAATTATCATTATATGAGGGTTCAAAATTTCAAGAAAATGGCCTTGGGAAGGTGAATGTCTTTATGTTTCTCCTCTACCTTCTTCTCTTGAAACGAGACTTGCCATGTCCCATGTCCCATTCCCATAGGTCTGTGTTTTGGTAAGGGCTGAGTGTGATAAGAAGTCCTTTCAGAGATTTCTTAGATTATAGATTACAGATTTAGAACTGGCAGGGACATCAGAAGCCATCTAGCCCATCTAGCCCTTTGTTTTACAGATGGTGAAACTTGGGTTCAGGGAAGTTAAGGGACCTGACCAATGTCTCACAGGTAATAAGTCTCAGAGGAAGGATATGAACCAGACTCCTCTAGCTTGAGGGTCAATAATTTTCCCACTGTACGTTATACAGGGTATAGTCTGAGTCTTTGTATCATTACTCTGAGAATATTTTGAGAACTCAGACATGAAATACTTTTGCCTGTGCTAGCTCTTCCCGTTTCCAGGGGCATGCAGAGAATAAAGGTAGTCCCTCTTCTCTAGTGGGGAGGTGGGAGGATGACAATTTAAATGGTGATATTGTTACCACCCTAAGGAACCCAAAGCAGTTGATCTGTGTGGGTGGTGAGCAGCAGCTGTAGGCAATAGCCCTGAAGTCTGTATCAGCCTCTCTCCAACTTCCAGGCTGCCTGCAGGTAGCAGATGAAAGCAGAATTGGGATGTTGTTTGTTGGGCTGACTATAGCTATTGCAGAGCTGTTGGTCTTAAAATGAGGGAGATAATGAGTCACATTCTGCCCTCTTGGTTTTAGAGCAATATAGTTTCTTGGGTCGATTCTTCCTTTTCCTCATGTGTCTCAGTGATCCCTTGTGTTTTAAGTATCCCTGGAGAAATATTTAATGCTGAGCTACGCTATGAGCTGTCCAAGGTCTTGAACTCAGAAGAATTTGACAACAGTGACTGTGTTGCAAAATCAGTAACAAGCTGTGTCCTTGACACACCTTCTGAGCCCTTTCCTACTTTTTTTTTTTTTTTTTTGCTATTGTGCCTGTGTTGGAAGTCACAGGACCCTCGTAGTCAGAGATTCTGGGACCTTGACACTTGGTGCTCTTACTATCTGAATTATCTTTACGTAAAGCTGGAGGTTCAGTAATGATCCAAAGTCCCAGCAGACCCAGAATCTGTCATTTGATTTGATCAGGTATTTTGTCAGCAAAATACAATTGTGATATGAATTGGAATTGTCACTGGAACACAGATAATCAAAGTGAAGCCTACTGTTGTATGACTGATTGGAACCAAATGTTCCAAAAGGACCCAGTTGCCCCTTGTGAAAGCCACCATTGTCTGGCTATAACAGTCTTATTCAGAGATAATGTGTCAATGCTGCAGTGCTATGCACTGGTTGCTTTTTTTGTTGTAGAGACACAATGTGGAATGAAAAGAAAAAGACAGAGGGAAAAGGAGTTTTAAAAAATGTTGATTATCAAAAGCAGCACTCAAAAAATAATAGAATGATTTATTGTTCATTTGCCGCAGAACTCCCAAAGAGACCAGCTGGTGTTCCTAGGGAAAAGGGAGGGTAGGGTAGGTCAATCCCAGCACTCTAGGACACTGCAGTCACCACTGAGCCAAAGCCTTCCCCTGATTAGGAATTGCAGTGTTACTTCTGACGTGAGCATCTCAACTCCCAAGTCAGAACCACTTTCTCTGAGTGAGCTGTGGAAATGTACCACCTCTTTATACTATGTCTGAACACAGCAACCTTCAACTAGCATCAGGGAGAGTTTCAACACAAATTAACATTCCCTGAAAACCAGTGCTCAGGAAAGGCATCAAATCTTTAGTCTATCTGGAAGAGATCCTGACTCCAAATCAATACTGATCGGGCCCCACAGGCAGCCCCTCCCTTGCTCTCTGACACGTCCCCTCATATGCCTCTAGCAGTAGTCTTATTTCAGGTGGAAGATTTTTTATGCTCTGACTTCCATAAAAATGTCCCTGGAAATGGGCTCAGCAGCATTGAAATTAGCTCTTAGAGGTGCTAGCAGCTGCATCTACCTTTGATGAGGCTACTCACACCAAGAATAAGGTCCAGGTGCTAGTAAGAAAGCTAGAATGAAGCTCCCAGAGGTAGGATGTTGGTGGGATTAAGGATGAAGTTGTCCAGTGATCTGGATGACACCTTGGGGATCACCTTAATCTAACTCCCTTGTACAATAGAGTAGAATGTTAAGGCTCAAATTGGTAAAGCCTGAGGCTACACAATGAATCAAGGATAGAGCTAGACCTAGAAACCAAGTCTCATGATTCTGGGGTCTGTTCTTTTTGCACCACTGACATTAACTCTCTTGTCTAGTACCCTAACTGATGGATGATCTTTATGTAATTGACTATGTGAAATATGTTTTATCCATTGTGCTATCTGATTTTTTCATTAATGATGCCCTGGAGGGGAAATTCACAACTTTCTATGATCCCTTATGATCACTTATCCCACTGTAGATAAATGATAAGATAGATGGATAGATAGATAGATAGATAGATAGATAGATAGATAGATATGGATGGAAGTTCTTCCTTTAGTCTAACTGAAATCTCTCCTATCAGACTGCCTTTACATGTAAGTAGAATAGCCTGCTGACACAACCTAATATGATAAATGAGAGCATTGGACTAGACAGTCTCTGAAATCCCTTCTCCTTCTAGAGATATTTGAACTTATTATATGACATGAAAAGATAACCTTAGTCTCTACCTGCTCATTAATGTCTCTCACCCTTGGAATTGTCATGATATTGACCTCATAGAATCATAGAACATAGGGCCAGAAAGGACATTAAAGACCTCATCATTTCTTATAGCATGGTAGTATTCTAATACGATCATATACCACAACTTGTACTATTTACTCCAAGGGTTCTTAATCTGGGGTTCATGATCCTTCAAAAGTTTGTGGATTTCATGGGGGGGTGTCCTTGAAGTTGGGGGAAAATAAATCTGTATTTTCATTAACTATAATTGAAATTTAGCACCTCCTCCACTCATTTAAAAATATTCTGGGAAGTTTCCTCAGAGTTTTGCCAGATGGCCAAAAAGATCCAAAATACAAGGACTATGAAAATGTTCATACCTTTGACCCAGCAATACCACTTCTAGGGTTGTATCCCAAAGAGATCACATAAGTGGGAAAGGGACCTGTATGTACAAAAATATTTATGGTGGCTCTTTTAGTAGTAGCTAAGAATTGGAAATCAAGGGGATGCCCATCAGTTGGGCAGTGGCTGAACAAGTTGTGGTATATGAAGGTAATGGAATACTATTGTGCTATAAGAAATGGGGATGATAAGGACTTCATAACAACCTGGAAAAACTTACATTATATGATGCTGAGTGAGCAGAGCAGAACCAGGAGAACATTATACACAACCACAGATATATGGATTCCATGAGGACTAACCCTGATAGACTTCACTCTTCTCAGCAATACAATGTTCAAAGACAACCCCAAAGGACTCATGATGGAGAGAGCTATCTACATCCAGAGAAAGAACTATGGAGTCTGAATGCAGATTGAGGCACACTATTTGCTCTCCTATTTTTTTCTTTTGTTTTGGTTTTTGTGTTATTTTTTGGTTTTGTTTCTTCTTTCTCCTGATGCATTCCATTGGTCATGATTCTCCTTTACAACTTGACTATTGTGTAAATAAGTTCAATGCGAAGTTATATGTAGAAGATATTTCAGATTCCATGCCATCTTGGGGGGAAAGAGGGGGGAAAGAAAATCTGGAACTCAAAATCATGTGGAACTGAGTGTCATAAACTAAAAATAAAAAAATTTAATAAAAAAACAGAGGGGAAAAAAAGAATCCCTATTCTAGTCCAACCTTCTCCTCAGTGCATTAGTCTCCTCTGTGACATCCCCAGCAAGTGGTCACTTAGCAACTGCCTGAACATTGGAAATGATGGGAAGTTACTACCAAACAAAATAATCTAGCACATCGTTGGACAATTTGGAGTTTTAGAAATATCTTCCTTATTTGACTTGAAATCTGCCTCCCTACAACTTCAGCCATTGTTCTTCATTCTACTCTCTGAAGTTGCACAGAAAATAACTATCTGCTCCCTCTTTCACAAGACAGCTATTCCAGTACTTGACAATCGTTACCATGTCTCCCCCCAAATCTTCTCTTTTCTGGGTTAAATATCTTTAATTCCTTCTCCTGACCCTAAGGCATCTTTCCAAGTCTGTTTGCCATTCTATTGAACTTTGACTTGACACAGTCTAGCTGGCAGTGTGATAGACAGGGCATTGAATTTGGGGGCCTGAGAATTGAAATCCTGGTTCGTTGCTTACTACCTGTGTGACCTTGGATAAGTCACTTAATGTCTCTGAGCTTTATTTTCCTCATCTTTTTGTAGGGACAGGGGGTGGACTTAATGATCTCTGGATTCCATTCTAGCTCTAAAGCTTTGTTCTGTGATGCCACGATCCTCCAAAAATGTGACACCCAGAACTAAACTCAGTATTCTATATGTGGCCTGAACAATGCATAATAAAATATGTATCTCTCTCATCTCCCTCAGTCAGGACACTATGCTTCTTAGTGTATTAAGATCAAGTTACTATCCTTGAAAGTTAGGTCACATTGTATTACCCAGACAGCTCAAAGCAAGGAAATCTCAATCCCTTAAGCAAGACTGTACACCACCTCAACTCATTTCCAAACTAAATCCTACAGTTAGCTTTGGGAGAAATAGTCAAAAGAGTACTAGATCTGGTATTCAAAGAGACCTTAGTTCAAATCCTACCTCAAATGTATTTGCTACAACCAGTTTGAAGACAGTTCAGGATAGTGTAAAGAGTGTTAGATTTGAAGTCAGAAGACTCGGGTTCAACTTCTGGCCCTGCTACTCACTATGTGAATTTGAGCAAGTTCCTCAGGCTCCCTGAGGTTGCAACTCAACTGTAAAAAAAATGGGGATGAAAGTACCTATAGTATTGATATGTACAGGCTTGTTATTCAGGAGACAAGATAATGTATATAAACCATTTTGCAAACCTTAAAGCATAACATAAATGTCAGCTATTATGATCTTCAGCAACTGGCAACAAAGAACATTTCTTTGTCTAAAACTCAATGCACAAATCACCTTTAAAGGATGGGGGGAGAGGACTGTTTATATATCACACATAACTAAAATGCACATGGACTTTTTATGGGAGATCTTAGTTTTATACAAACTTGTAACAATTAGAATGTTTTATACATATATCTTTGATGGATATATGTAAAGGAAACAGGCTAACTTTTGTTGACAATTTTCTGCAGCAGACCATATCATCACAGTCACCCAATTGACTGAAAGGTATAGAAAATAAAATATCCTGCTGCATTTTTGAAACTAAAAACTTGAAAAAATGTAAAAATTGTTTTAACTTGTAACAGGGGGAATAAAATATTATTTTGAAAAATAAAGATGACCTGAAATATTAAAAACAAAAAGGATTTGACGCAGTAGAGCAAAATATAATCATGAGCATTCCTTTCGAGCAAGGTTTCTCCTGTGCATATGTGAAGATACGGTTTCTCAACAGGTATAATTACATTTAACTTTATCCAATGACCCTATCTCTCCCTACCACTATCAAGTGAGCTATAAAAATAGTCACAGCATAATCACCAAATCCTCTGTCATGAATAATGTCTCATGCAGAATGCAAATCGAAGAGAGATTGCCTATTTTTTAAAACGTGGTAAGGTGCTCCAGATTCTCCAGTTTGTGAGTGATATTGTGCTCATGGCATCAAGTCCCCGAATGCTACAGGATTGCTTTCCTAAGTGCAATCTGTGACTAAATGGAGACAGGCCTAACAATCTATATGAGGAAAAACCAAATGGATAAAGACAGTGGTGGGATTCAGCCAGTTCTCTCCAGTTTGCTAGAACCAGTACCTAATTTTAGGTTGGGTTCCATGAACCTGCTGTTAGCAGTGGGGGGAGGTACCTCGGCTTGGTTCCATGGAGAACCAGTTGTTAATTCGTTTGAATCCCACCGCTGGATAAAGAATGCCTATTGTATAGACTGTAGACCATGTAATGACATACAGTCAATTGCATCAATATATCAATATATTTATCTTACACAGACACTGTAAATTATCTTGTATGTTCCTATTTATGCAGTGGATACCAAAAGTTAGTGGAGTTATAAGCTTTTGAAGTAAGTCTGTATATGTTGTCTTTCTTCTCCCCCTAGTTGGAATAAGCCCATGAGGGCAGGTGCTCATTTGCTCCTTCTTTGTATTCCCAGTACTTAGTACAATGCCTGGAACATAATCAGCATTTAACAAATGCTTGTTGATTGATGGATTGAAATGAGGCCAAAACTGAATAGGAGAAAGAGAATGGGCTAGGTTGTATCTGGAAAATTTCATAGCATTTTCAACATTTCCAAGCGTCTTTCTAAAAGTAAGTAGAACAACAGGCTTGGAGCAGGAAAGACCTGAGTTCAAACTTAACCTCATATACTCATTAGCTGTATGATCCTGGGCAAGTCATTTGACCTCTGTTTGTCTCAGTTTCCCTATCTGTAAAATGGGGATAATAATAGCACCAACCTCCCAGGATTGCTGTGAGGATCAAATAGGACAATAATTGTAAAGCCCTTAGCACAGTGCCTGGCACATAGTAAGCACTATATAAATGTGAGCTAAGATATAACTATAGTCTCTGAATTTAAAGCACTGGACAGATCTGGTCCAAGCATTTTGGTATAGCCCCTTAAGCAACATGGTCAACTGAGGTAAAATAGAGCTTGACTTTCTATCAATGAAAAACCACGTCTGTTCTCTGGGAGGCTGGTCTTCCAGTTGCCCCCTCCAAATAGCTCCACGTTAATGAGATGTCAATAACTGACAATATTGTCATATTAAATGTATTAACATATTCATTGTATTCCAACAAATGCTGATAGTGTGATAGATAAAAACCAGCCTTGCAGTGAGGAAGGCCTGAGACAGCCTCTGACATATACTAGTTGTATGATCATGGGGAAGTCATGCAAATTCTTGGTGTCCTGGGAAGCTCGCTAAGATTGAAAGTTATTTATGAGTTACTAAATTGTATCAGTAGAGTCAGCATTCATACCAGAAGTTCCCTACACTGAGAAAAATCACAGGTCTTGATAAAATAATAACAATAACAATTATTTTCATCTTTTTTTTTTGAAGGGGGAAGGCTGGGCAATTGGGGTTAAGTGACTTGCCCAAGGTCACACAGCTAGTAAGTATGTCAAGTATCTGAGGCCAAATTTGAACTCAGGTCCTCCTGACTCCAGGGCTGGTGCTCTGCTCACTGTGCCACCTAGCTGCCCTGATAACAACAATTTTTGAATAATAATAAAGAATCTAGAGAAAGCCTGGTAGAGTCCACAGAGTGTTAGACCATGTCGGGAAGATTTGGGTTGAAGCTCTGTATCTGAAATGTTTCATACTGAATATAGGCAGGTCACTGAATTTCTCAATGTCTCCAGGCATCTAAAACTAGAAATGATACATAGGAAAGAAGACTGGCTTTTTTTGGTTAGAGGATCTGGGTTCAAATCCTGCCTTTGATGCTTATGACTTTTGTGATTTGGGTCAAGCCACTTAGCCTTCACAGGCCTCATTTTCATCATCTGTAAAATAAGGAGAATGGACCAGATGGCCTTTGGGTTTCCTTTCATCTATAGATCTCTAATCCTAAATTATAAACGTGGCATTAATATGTATCAGTGCAGAGATTTTTTTAAACTAGGACTTCCCTAAACTAATGGAATCATAGATTTGGACCAAAAATAAGTGGGAAAGAAGGAAGGAAGGAAGGAAAGAGGGAGGGAGGGAAGAAGGAAGGAAAGAGGAAGGGAAGGAAGCAAGGAAAGAGGGAGGGAGGGAAGAAGGAAGAAAGGAAGGAAAGAAGGAAGAAAGGAAGGGAGGAAGGAAGGAAGGAAGGAAGGAAGGAAGGAAGGAAGGAAGGAAGGAAGGAAGGAAGGAAGGAAAGAGAATGATTTGGAGTCACTGTGTCCCCTTTTCCAGGGTTATCTGCATTGTAAACCTCTCTCCTGGGAAAGGGCTTTTAAGCATCATCCAGAACAGGAAACAGACAGTAGCAACCTTCCTGGTGTTTCATCATTAGGCAATCCCTGGTTCTATCTATAGCCCTGGAACCTGATTCCAGTGACATTTAGTGTCCTATAACATATAGTGACCTGAACTTTCCCTCCTTAAACTTAAGTTCAAGCACCATCTTAAACCCATTGAAGCCCAAAATACAGGTGTGAATTTTCCTCTCCTTTCCCCTAGGGGATGTCACAGCTTGGAAGTTACAAATGTTCCTTGACTCATGCTCATTTCTTGTCCCCCACCCTCCTTCAACAGTTTCTTTCTATATTATGGATTTTTCTTGAGCTCTTTCTATTTCTCCTTCTCTCTGTGTGTTTCTCTTTGTCTCCACCTGCCCCATTTGTGTGTGTGTGTGTGTGTGTGTGTGTGTGTGTGTGTGTGTGTGTGTGTGTTGCGTGTGTGTGTGAATCTTTTCCCCTTCTTCTGCCCATCTCAGCCCCCAGAGCTGTGTGTGTGTTGTGTGTGTGTGAATCTTTTCCCCTTCTTCTGCCCATCTCAGCCCCCAGAGCTCAGCCCCTGCCTGTACAACCCTGCAGTAAGGGTTTCAGTTCAGAGACAGCTCAGATTGGGAGGGAGAGGAAGGAGAAAGGGAGACGTGTGCCTGCCTGCTGCATCCAAAATGACACTCCTATTTGGTTATTGGGAGAAGTCCTATTTTTAAATGGGCTGCAGTGTTTTCGACATTCTTTGATTCATTTCTAAAGAAGCCCAAGCAGCCTAGTGTCTCGCCTTTCCTGTTCGGTCATATTAATGCTGTACCTCTACGTCTTGCCTTCCAGTCAGCAGTTTTATTGTTAACTTTCTTCACAAGAAAAAGTCTCCCCCATCCAGAAGCCATTTGGAGAGGAGAAGGCGGGAGTGCGGCAGGAGGGGAAGAAGAGGAGAAATAATTATGTACTGAACTCTTGACAGTCGCAGATTCTTTTCCTCCCATTTTATGTATCTAGTCATAATCTCACACACATAAAATTTAAGCACCACCGCACTGTTCGCATTTCCATTTGCAGGGAGAATTTTTCTAATACAGCATCACCAATTTACTTGAAAGGGAAAGCCGGAGCTTGCATTCACAGCTTAACAGGCCTTATATTTGGTTATGCTACCCAGAGAAAAACAGTAAATGGAATGACAAAGTTATTGTCTTTCCAGTGGGTCTCCCCAGCCAGGTTCTCTTGGCTTCCTTTGCTTTTTCAGGTGCCCCACCTGACCTTCACCTCACCTCTCTCACCCGTCACTGCTACCCCAGGGCCATCCTTGCAGCAAAGGGCACAATGCAGGCCATGTACACGGATGAACTGGTCTGAATTCCTCTTACCTCCCCATCTATCAGGTATTCAGTGAGAGAATAGTTCATGGGCTCACACAGCTGGAAGGAACCTCAGAGACCAGTTATCCAACCCTTTATTTTACAGCTGAAGAAACCAAGGCCCAAAGAGGTTAAGTGACTTGGCCAAGGTTTCAGGCAGTGAGGGAGGTAGGATTTAAACCCAAGTCCCCCTGGGAGCCCTATGCAGTATCTTCTAGGTCCCTTCTGTACCTATGGCAAAAACCAATCATCAAAACGAAGCTTTCTCCCCTCTCCCTCCCCCCCCAATCCGCTGCCCAAGGTCCAAAAAAAAATGCCCTCATTAAAATTGGCCTGCTTTCAGTTTTGGCTCAGAAAGGATCTGGAGTCGTGCAGGTGTGTTTATTTATTTATTTTAAAGAAAGTTATTATAGAAGCAGCCCTGGCATAGTGGATGAAGTGGCAGCCTCAATATCAGGAAGATCTCTGGTTCAAGTTCCATTTTAAATACATGGTGGCTGTGTGACCCTGGGCAAGTCACTTAACTTCTCATTGCCCTTCATAGCTCTAGGACTATAAATTGCAAAGTACTTTGGAACTACATTGGTTCACCTAGACCCCTTGCTTTTTACTCTCCAGTTAGTTTCTGAAAGGGGAGACATTTTCTTGTGGAGGAAATTTCTGCTGACTGTAAACCTCATAAGGGCAAGATTTTTAGATTGCTCAAAGAAAGGGAAGTTCCCTCACTGGGAGTTTCACATACCAGTTAAATCACAGGACCATTCCCATTCCTGATCCTTCCTCCTCTTCCTCCTCCTCTTCCTCTTCCTCCTCCTCTTCCTCCTCCTCCTCCTCCTCCTCTTCCTCCTCCTCCTCCTCCTCCTCCTCCTCCTCCTCCTCCTCCTCTTCCTCCTCCTCCTCCTACTCCTCCTCCTTCTCCTCCCAGACAACAACAATGCTTGGTAAAGTAGTATTTCATAGAATCATAGATTTAAAGATGGAAGGAACATCAGAGGCCATCTAGTCCAACCACTTAATTTTACATATGTGGAAACTGACCCTAAAGAAATTGAGTAACTTGCTCAAGGTCATCGATAGTAAGCAACAAAGGTAGGATTTGAATCCAAGTCTTCTGACTCTAAAGCCAGAGCTCTTTCTACAGGGCTATACCAGGAGGAAAGAAAAAGCACAAGCACCTAAGGAAACCCCAAACCAGATATGCTCATGACTCCTATTCCCCACTCTTAGCCTAGCTATCAATTCCCACCATTCCTTAAGGAGGAATCCAAGATTGGGTGGGGTTTTGCATTGAAAATGGGGTGGGGTGGGGGGTTGATAAATGACAAAAGATTATAAACAAGCAGTTTTCAGATAAAGAAATCAAAGCTATCTATAGCCATGGGGGTGGGGGGGGGGAATGCTCTAAAAATCACTATTGATTAGAGAAATACAAATTAAAACAACCTTGACCTACCACCTCACACATGTCAGATTGGTTACTATGACAGAAAACAAAAATGATAAATATTGGAGGGGATGTAGGAAAATTGGGACACTAGTACACTATTGGTGGAGTTGTGTACTGATCCAACCATTCTGGAGAACGATTTGGAGCTATGCCCAAAAAGTAATCAAACTGTGCATACCCTTTGATCCAATAATACCACTACTGCTCTCAAAGAGATTTTTAAAAAGGTGGGGGGAAGGAGCTATTTGTACAAAAGTATTTATAGCAGCTCTTTTTGTGGTGGCAAAGATTTGGAAACTGAGGGGATATACATCAATTGGGGAATGGCTGAACAAGTTGTATGTGATTGTGATGGAATAATACTGTACTATAAGAAATGACAAACAGGATGCTTTCAGAAAAACCTGGAAAGACTTACACAAACTGATAGAAAGTGAAGTGGGAAGAACCAGGAAAACATTGTATACAGTGACAGCAATATTGTACAATGATCAGCTGTGAATGACTTAGCTATTCTCAGCATACAATGATCTAAGACAACTCCAGAGGACTCATTATATCCACCTCCAGAGAAAGAACTGACAGAGTCTGAATGTAGATGGAAGCATACTATTTTCACTTTATTTTGTGGGGGTTTTTATCTGTATTTTCTTTCACAACATGACTAATATGGAAATATATTTCGTATGATTGCATATGTACAATCTATATTAAATTGCTTACTGTTTAAGGGAAGGGAAGGAGAGAATTCGGAACTCAACATTTTTTAAATGAATGTCAAAAATTGTTTTTTCATATAACTGGGGAAAAAATAAAATCTTATTTAATGAAAAGAGAAATGACTGTTTTAGTACCAGTTTTGCCACAAACTAGCTTTATCCCTCTGGCCCTAAGTTTCTTCATTTGTCAAATGAGGGGGGTTGGATGAGACAATCTCTAACCTTTCCAGCTCTAACATTCTATGGGTCTGTGGATCTAAGAAAAGGTTTACTGGAAAAGGAAAAAGATTTGGCCAGAGTGGTTGATGCTACCAGGTGAAGCTCAGTCTAAGCCTGGAAATGAGATATGACAAACATCCCCTTGTCTGAAGTGGAAACTGACAATGTCTCCAGTGATCAAGAATTCTGGAGATGTCAGGTTCTCACCAGTTATCACTCAGCTATTGCCCAGAGGAAAGAAAAACAAAACAAAACCCAAAAAAATTTACTATTGATCCTTCAGCCCAAGATATCCCTGGGGTGAGGAGACTGAATTTGTCTCTTAAAACAGGGTTATAGTCCAAAAGGGGAGCATAAAAATGACATTGTGGGAACTTCATATCGATCCTCTCACAACACACCCCACACCACAATCCTCTTCTTTTACAAGGCAAGTGACACTTGTCTTTAACCTGACCAGGCTGAGAATCCAGCCCACATCCTGACTAAACAGGAGGGTCCCTGGGTTTCCTACCTGACTAGCAAAAACACTTCCCAATTTTAAATTAAATCTTCTTGACACACTCCATCCACCTACCCTGTCCCTCTACCTCCTGACTCCTACACATGCACCCCATTAGAACTCCAGAAATATAACTGGTATGTGGCACCAAACCAGGTATCCCACAGTAGTCCCAGCTCCATTTATTCTTCCCCCTCCTTGTCTCCCTGCCCTATGTGGACTGTCCCAGGGTATCAGAGAAGAACCAATGGTACCTGTAGATAAGGCTATAACAATTGAGTTTCTAGACTCTCAATCTGTATAGTAGGCAATGGACAATCTCCAGATTCCCAAACAAAACCACAATAGATTATAATAGAAAAGGTAAGTGTCCATGCTTGATCAAGGGTGCCTCCAGGCCATGGAAACAGGGACAGAAACCACATCTATGCATGATAGAAGCAAAAGGCAAAGATAGGTATTAGAGGCAAGAGTCAGGTTACCCCCAGACACATTAGTAAACTCCTGAGAACTCTCTCCCTTTGCCCCATCAGAATTTTGTTGCCTTTGGGTACATGATAAACCTCATTCTACCAAATTTTTGTTACTCTCTCTGCAGAGAATCTATAAATTGTCCTTCCCTTTAACTGCAACTTCATTTCTTCTGGTTTCATTAGTAGTGAGAATGTACAAGTCCGATGTCATCATTACTGACATTTATTTACAGTGATTTAAGGTTTCAAAATGTTTTATATAAATGATCTAATTTAATCCTTATAACAGCCCTGTGAAATAGGTTCAATGGGTATTATTCTTCCTATTTTACAGATTAGGAAACTGAAGCTCAGAGAGATAAAATGACTTACCTGTGGTTACACAGCTAATAAAGGATGGGATTTGAACTCTATTCTTTTCTGACTCAATGTCTAGCCCCATAAATTAGTGCTTGTTTGGTTAAGAACTCTGCTTCTTGTCACTCTCAGCCCCTGTTTCCTACTACTCCACCCACTGTTTCTACAGAAGTAGAAGGCAGCCATGCACAAATGACAATCATTTTGTGCTTTTGTCAAATTCTTATGACTCCAAAATATGAGCATACCTTGGGTGGGTAATCAGATGGATTCCATTATTTTTATTCTCACCAACAAAACATTACCTGTACTGGTGGTTGTTGTCCAAAATGACGTCACTATTCTAGAGTCAAGTTTCAGTGTGTCTGACTGTGGTTGATCAGACCAGTATGAGCTTGGAATGTTCTATTACAGGTTGGGCACAAATAGTCCATGTGAATATTTGAGGCAGATTCTCTAAATTTGTATATCTTGCATTTCTTTTGAGCTATTTCAATTCTGCTTTGCTCAAAGAGCACAGCACCTTCTAGGATATGTATTGATGGAACCAATGATCATATCTCTCTCTCACTATTCTACTTACAGGACAATAGATCCAGAATTGGAAAGGACCTCAGAGGTCATTCGCAAACTAATACAGACTACTTAAATCTTCTTGACACCCTCCATCCTCCTACCCTGTCCCTTGACCTCCTGATTTCTACATATTAGAACCCTGTTAGAACTACAGAAATATATCAAGGCACCCTTGATCAAATATGGGCACTTATCTTGTCTACTATAATCTACTGTGTTTTTGTTTGGGAATCTGGAGATTGTCTGTTGCCTACTATGCAGATTGAGGGAGTCTAGAAGCTCATTTGTTAGAGCCTTATCCACAGTACTACACTACTAATACAGACACAGATATCACATATAGATTTGAATATACAGATTTAACCACTAAGTGTTGTCTACAAAACAATGTTAACTACTAAAGCCATGAGGAGTGAATATGATTGTTAAAGAGAAGAGAAAGAGGTAAGGACCAAGGACAGAGCTTTATGCCCAAAGGACCTATAAAAGTCGCCTAGTTTAGACCTCTGCCTCTTGGAAAAATCATACCTCACTTGGAATCATATGTGAAAAAGAACTGCTCCATCTGTTTTTCAAGATCTCCAAAGAAGGCTTCCTCATATGGTTTTAGAGTATCGTCTGATAACAGAATAATCAGCAGCAGAAAGAAACATGCATAAATTTCACTTTAATAAAACCTGATATGTGAAAATCTGGATTTAAATAAAGGGTAAAGTTGTTCAGTAGTTTTGTCAGTCATGTCTGATTCTTCGTGACCCCATTTGGGGTTTCTTTTTGGCAAAGAGATGGGAATGATTTGCCATTTCCTTCTCCATCTCATTTTACAGATGAGGAACTGAGGCAAACAGGGTTAATTGACTTACCCAGAGTCACACAGCTAGTAAGTATCTGAGGCCAGATTTGAATTCAGGAAAATGAGTCTTCCTGACTCTAAGCCTGGCACTCTATGCATTATGGCACCACCTAGCTGCCTTAATGATAAAGCAGGGGAACATAACTTAGCAAAAGGATAAATCACAAGACCCCTCTAGGTAGTGAGCTCCTTTCTTGTATTAAAAATAGAACCTGTATTTAAATTCAATTTTTATAAATAAATTTTCCAGGATACTCATCACAGTCCTATAGAAAGCACTCCCTAGATCAAGAAATCTGGGTTTCAGTCTCAATTTTGCCACTAACTCACTATGTAACCTTAGACGAGTCATTTCATCTCAGGATTTAATTTTATTTTTCCTACAAAATGGAAGGATTTGGCTAAATGATCTCTTGAGTGCCTTCCAATTCCCGGAGCCTGTGAATCTATGAAACCCTTTTTTATTGCATAAAGTGAGGTATGCCTGAATGTCAAGGCTGCATAAGACAGGTAGATGAGAGATGTACATCAAAAACACCACCTTGGGGGACGAGGAAGTCCACAGACCTCCTGATGTTCTTTCAACCCAGCATGGAGCCATAAGGAAGGGCTGCCAGTGGGTTCCCACGCACTTCCTCTGAGCCCCTCAAAATGCAGTACCAGAAGTGTATGAGGGTCTCCAACGTTCATCCTGAAAGCCAGAGGCAGTTCTGGAACCCAGGAGTTTAGAGGGCACCAGGGAGAGGCAGGCTGATATGGATCTAAGCAAACATTCCATCCCTGTTCCAAGACTCAAGCCAGAGGATCAGAAACAGCAGTCATAGCCCAGTGGGTCATGGTGGGGCGCCGGGGGTGGGGGGGAAGCCAGCAGAAGCTGTTTTTCCCCTATTCCTTTCTTTTATTTTATTTTTAAAGTAGACTCACACTTCAACAATTGTTTTCTCTGTTAGTAACTTGGCTGTCAGAGGTCACAGAGTGCTGCGGGTTGTTCCCTTTAGAAGCCTATGCCTCTGATAAAGAAATTGGTCAGAGAAACAAGTTGAAGAGACTGAGCTCCCCAACCTGATGAGAAATCACTAATGCCATTCTCCTGGGGGAAGGAAATATAAGACAGAAATAAATGAAATCAAGGATCTACAGGAACAGCCTCATGCCAAGTGCCCAGGGGCCCAGCTCCTCAAAGACTGAGGAAGAAAAAAGAGTTGTTGCCATGGTTTGAGAACACATCTTTCCTCATTTCGATTCTTAATAACATAAGGCCAGAGAAGAAGAAAAGAAGAATGAGATGAGAACCTCTTCTGTTTATGGATGTTTCCAAGGTTCTCCTGGGCTCACAGAGGTATCTCTTCTAGCCAGGCCTGAATCCTCAGTGTTTCCCAAATTTTTCCCAGGGTCTTTGTTCGTTCCTCCACTTGGGACTGAAATTCAGTCCAAGTAACGGGAAGGGAAGGGAAGGGAAGGAAAGGGAAGGGAAGGGAAGGGAAGGGAAGGGAAGGGAAGGGAAGGGAAGGGAAGGGAAGGGAAGGGAAGGGAAGGAAGGGAAGGGAAGGGAAGGGAAGGGAAGGGAAGGGAAGGGAAGGGAAGGGAAGGGAAGGGAAGGGAAGGGAAGGGAAGGGAAGGGAAGGCAATGGGAAGAATACTGGATTTAGTGTCAGAATATGGCTCAAATTCAGCCTCTGTCACTTATTACCTGTGTGATGTTGGGTAAGTCACTTAACCACTCCAGGCCTCATTTTCTCTCATCTGTAAAAATGAAAGGATTAGACTGTATGATTTCTAAGATCCCTTTAAGCTGTAAAACTGTGATCCTGAGGAGGAGAAAAAACTTCTGTAAAAAAATTTCTGTATAGGGAGAACAAAGAAGATTTCATCGAGGAGGTCATATTTGAGCTGAGACTTAAAGGATGTTTAAGATTTCCACAGGTGGAGATGGGAGGGAGGACATTCTTGGCACGAGAAATGTCATGACCAAATGCATGGAGACTGGAGCATATGGGATACTTAGAAGAGATGGCAAGTAGTGTATTTTGGCTGCAGTACGCATTTGGCTGGACTAATAAGAAAGAAGGTTGGGAAGGAAAGATGATACCAGATTGTAGAAGCAAAAGTTTGGACTTTATTAGCTAGGCAGTATGTATTGCCACAGAGCAGCCAGACTGTGTAGATGAGGAAAAACAACTGAGGCGGAGCTCCAGCTCTATACCAGCTTTTCTGTGATACACTATAGTCACCAGACTACTGAGGCAATGCAAACACTGGTCTGTATTAAGCCTAACTATGGAATATTGTTGTTCTACTACTTGGTATGAGTGAGAAAGAAATGGACCCAAGTAAGATTCCAGGGCACAGAAGAAAAGCTTATCTCGGTATCCTGGGTGTTTTGTTCCCTCATACAAAGGACATGTTCTATTAGGGAATGGAGGAGTAATTTTTTTTAGATTTTTTTTGGCAGGGCAATCAGGGTTAAGTGACTTGCTCAAGGTCACACAGCTAGTAAATGTGTCAAGTGTCTGAGGCAGATTTGAACTCAGGTTCTCCTGACTCCAGGGCTGGTGATTTACTCACTGCATCACCTAGCTGCCCCTGAGGAGTAATTTTTGCTTGTATTTTTCCCATAGCCTTAGACATTTTGTGCCTTGTGGTTACAACTTGGTCTACAAAATGGTAGCTGAGACAAATCCCAACTCCAAAACCCCAGAAGCCTGCCTGACATGTGTATAATTCAACTGCAATGGCAGTTCATAGATTTGATAAAGTGATGAGAGACTCCTTCCCTTTCCTTTTGGGAATGCCTGATAGGATCCGGGAGGTGAAAATAAGGAGTCACCTAAGGATTTTAAGCAAAGCAATGAGGAGATCAGCTCTTGTAGTTAAAGAAGCCAAATCTGGCTGGTTAATTTAGAAGGATGGCTTAATGTAGGATGGGGTGGGGGTGGGGAATGGAAGTGGAAGAGTATTTGAAAGGTTATTAAGGCAGATGGTAATAAAAGCCTATGCTGGGAAGCTTGCAATGGGAATAACGGGACAGATGCAACATATTACAGAGAGAAAATAAGAGGATTTGGCAACTGATGAAAGGTGGGAGGTAAGAGATTGGAAAGAGTCAAAGTTAACACTAAGGTTTTGAAGAAAAGGGTACCGTATGTCAAAAATAAAGACAACAGAAAAAGCATATTTTAAGAGAAAATAAGACGAGTTTTAGACATTGTTGTTGTGGTTGTTGTCATTATCATCATCATTATTATTATTGTTATCATTGTTATTATTATTTGTGATGTATCAGTGGGCCATCTAGGTGGAGATATCCAATGAGCAGTAAGAAATGAAAATCTACCTCAAAAAATGTAAAAAAAATGAAAATCTAAAGCTCAAGATAGAGGCAAGGCCTAAAGAAATGGATTTGAGGATCAACTGTGTAGAAGTGATCCCCCCAAAATAGGCTTGAAGCTCATCTGGGTATGTTTGGTCATCTTTTCTGGAGGCAAGATGCTGAAATAGATGGTACCTAAGAATTTCCACCAACCCTAGATCCTCTGTTCCAGAAAGCAACTGGAAGCTGAATGGGAGCTGGCATGCATTTTTACAGGATCACAGAAATGTTTGGAGGCCGACAAACCAGTGACATCAATCAGATTGTCAATCCATCAGTAAAAGTGACTTGTTGGTTGTTTCACCACTGTATCCAAGAATGAATTAAGATATACAGAGAACCTAAGCTATATAGCTAGCATTTCTAATAGCTAGCACTTAGATAACCCTTTAATATTTGCAAAGTGCTATACATATCTTATCTCATTGGATCTATACAAAACTATGTCATTTTAGGGACCCCAGTGTATCTCCAAGAACGTGCATATGCTCTAAGAGAAAGGACAATGAAAGTAGAGCATACACAAAGCTGTACCTTAAAGCTATTTTCCTAACTAAAACATGAATTTTGCTATAAATCTCTTTGTCTATGGAATGCCTTTACATGAAGCACCATTTTTTTATCTAGCCTATATTTAGACTTTGTGTACAGCAAAGCTACTAGTTATACAATTTAGCATGTACTAGGTGGAAGAACACTATGAGTTTATAATATTTGCTTAATTGTTGAATTAAATCAAATTGAATCAGACAGAATAGAATTTAGTTGAATGCCATCCTCAGACTGTGATGGCATGCATGTTAGATTCACAACAAAGACCAAGGAGCAGATACTTGCAGCATTCCCTTTATAATCACATGGTGAACAGAGCTACACAAAAGGTCAAAGATGACAATAAAATGTAAACTCATAGAGGTTTCATTTTTGCCTTTGTATTCATCCCTACCACCTGAAATAGTGACTTACATGGACCAGGTGCTTAAAAACATTTATGAATTGAGAAACTGGAGGTATTTTCTGATGGGAAGATAACCCGTGTGCATCATGTAGAAGGTTTATAGGCAAGAGTTGGGTCATCTGAAAAGAGAGAATCTTATGGAAGCACAAATGGGGAACCAGAAGGAAGGTTAAGACCATAGTGGGATAAGTAGAGTGTCCATTTGTGTAGACAGAAATAGGAACAGGTGAATCAATGGGTGCATGAATGAAAAGTAAAAGATGATAAAAATATGTGCTAGGAAATAGCTTATCTAAGGGGTTGGAATGTCCTTCCTTATGCAAACACAAATGTACCATCACCACCCACATCAAAACTACCAGTAGGTGGAAAAACTTCACAGATCTCTTTCCACATTCTGCTGGACTTCAGATTCTTAATGCAGACTTCCTGTCACCATTGGAATGCCAGACAATAAGTTCTGCCTTTTGCTGTCCTGCAGTGAATACCTCCTGACCTCCTCTACCTGGTGCCAACAATTGAATGGTCTGCCTGTACTACCCAGGAAGACAATCCTTGGAGGTTTAGCTATTGATCTGTGAGCTTTGGTATAATCAAAAGGCATTATGTGACTATTCTACTATTCTACATTAAGTCGAAAAGTTTTTGCACAAACAAAGCCAATGCAACCAAGATTAGAAGGGAAGCAGAAAGCTGGGAAACAATTTTTACAGCCAGTGTCTCTGGCATTTCTAAAATATAGAGAGAGCTGAGTTGAATTTATAAGTCAAAGGGATAAAAATGAATCTGTTTGTGTTATGTACTAGTAAAGGAATTTCACAATTTATAAAGCCTTCTAGGATCATGCTCAGCAAATGAGATATCCAGTTAAAGACCCATTAATTAGAAAGAAAGGGTAAATTAATAGGGTTTATTTGAATAAGTTAGTTGGAAGATGGCATAAAGTATAATTCCCAGAAATTCTCCTTCATTGAGAAATATCCATTTATGAGAAAAAAGAATATGATTTTGTCTTTCAGGGTGGAAAGAGAGAAGAGAAGGAGGAATTTCTATCAAACTAATGCATGAAAATAGAAAAAAAATTTCTGTTCTCAACGTTGAAAAGGAAAGTGAACTTCAGGAAAGCAAAAATGTTGTGAGTTTCAAATACATCTTGGATAAAATTTTCCATGTAGAGATATACAAAGTCCACATAGACATGAGAGAAGCATAGACTTGGAATATCTCTGACTCTAGGAACTAAGAAAGAGCAAATATGTAACACAGATCTGGGAAAATGCCAAACATTTCATTAAGCAGAATTTGATAATAGTTGAGATTAAAGAGAAGGCACCAAGTTCTGGCTGTTTTGTTTCTTTAAATCTTGCTCTGTCTTGTATCTTGGATTTTAGATACTTCCTCTTGAATTTGGTTTAATTAGAATGGCATTGAACCAAATGCAAGCCATGCTGTCCCCAAAATACAACTTGGAAAAATATAACTGTGGTCTATAATCCTTATTTTTTTATTTTAAAAGTTACATACATATACATATATACATATATGTCTTTCAAAGTGATCTTATTTTATGGAGAAGGGAAGAATTTATGACCAAACAGGAGATAGAGAACATTATGAAATGCAAAGTAGATTATATTGATTACATTAAATTGAAAAGGTTTTGCACAAGCAAAGCCAATGCAACCAAGATTAGAAGGGAAGCAGCAATCTGGGAAACAATTTTTACAGCCAGTGTCTCTGATAAAGGCCTCATTTCTAAAATATATGGAGAACTGAGTCAAATTTATAAGAATACAAGTCATTCCCCAATTGATAAATGGCCAAAGGATATGAACAGGCAGTTTTCAGAGGAAGAAATTAAAGCTATCTATAGTCATATGAAAATGTGCTAAATCATTATTGATTAGAGAAATGCAAATGAAAACAACTCTGAGGTACCACATCACCCTTATCAGATCGACTAATATAACAAAACAGAAAAATGATAGATGTTGGAGAAAATGTGGGGAAATTGCAACACTGATGTATTGTTAGTGGAGAGCAATTTGGAACTATGCCCAAAGCAGTATAAGACTGTGTGTACTCTTTGATCCAGCAATACCACTTCTAGGGCTGTATCCCAAAGAGATCATGAAAAATGGGGAAAGGACCCACATGTACAAAAATATTTATAGAAGCTCTTTTTGTGCCGGCAAAGAATTGGAAATTGAGGGGATGCCCATCAATTGGGGAATGACTGAAGAAGTTGTGGTATATGAATATAATGGAATACTATTGTACTATAAGAAATGATAAGCAGACAGACTTCAGAAAAACCTGGAAAGACTTATATGAACTGATGCTGAGTGAAATAAGCATTACCAAGAGAACATTGTACACAGTAACAACCACATTGTGTGATGACTGCCTTTGATAGACTTAGCTCTTCTCAACAATGCAAGGATCTAAGGCACCTCCAAAAAACTTATGATGAAAGATGCTATCCACATCCAGAGAAAGAACTTTGAGGTCTGAATGCAGATAGAAGCATACAATTCGCTTTCCTTTTCTTTTGTTGTTTTGTTTTGTTTCTTCTTTCTCGTGGTTCCTGTCATTAGTTCTAATTCTTCTTTACATCATGACTAATGTGAAAGTATGTTTATTATTTTAAAAAAGTGATCTTATTTTAAGCATATGGCCTATAATATCTGGAAGATGACTTACATTTCTACAAATATGATCCAAATTCCGTTACTTTAATAACTTACTTTTATAGAAAAAGCACAATTAAGAAACCTAGTCACTTAGTCTCACCAAGTCTCATTTATTCACGTCTGGAATAGCCTGTTTGCTGAGGTTCGGTACCATAAAAGGGCATCATCAAATACTTAATGACAACTACCCAAATTGTAGTATAATAAATAAGAATTAAAAAACAGCTTTTAGATTTTGTACCATGCAAATCTGACCCTCTCTCTCACCCCGATATCCAATCATATTCCAAGTCCTTTCATTTCTACCTCATAACATCTCCCATATAACCCTCTTTTCTTCTCTGACACTGTCACCAGCCTTATCCAGGCCTTCATGACCTTTTATTTGCCTTATTACAATAATCTGCTGGTTGGTCTCCTTGCCTCCAGTCTTTCCCTCCTCCCCTATGCCACTTGGCTGATCTTCCTAAACCACAGCTCTGACCATGAAACCCTAGTCAAAGCCTTCACCACACTTAATCAACTCCAGTGTCTCCTCATTACTTCCAGGATCAAATCTCAAATGTCCTGTTTGACTTTTAAAGCCCTTCCTAACCAGGACACTTCCAATCTTTCCAATCTTCTTACACTTTATTCCTTTCCATATTCTCTGCAATCTATTCATGCTTTCATTCATATTTGTTATTCCTCACACATGACATGCCATCTGCAGACTGGGCATTTTCACTGGCTGTGCCCTATGCCTGGAACTCCATCCCTCCTCATTTCTGACTTTTGACTTCTTTCAGGTCTCAACTAAAGTCCCACCTTCCTAAGGAAGCCTCTCCTGGTCCTCCTTAACCTTAGCTCCTTCCCTCTGAGACCACCCCCAATTTATTCTGTCCATGACTTGTTCATATATAGGTTTCTATGTGTTTCCTCCCTCACTAGACTGTGAGCTTTTTGAAAGCAGGGACTAGTTTTTACCTTTCTTTGTATCCCTTGTGCTTAACACCGTGCCTGGCTAAGGACTCCTGGTCCTGACCCTGGCTATGCCCAGGAGTCACATGACTCACCGCATCCCCACTTGGCTTCTCCCTCTCAAATATCATCATATCACCACCCCCTCCTGCTTTCTCAGCCTCCACTCTAGCCTCGGTCTCATGGTCTAGATACTTCCCCACAGTCTCGATGACAGAATTAAAGAATTGCCTTTCTGTGACTGAAGATGCAGACAGTATCCACTTGTTACAAAAATAAATAGGCACCTGTCAGAGATGCACTTGGAGAAAATTTGGCCCCTGCAGATTTCTCTATTGTAGAGGGTTTAAAAAAAACAACTTGTGTTGCTCTCTGGTATGGCTATTAATTAATATTATTGTCTTTCATTGAGATAAATGGCAATGCTAATTGCTTTTTTATGGAACCCTCTACAATACCACTTATCTTCAGACAAATAATAGTCTAAGAACAAATAATTGGTTATCAGCATTTAAGAATGATTGTGTTAAATGGACAAAGAAAAAATACCGTATCAAGATAGTTGAATAGTATATATGTGATGCTTCAATACTTTCCTTCTCCCTGCTATTGAAAACTATTTTCCTCCATTTTCCTTTGCTCTGATCTCTCATGACCATTGCCTCTTCCTCTGTCTTTTCTCCTTCATTCTCCCACTCCTGCCTCTTCTTTTCTGCCCAATCCCATGGTTCTTTGCTTTGTAGCTAATTGGTTTTGGTGGTGAGGAAAAGGTCACTCCTTTTAATCCCTTCTTAGCCCCTCTCTATGTATTCAAATCTAGTCTGAGCAATTACACAAAGCCTTCTCTGACCATTCTATAGTCCTCATGGATCTCCCCTAACCCTGAAAATTCAATAGCATTTCTAAACTGAACCACATGTGACACCAGGGTACGGTATGACCAGTGCCTGATCTCATTTAATAGCAAAGAACAGAGTCACACAACTAATAACTGTCAGAAAAAAAGAATTGAACCTAGGTCTTCCTGATTCTGAGTCCAACACACTTTCTACAATGCTTTCTCCCTCCCACAGAAAAAAATCTCTCACAGAGATCCTGAACTTAGGCTGCCTACAAAAATAGCCATGCCCAAGCTCAAAAAACTCTCACGTGATCCTTCAGTCCCCATTCACTATCATCCCATATCTCTCCTCCTTTTGTGTCTAAACTCCTTGCAAAAGCCATCTCCAATTGATACCACCACTTCTTTTCCTCTCACTCTCTTCTTAGCCCTCTACAGTCTGGATTCTGACCTCAGCATTCAAGTGAAACTACTCTCTCTAAAGTTACCAATGATCTCTTAATTGCCAGATCTAATGGTCTTTTCTCAATTCTCATACTACTTTGAAGATGATGACATTGTCAATCTCCTCCTACTGAGACTCTCTTTTCTCTAGGTTTTCATGTCACTACTCTATGCTGGTTCTGTTACCCTTCTGACTGCTGGATCCAGGCCATGCCCAATAACTGGGGGTTTCCCCTAGAGCTCTGCCCTGGGATGCCTCATTTCCCTCTATATTATTTCACATGATAATCTTAATCGGCTCCCATGCATTCAGTTATCATCTCTATGCTGATCATTACCACATCTACTTATCTGACCCTAACCTCTGCTAACTTCCACTCTGGTATCTCCAATGGCCTATTGGACATCTTAAACCAGATGTCTCACAAACATTTTGAATTCAACATGGCCAAAGCTAAATTCATTATCTGCCCCCACACCCTGAAAAGTCCACTCTGTCTTCCTAACTTCCCTGTACTGTCAAGAGTACTTTCCATCATTCTCCCATTCACCCAGGCTCACAACCTAGGTGTCATCCTTGACCCTTCAGTCTCTCTCGGCCTTCATATCCAATCTGTTACCAAAACCTGCTGATTTTCTCTTTACAACATCTCTTATATTCTCTGTCTTCTCTCTTCTGACACTGCCACCACCCTGGAAGAGGCCCTTATCACCTTACCCCTGGATTATTACAATAGTTTCCTGGTGGATCTATCTGCCTCAAGTCTCTTCCCACACCAGTCCATCCTCCCTTCAGCTATCAAAGTGATCTTCTTAAAGTGCAGGTCTGACCCTGTCATCCCCCTTCTTAATAAACTCCAGTGGCTTTCTTTAATATCCAGGATCAGATATCAAATCCTGTATTTGACATTCAAAGACCTTCATAATATGTCCCCCCACCTTTCCAGTCTTCTTATACTTTAATCCCTGCCTCATCCCCTCCATAATTTCTCTGATGTAGTGATACTGGCCCCTTCCTAATCCAAGACTTTCTATCTTCAGACACCTGGCATTTTCACTGACTATCCCTTATGCCTATAAATGCTCTCCCTCATAATCTCTACTTCCTAGATTTCTTGGCTTCCTTCAGATCACAGTTAAAATCCATGCTACTACAAGAAATGTTACCCAATCTCCCTTAATGCAAGTGGTCTTCCCTCTGCTGAGTATCACCAATTTATTCTGTATGTTGTCTCCTCTATTATACTCCTTGAGAGCTCCTTGACAGTAAGAACTATCTTACTTTCCTTTGCCTTTCTTTGTATCATCAACACTTAGCACAGGGCCTGGCACATAAGTGCTTGATAAATGTTTATTGACTGACCAACTTTTTTTGAAAATCAAATGAGATCAAGTTTATGAAAATGCTTTTTAAAATGTTAAGGTGGAATCCAAGCTCACTGTATTACTGTCGTCACTATTCTTTCTCTCCTGATCCTAATTCTCACCTCTTTCTCTCCCTGCATTTTAGTAGAAGAGAACGAGGTTTCAAGAACTTTGGCAGGAATCACATGGCAGTCCTCTAATGCCCCCCCATCCCTTCCAACCTCAACCTCTGTTTCCATTACCAAACTTTCCTAATTACCACTTCACAGTGGCACCCAGACCCCTGGTAGAAAGTTCTAAAGGAGAAAAATCAGCCCTTGATATGGGCTCCAAGCAGGGAGGAGGCTACAGATCTGCAGTGGATAATTGAAAGCATGTTCAAGTTCACTGGGAATGGGTTGTTCAGGAACATTAGCTTCGGACACTGGCAGCAGCCTGCTGGTGTGCTGAGGGGAGAGATAATGAAACAAGTGAGCAGGTGGGAAGACATGGCCATCAGAAACTCCCCTGGAAGCAAGGCCCAGACTTCCCTGAGCTTCCTTAAGGCAACTGCTATGAAGCAATGGTGGGAAAAGGTCAGAAGGGCTCATTGGAGCCAGTTGGGTGTGACCAGGATGTATCTTTCCAGCTTTAGCCCCCACTGCTTGTAGTGATGAAATGATCTTTGTCTTAACAGTGAATAGAAATTCTTTTTATCATTACATGTCTAAAATATTTATGGTATTATAAAATGGTATAGTGGAATTGTGATGGTTTCAAGGGTGAGGAGATAGAACACCTGAGTGATGGGTCATTAACACCTAACCTAGGATGTGAGTGGAACCAGGAAAAGTAATGTTTCATTGGACCCAGGATGTGAATGGACAATAAGCAGAAGCATCTGAAAATAAGAATTTAATGGCGGGGTGAGGGGGTGTCCACCAGAGGACAAGAGCCTTGAGACCCACCCCCAGAAAGGGCCTGCAGTAGTACAAAATTGACAAGTTATCTGAAAGTTTCAATTATCCATGTTAACCACCACAAACTGGCTGCCAGCTATGGAAGTTCAGAATCACTGTTGACTTCATTCTCTAGAGACAGGAAAATGGAAGCAAGCTCAGTTGCTATAGCCAACTAGATTCAGTCTATCATCATCATTACATAATTCCCCGATGATACATGCTGTGCATAAGTACTGGTAAACATGAGACATAGACCCCTACTGTTACAGACACCCATTAATACTTCCACACACCACAATGATAACACAGGGGATGAGACCCAGATCAATATCTTGCACCCTGTCACTATACTACAACTCCCAATCTATACTGTTCATTCCTCTGCATTCATCCTCACCAAGTGCTCTGTTGCCACCATGGTCACTCACCACTAAAGCCAGTCCCTGTATACTATCCCACCATGTATGTATCAGCAACTTGCTATCTCCATGACTTTGTACAAATTATTCCTTATGCCTGGAATTTATTTCCTCCTTATCTATAGCTCTTAGAATCTCTGGTTTCCTTCAAAGCTAAGCTCAAAGGCCACTTTCTACATAATACCTTTATCTCTGCAGTTGTTTTTGCCTTCCCCCTAGTAAAAAAAAATATTACTTTGTATTAAGAGGCAACTAGATGTAATAGTGGGCAAAATGCTGGTCTTGGAGTCAGGAAGACCTGAGTTGGAGTACTGCTTTAGACACTTACTAGCTGTAGCCCTTAACAAATCACTTGACCTCTTTCCACCTCAGCTTCTTTGTCTGTAAAATGGGGATAATAATGGCACCTATTTCAAAAAGTTGCTATTAAGCTCAAATGAGATAATACATGTAAAACACTTTGCAAATCTTAAAAAGCTATATAAATGCCAGCTATGATTATTATTGTATTTATCTGGTATGTTTTTCTATATACATACATTTGTATGTAAATTATAGATGCAAATATATGTACATTAAAAAGAAAAGCAAGCTGTATATAATAGATATATATGGTTTGTATGCATTTAATGTATGAATGCATATTCATGTAAATGTACGTATCCCAAGTGCCTGGCACATAGTAAGCATTTAAATGCTTGTTGGGTGATTGAGAGATTGATCTCTGATACCCACAAATAGTGTAGTAGAAATTCTCAGTTCAACACTAGTAGGACCAACAAAGAGAACTATCACCTATGTTTCACATCACTACCCCTAAGCTCCTGCTCCACCTCGCAGCCCCATAGCAGCCTATCTGCTGGCACTGACAAAGCTTCTGAAGGTGTTGGCTACCTTTCCTTGTCTGGAACCAAAAAGTTCACCACTCAGGCTTTTCAATGTAAAGTGGCAATTAGGAAAGTACCCCCTCACACCCTCACCCCTACCCCTCCACTCCCACCACCTGCTTGTGGATTGCTGATCTGTGGAAGAATGTACCCTGGGCATACAGGGAAGTTTTCCTTATGTATTTTTCTGTGCTTTTTTAAAAATTCTGAATTTTAAAAACACCAAATAAAATGAGCATAGCCGTACTGTGTATGTATATGTGTATATATGTTAAACATATACATATAGGATAAAATAGAATAGAAAAAAGGATTGTACATGAAACCATATATATCTATTATGTACAGCTTGGTTTTCTTTTTTAAAATATAGTAAATTCAGCATGCAACTTTCAAAGCTATCTTGCTTGTCTGTAATTCCTCATGCCCTCATGTTCTCTTCTGTGTATTTGGGGTTTTTTTTTCTTTTTGGAGCCGGGAAGGCCAAGCAATTGGGGTAAAGTGACTTGCCCAAGGTCACACAGCTAGCAAGCAGGTCAAGTGTCTGAGGCCAGATTTGGACTCAGATCCTCCTGACTCCAGGGCTGGTGCTATACTCACTGTGCCACCTAGCTGCCCCCTGTATTTGTTTTTTTAAAATACTTCATTAACTCTCTTCTTTTTTTCTTTTTTTTGCAACTTTATCCCTATCACCCCCTGCCTCCCACTCATACCCAATTGAAAAAAGAAAAACAAAACCTCTGTAACAACATTCATGGTCAAGCACAACAAAATCCCACATTGGCCATTTCCAAAAATACATGGCTTATTCTTGCGTCTATCACCTTTCAGCAGATGAGTTTTGCTATGTTGCTGATTAAGTGTCTTTGACTTCAAACCTAATATATACTCCAGTTAGTCTAGTAAAATAACTATGGGGAGGGAGGCTTATGAGTGAAGATTTTGAGTGGAGGCTGGCTTATAACATGTTTCACATGTGGATTAGTTTTCAAGGAGACTATGTATTATGTGGCCCTTCTCCTTGTCAAAGCAAACCTCTCCATATGTACCTTTGATCCTATACCCTCCCATCTTCTCCAGAAGACTATGTCTGCCATCATCCTTTTCTCTCTAATCTCCAACCTCTTCCTATCTACAGGTTCCTTCCCAACTGTATCCAACAGTCTCAAGTCTCCATCCTTTCTTTTAAACCTTCACTACACCTTATCATCTCTTATCATCCTATATGTCACCTCTCTTTCTCAGCCAACCCCTAGAAAATCCTGTTTTCATCCCTATTCTCATTTACTGTCTACTCACTCACTCTTCAACTCTTTGCAGTCTAGCCTCCTACTCATGACAGGACTAAAATTTCTCTGCAAAGTTGCCAACTATTTCTGAATTGTAAAATCTGACAATCTTTTTTCATTCGTAATTCTTCTGGACCTCTCTGTTGCATTTGACCCTGTTGATAACCCTCTTCTCCTGCATATTCTCTCTTCTCTTAGCTTTTGTAACACTATTCTCTTGGTTCTCCTCCTATCTGTCTGAGTACTCATCAGTGTCCTCTGCTGGTTCATCATTCAGACAATGCCCTCTAAGTGTGGCTGTTCCCCCAAGGTTCTCTCTTGGGCCTCCTACTCATCGCTCTGCATAGTCTCTTTTTTGGTGACCTCATCAGCACCTATGGATTTAATTATTATACAATGCCAATGACTTCCAAATCTACATTTCTAGTCCCAGTCTCTCCTCTGAGCATCAGTCTTTCATTGCCAATTGCTTATTGTATATGTCAAATATGTTTAAAACAAAACTCTTTATTTTCCCCCAAAACCCTTTTCCAAATTTCCCTATTTCTCTTGAAAGTACCTACTATTCTTCCATTCTCCTAAGCTTTGGCACTATCATTGACTTCTCACTCTCCGTCACCGCATATTCTAACAGTTGCCAAGTCTCGCCATTTCAACATCCATATCTCTCACATCTGACTCCTTTTCTCTACTCAGTCAGCTACCACCTTAGTTCAATCCCTCATCACCTCCCACTTAGACTACTGCAACAAATTTTTAATTTGTCCCTATCTCGAGTTCTTTATCACCTCACTATATCCTCAACATTCCTATCAAAATTATTTTCCTCAGACCCAGATCTGACTGCGTCATTCCCTTAATCAACCAACTACAGCATCTTCCTATTGCCTCTAGTATCATAGATAATCTCTTCTGTTTAGCTTTCATCACCCTTCACAACTTGTCCCCAATCTGACTTTCCAGCTTAATTATACATTACTCCCTATATATACATACACAATCTGCAATTCAGTCAAGCTGGCCTTTTTACATGAGTTTGTATTGGCATTCCTCCATGCCTGGAATGTACTTCCTTCTCAATTCTGCCTCAAAGAATACATTCTTTCTTCAAGAGGCAGTTCAAGCACTCTCTGGAAGTGTTTCCTGATATCCCTTCCTGCCTCTCAAATTACCTTTCACTTAACTGCTTTGTATTTATTCTCTTTATATTTATTCTGTATATAATTATACATGTCCTTGTTGTCTTTTCCTATTTGGTCTGCTAAGCTTCCCCTGTAAGCTTCTTGCAAGTAAGGACTGTTTCATTGATTGTATTTGTGTTCTGAGTGCCTATCATAGTGCTTGGCTCATAGTAGACATATAATGAATGCTTGTTGGTTGAATGAATGCATGGATAATGAATGAGTCTGAGTCATGAGAAGTTGGAAGCTTATTGTCAGGCTATGACATATGGGAAAGGTCTCTATTAATGTCAAAGGAAGAAATTCCTTTCTTTGGAAAAGTAGATAAGGAATAGAGTGGAAGAAATTCAAGAAGCAGCAAATGCAGGGGCAGCTGTGGTGGTCGCATGTCTCACTGAGATTTCCTACTCTAAGGAACTGGTCACATTTTCTGAAAAGTCAGCACCCATTCTATAGAAAATTGGCTCACCAACAGAGCTGTCACCAACCTCCTAGTTCTTTGTCCTTCCCCCCTACTCTCTGATGCCAGTTAGTCTACCTTGAGTGAGTGGGGTGTTTGTTCTCCATAAAACTGCTCTTAGGAAAGGATCTGAGTCCTGGATTTGGAGTCAGAGAGACTGGGTTTGGATCCTACCTCTGCTATTTAGGGATCTTGGGCCAGCTGCTTAACCTACATGAACCTTAGTTTTTCCATCTGTCAAATGAGAGGGTAAGACTAGATACTCACAAAGGTCCCTTCCAACTCTGACTCTATGATCATATAATCTGAAACTCTGTTACAGAAAAGGCTAAGTGACTGATAACAACCTATAAAGTCATATAATTATAGAATTTGAAGTAACCCTAAGTTTATACTCAATACCAGTAGACACTATGATATGGCAGCTGAGAAACATAAAGCAATTTTAGGCTACATTAAGGAAGGCATCTTGTCCAGGACAAAAGAGGCGATAATGCCTCTGTTTCTGCCATGGTCAGACCACATTTGGATGGTTGTATTTAATTCCAGGCACCATATTTTTTGAGGGACATTGATATTCTGGAAGACATACAGAACAGAAAAACCAGAAGGGTTTTTCTTGAAGGACCTCAAGTCCATGCCAAGTCCAAATCCATGCATATGAGGATAAATTGGTAGGAATGTCTAGCCTGGGAAAGAGAAGACTTAAGGAGGACATGATCTCTGTCCTCAAGTACATGCAGGGTTGTTCTGTAAAGGAGGGAATAGATTCAATGAATTAATGATACCATTTATATAGTTCTTTAAGCACTTTAAGCACCAAGCACTTTGATTCTCACAACAATCGTGTGAGGTCAGGATTCTTATTATTCCCACTTTCAGGTGCGGAAATTGAGGATGAGAGAGGCTGAGTGACCAGCCCAAGGTCACACAGCTACTAAGTGTCTGAGTTAGGATTTGACTTTGGATCTTCCTGGCTCCATGTCCAGTGATGTATCTATAATGCCACCTAGCTACCTTTGCTGGGCTCCAGGAGTAAAAATTGTGCTGATGAGTAGAATTTGCAAAGAGGTCAATTTAGTTTTGATAGCAGGGAAATATTAAAGAAGTGGACTATCTCAAGAGATAATGAATTTTCCTGTCTGGGAGTCTTCTGGTAAAAAATAAATGACAATTTTTTACTTGTATTTTACACAAGAGATACTTGTTCAGGCACTTTTTAGACTAGATGGCCACTGAAGTCCTTTTGTGATCTTGTAAAATAGTCTCAACTTTTACCCCGCACATGAACCTCCTCTAATATGTAAAAGTATTGCTTCTCCCAGAGAGACTTGTGTTTTAACAAGGACCAAAACCTTGAGCTGAAAACCAACTCTTTGTCAACCAACTGGCCACATGACCTCATTATTTTACTTAATTTTGTTAAAGCTCACTCATCATCTAGGCTATCCTTTTCCCTTCTTCTCTGCTCCAGTAGAAAAGAAGGAAGGAAGGAAGGAAGGAAGGAAGGAAGGAAGGAAGGAAGGAAGGAAGGAAAGGGAAGGAAGGAAGGAAGGAAGGAAGGAAGGAAGGAAGGAAGGAAGGAAAGAAGGAAAGAAGGAAGGAAGGAAAGGAAGGAAGGAAGGAAGGAAGAAGGAAGGAAGGAAGGAAGGAAGGAAGGAAGGAAGGAAGGAAGGAAGGAAGGAAAGGAAAGGAAGGAAGGAAGGAAGGGAGGAAGGAAAAGAGGAAGGAAGGGAGGGAGGAAGGAAGGAAAGAAGGAGGGAAGGAAGGAAGGAGGGAAGGAAGGAAAGGAAAGGAAGGAAGGAAGGGAAGGGAGGAAGGAAAGGAGGAAAGAAAGGAGGAAGGAAGGAAGCATCTTCCCAGGACCACAAAGTACAGACATAAGGGCACTTTAATTTTTCCCTTTGTAATAAGGTTTCAATTGACTGAAATCTTGAATTCACTGGAATATTCTTCTACACAGTAGATATTTAGGGACAAACAAAAACAACATGTCATAACAAAACAAGCATAGTGACTGGCTTACTAATTCTGCCTATGAGTTTACATCATCTATATCTACACACCTTCCTAGATAATAAGAAATTGTAATCTTCATGGTAATCTTAAGGTGGGGGGGGGGGAGGCGGCAGTGCTGCAGGACACTTAGTAAGCAAAGATAAGGTCATATGTTCCACAGACTATATTTAATAAGGCAGGAAGAGCAGCAGACATATTTTAACTAAAAATAATTTTTTTCAACAAGAGCTTTTTACATAAACCTCAGCTAGAATGAGGATAGGGACTAGACCTCTTATTTCATTGGGATAGGGAATTCCCAAGTAAGGAAAGTCTCTCTACCGATCAAGGTCAGTAACTTTTTTGTAACTTAAAGTCTTGCCTGGGGCACTGAAGAGGTTGGGTGACTTGTCGAGGGTCACCCAGCCAGTATGTGTCACAAGCAAGACTTGAACCCAGATCTTCATGACTTCTAGGCTACCCTCTATTCATTCATTACTCCATGCTGCCTTGGCTAATTAGATTAAATTAACCAAACCATATGCTACAATGGAATGAGCATTGAATTGGAAATTGAAGGATCCAGGCTCATTTCTGAATCACCCTCTCACTCCCTGTGTAACCCTAGGCAATTCACTTGGGCCTCAGTTTCCTCTTCTGTGAAACGAGTGTTGAACTAAATAGCTTCTAAGGTCCCTCTAAGCCCTATATCTACAATCCTATGACTTCATTCCTTGCACACTGCAGTTAGTTCAGATTTTGCTGTATCTCCAAAGACTGGGCCAATGTCAGAGCAATCAGAGAGAATGGAAACATTTATTTTCAGCAGAACTAAAACCAAGAAGCAAAATTCCCCCACTCCCTATTTCGGCCAGCTTGTTTGGGGGTATGCTTGTTAAAGAAACACAATTTAGAAAGCCAAGTCATTCTAGGAGGATTTTCAATAATTGCCTTTTTTCCCTTCAGATGTTTAGAAATGATTTCTGCTACCGCAGAGATACAGATAAAAAAGGAAGTCAAGTGTTTCAGCATCGGGATCAGCTTGCCTCGCGAGCAGCGAGGTTATGACAAGAAGATAGCTGTCTCTGTGAAAAAGCTAATCCCGTCGTTTTCATGTACAACCTTTACAAATTGTGCCCGTGTGGCAGAGTTTGAATCACTTTCTCTAACAGCCCCTGAAAACAAATGCAAAATCCTTCAAGTTCATTCAAAGTCATTACAATACCTTCCAGAACTGAATCAATTGTCGTAACCTCTGTGGCTCTGTAAAATATGAAATTACTATTGCTCTCATGGATCCACAGAGTTGGTAAATTAGAAGAAATTGATTAGAGGAGCTTTTGGAAAGGCCTCTCGTGTATTAAGTGTCTTGATGACAAACAACAATATATTATTTGTGAGATTTTGTTTGATGAAATTGTCTCGTCTGCTAATGGCAGCTTGCCTCCGTTATTGCTCTGACTTGCCATCTAACAAATTGATGTGTGGGTTGAGGTTTAGCCCAGAATGGCAAGAAGAAACAAGAGACTCTACTTATTTTGATGGATTTAATGCCTTTTCCTCCTCCTCATCAAACCTGTCAGAGAGTTGAATGTGTTTTCTATGTTGACCCACCCTAATTTCTTTTACCTGGATGTGGATGGTCAGATGTGCTCAATTTTAATCCTAGTTTACTCTTATAACATCATGACCCCAAATGGACTACATCTCTGTAGTTTATGTCCTGCTGGTTTTCATCGTTGTTGTTTGTTGGCTTGTTTTGAAACCACATACAGGTTTGAACCATAGGGACAAAAAAGGACTTTAAAAATCACCATGCCAAATTAACCATTTCAAAGTTTGTGTTTTTAAGAAAGGAGCACCCAAGAGGTGAAGTGCTTTGTCTAAGGTCACGTAGTATGTTCATAGAGCCAGAAGTTAAACTTTTTATATTTACTTTATATGCCTATATAGTTTATATTTATATATATTTAAAATATTTTATAATTATTTTACATACCTATATATGTCATATTATCATGCCCAATGGAATATAAGCTGTTTGAAGGCAAGCACTGTTTCACTTTTGACATGGTATCCTCAGCACCTAATATAGTATCTGGAACATAATAAGTACTTGATAAATGCTTATGAGAGATAGAGATAGAAAGAGTGGAAAGAAACAGACAGACAGAGAGACAGAGAGAGAGAAAGAGAGAGAGAGAGAGAGGCAGAGAGACAGAGAGAGAGACAGACAGACAGACAGACAGACAGACAGAGCTCTATTAAACTATTGAAGGAAACTAGAGCCTTCAGGGTCATAGATGTAGAGTTGGAGATGGAAAGGATCTTAGAGATCATTTGGTCCCTTTTTCCTTACTGATGAGGAAACTGAGGGTGAAAGACATTAAGTGACTTGCTCAGAGTCATACAAGTCATAAATAGCAGAGCGGGGATTTGAACTCAACCAGTCCAGTCTCTCAATTTGTAGATGAGGCCCACAAAGACAAAAAGACTTGCTTAAGATTTCCCAGCTTCCCCTGGAGTCAGAAGGACTGAGTTCAAATCCAGCCGCAGATACTTACTAGCTGTGTAACCCTGGGCAATTCGCTTAACCCCATTGCCTCCAAAAAGCAAATAAACAAACCAAAAAATTATCCAGCTTGTAAGTGGAAGAAGTAGACCTAGGAGAAAGTCTCTTCATTCCTAATTCAGTGCATGATCCATGTTAGTTTATATTCTTTCACAATCCCAACTCACTCACTAAGTTGTTCTACATCCTCTCCAGCAAACTTGCCTCCCTAAAGATGCTTTCCTCTCTGTCCCCCTCCTTCCCAGCTCCCCCAGCCCAGAATTTAGCCTAGAGCTTGTCACAATAAGCACTTAGTAAAACTATCTGTCTTTCTCAATCATCTATCTGTCTATCTATCTATTTACCTGTCTGTCGATTTATCTACCATAAGCAAGAAGTACGTGTGGGCTTATCCCCTTCCTCAAGCCAGGGATTCTCATCTTACTGACTTTGTTTTTATAACCACAATGGTGACCCTGTAGGATGCAGTAAGATGATAGTCGGAGGAGCAAAAATTATGAACCACATAGCTAAAATGCTAAGTTGTTTAAGAAACCTTCCTTGACCATTCCAGCCTATGGTGATCTCTCTCTCCTCCGAATTTCTATAGCATCCAATGGCACTTCTAGAGTTTGTGCCCAGCTCCTTTATGTTCAGATTCCTGGTATTGTTACTTTTCTTTCTATG
This sequence comes from Trichosurus vulpecula, assembly GCF_011100635.1. NCBI lineage: Eukaryota > Metazoa > Chordata > Mammalia > Diprotodontia > Phalangeridae > Trichosurus > Trichosurus vulpecula. The sequence continues at coordinate 52,139,351 of NC_050581.1, read as the reverse complement.
CATGAGTTCCATCTCTCCTTCTATACATTAAGGTCCTTGGGCACCAGGACCAGAGCCATAATTAGCTATTTTTAGCCCTGGGTCAAGCACCATAAAGTAGCCAGGGCAAAGACACATTCATTTGAAATGGAAAGAGACACTTTAGACTTTAGGACCTAAGGTCCCAAAGGAGTAGAGATCCCAGACACCATACAAGGCAGTGAAACAGAAACTGCAGGATATAGCAAGGGAGTCCACCAATGTGGCAGAGAACAAGGAGCAAGGAGGAACTCTTCCCCTCCAGTTCTAGACCTATAATCCTGTGATCCCCAAATACATGCTGGCCAGCAGGTGCTAATTATTCTTGCTAAGCTCAATTGTTCCCCATGCTGAAGGATTATAGATATTCATGGGGCCCTCTCAGTTTCCATTTCCTGGAATAAAACTTTAGTCACACGCCCTAGTTATGGTTCTGCTCTGGACTATGGCTTATTCGTCTTTATACACCCTCCTCCCACCCACCCACCCCTCCAGCTCCCAGACCAAGGCCTTGCACATGGTAGGTACATAGTAAATGCTTATTACTATCTTATTTGATCTTCTCAAGGACCTTTACAATTTCAGGGGCCTGACGGAAGAGCATATTTAATTACATACTCCATAGCCTTCTCAGCTAGGTCCACTGAGGCAATGCCCCAAAAGGCAAATCTCTTTTTCAGAAGATAATCTTCCATGACAGTCTCCAAAATAAATTAATCTCCAGGAATCAAAACAAGAAGGAAGGAAGGAAGGAAGGAAGGAAGGAAGAAAGGAAAGAAGGAAGGAAGGAAGGAAGGAAGGAAGGAAGGAAGGAAGGAAGGAAGGAAGGAAGGAAGGAAGGAAAGAAAGGAGGTGGAAAAAAATCCTTCACCAAGTGTCTTCTCTTTGGAAGGATCCATAAGGGAATGGGAGGATGCAGGGGGATTGCAACTCATTTCAATCAGCCACCCACTCCTCCGTGGGTGGAGAATATGTCTCACTCATGCCCCATGCTGTTTCAGTTAATAGACATCCAAGCCTCACCTTCCCATTCTCTCTCCCAGATGTGATAGCTTTCTCCTAGAGCACCCCCTTCCAGCAGCTCACAACATAGGGGAATGTCTCATTCAAACCAGGAATGGGGGAGGGGAGATGCTTTTATCAGGTGCAGGACAACAGTTTCCTGACAGATCAGAGGGAAAGACTTTCACACAATTCCCTGTGTTAACATAATGAGGGGATAACTTGGTATTTATATCTCAGGCAAAGTGTTAAATCTGCATTGTCAGCCTTCAACGTGATTTACAAAATAATTTAAAAATTCATGAGCGTTCTTCTTTATAAAGCATGGTGGTGTTAAGTTAACTCCTAAATATTTTATCACGCAAGGTGAGCTGTTTTCCTTACCGCCATCATTCACTCCACAGAAGACTCTCTCAGTGTGTTTACTTCTGAAGACCCTCACTAATCTAACATGCTGGGCCCTCTTTCTGGGTTTTGGGTTTTGGTTTTTTTGTGGGTTTTTTTTTTTTTTACATTTTATTTTGCCTCCAGCCATTTAAATAATGCTTTTGTTCAGGAACCTTGATGGGAAGTGATTGATACTGGGTCTCAGAGCTGCCTCTAGATTACCTCTGGTTCTTAGGTTTCCAGCACGAGGCAGGAGGCTGATTTTTCAGTTTCTTTCACAAGGAAAAGAAGGCTCCCCAGAAATCAAGGAGGCTTCCAAGCCTACCGAGAAGTGTCAGGAGATAAAACACCTGCTTGGGGGACTTTTGATGCCTTAATTCTGGCTCCTCCCCAGCCAAGGGTGGGGCCACACAATTCACCTAAGCTGTCAGCTAGGATTGAAGAAAGCCTTAACACATGGGAAATTGACTTTCATACTGCATATCGTTGTCCTTCTTGTTCAAAGACAACATACCCAACTATTGTTCCATGAGCTTTTGACGATGGCTAATCTGGACCATGTTAGGACAGTGTCTTGATTTGCATCATGCTCCCAGAGAGAAAGTCCAGGGGAGAGGGCAAAGGGAGATAAATGACTCTTACAAAGCCTGCTAGAGCTGGAATTTTCAACAGTACTCTGCATATAGGGCATCATAATAATTAACCAGATTTTGTGATTAAATCCATAACTAGGGCAGGGCAAACAGGGATTTGCCTCAGGGAACAGAAATTTTGAGGGTATTAATAGCAGTTACACTCCTTCAGCACTGTAGGAACAAATGGGCTTATACCTAGTTAGCAATAAATATTTCTTACTGCCAGAGGGCAAATTTCCTCCCCCATACTGATTGTGTTCTGAGGCCTCTCCAGAATTAGAAGTCTCATGATATTCCAGGGTCCTCGTGTCCCCTGCAATGGGCTTTGTATCCTGAGATCTCTCCCCACCCTCACAACTGAATATGTCTTACAAAGATGATTTGAGGATATTGTATTGCTGCTTGCCCCAGCACATTTTGTTAAGTTTTCTCCCACTGCCAAAATTACTAGCTAGGTTGATGATAAGAGAAGGAAGATCATACATGGCAATGGAAAATGGCAGCGAGTACGAGTCAGGAGACTAGAAGTTCTAGCCTCAGTTTTGTCCTTAATTCACCATGTGACCCTGAGATTATCACCTTATCTCACTAAGCCTCAGTTTCCTCATTTATAAAATGATCGTGTTAGACCAGATGATCTCTAACATAATCTTCCAGCTCTGATATATAATTCTGTGATTCCATGATCGGTTATATATGTCAGTTAGTCACAAACGTGAATAAGTCTGAGTCTGAGGAAAGTCACATATTCCCTCTCCCAGGGGCATTTGAATTGAAACCTTACTGATAACGTTGGAATGAAAGGCTTTGTCCCCATTAGGATTTCTGCTATAGGCAAGGAGGCAGAGAGGGGAGAAACTTCCAGCACCTCTGAAATAATATCCTGTATGAAGTCACCTACTCCGCATATTGGGTTTATTATGTTTATATGGTGAGTACAGACTCTAAAGGGAAGATGTCAGTGGGAGGCAAGAAGTCAGTATAGTGTAGTGGAAAATCATGGGATTTGGAGTCAGAGAGTGCAGGTTAAAATCCAACTTATTTTCTGTATGACCTTGAAAAACACTTCCCTTTGCCATGCACAGAGCAGGTATTTAACATATGTTTGTTTGCATCCAATTGAGTTGAATTGAGTTGAGCTGACCTCTCTGGACCTCAATTTCTTATACAGCATGTGAAATGAAGAGGTTGGGCCAAGCCCAACTTTTAATGCCTCTGGAAGCCCTCAGATTGCAGAACACGGGCTCTGAGCCCCCTTGATGGACTGGATATGGCTGGGAATATAGCTGACATGGTTAATGCTCACATTAACCAAACTCTAAGACCCAGTCTAATGTAGTGAAAAAACATTGAACCCAGAGTGAAATGACTTGCATTCTAGCCCTGCCTCTACCACTACCTATTTAACCTTGTATACTTCACTTGATTTCTCGAGTCCTTAGTTTCTTTATCAGTAAAACAGAGGATAGGAAGTTGTTGTTGCTGTTCTTATTCATTCATTTTTCAGCTGTGTCCAACTTTTCACCCCATTAGGAGTTTTCTTGGCAACTGACTGCACCACCTAGATGCCCCACTAGGAAAATAGATTAGAGAAAAAGCTAAATGGTAGGGGAATTGCCACAATTCCACTCCCTTCAACTAACAATGCACTTACTCTTTTTTGAGTTAAGATAAGACATACTCTAGAGTAGACTTCAAGTATTGCCTGAGTGTTGCCCACCAAACACTTTGAGCCCTTGCTGTAACATGCAGCCCGATTTACCATGGGCTAAGCAGACTGGAATTTTCTGGCATTAAAGGTTTGTTCATTTATAATAGTCACATTTAAGAGAATAACTTGTTGAGGGTACTTTGCCAATACCTTGCCTACCTCAAGTCCTCTTTCTGCCTTCTTTTCATTGTCTGTTCCAAAGTAGCACCTGCCTGGAACTAACCAAAAAGTCACCATCATCCCTATTGTGGCTCTTCTAACTTTCCCAAAGTGTTTTCACATCCATTGTGTTTGTCCATTGAAGCTATTAAGGCTTCAATCTGCACTAAGACTGGGGATACCCTATATTTCCTCTAGGATCAAATATCAACTTCTTCATATGTTAAAAACCTTAAAACACTTGTTCCAAAATACCTTTCCAGTCTCATTATACAGTTCTGTCCTTCTCAAACTGAAGTCCAGCCAAATCAGCCTTCTCGCTGTTCCTCACACCCAACATTTCATCTCCTATCTCAGTATCTTTGCATTGAATGCACTTGTATACCAGTGCCTGGTGCACACTTCCTCCTTATCTCTCCATCTTAGAATCCTTTATTTCCATCAGCTGCTAGTATCTTCCCTACCAAAATTGCTTGGAATTTAAAAAAATATTATATATATATAATATATATATATATAAAACCATATCCAGTCTATCAAGGGGACTCAGAGCCCATGTTCTCCAATCTGAGGAATTTCATAGGAGTTAAAAGTTGGGATTAGCCCAACCTCCTCATTTCACATGATGTATAAGAAATTGAGGTCCAGAGAAGTATATGTATATATACATATATACATACACATACATATATATATGTATAAACACATACATATATGACACATATATTTATACTACATACATATATGTGTAATCTGTATATGTATATATGTATGTAGTATAAATATGTGCATGTGGTTTCTCCCACCATGGAATGTAAGCTCCTTGAGGAAAGAGGGATTATTTTGTTTTCATCATTGTGTCTGCCAGAGCCTAGGCCCTTAATAAACACTTATTGATTGATCATTGGCAACTTTGGGGAAAACAAATGCAGTTGAGTAATGAAGTATTCAACCATATTACAAAGGATTATTAAGTGAGAGGTTATATGAAAATGACAAATGGGCCTGGCTTTTCTTGGAATCTGGATGAAAATAAAAGAAAAAGAGAGAGAACAAAAGTTTTGAAGGATAGTTAGGAGCTTTTAAATATGGAGGAATTTGGACATGTTTGTACGTATGTTTGTAAGCAGCAGAGAAGGAGGTGTTGGATAAGGAGAGAATGAAATTAAAGGAAAAAAGGGTTGTAAAGGCAATCTGTAGGAAAACCCAAGAGGGGTTGGGTCAAGGTGCACATGTAGAGGGGATGGCCTTGGCAAGGAGAAGGGTCACTTCATCATCAGATGCTAAAGTAAAAGAGGAAAGCAAAGGGAATGTTAAAGGGCAGTAAGATGCAGAGAAAAGGAGAAGCGAGAACTCCTAGCTAGTGGCCTCTATTTTCTCAGCCCAGGAGTAAACATTTGTTAGGAACCTACGATGCCCAGACACTGTGCTAGGTGCTGGGGATACAAAGAAAAGTAAAGGAGAGCCCCTGCCCTCAAGGATCTTGCCATCTAAGGGAGGGGGAAGACAACATGCCCACAGCTACGTATAAACAGGATATATACCGAGCTAATTGGAGATAATATCAGAGGGAAGGCACTAAGATTAATAAAGACTAGGAAAGGCTTTTTTTAGAAGGTGGTACTTTAACTGAAACTTAAAACTAGGTTAGCTATGAGGCAGAGATAAGGCATTCCAGTTATGGTGGATAGTCAGCGAAAACTGGGTAAAATACAGCTCTGCAAAATATAACCCAAAAGCCTTATCTGAGAGATGGGGAGAGGAGTGGCATGAGAGGTTTGAGAAGAGATTTTCGGCAATCAGTATAGGGAATGGTACAGAGAATTGCTTAGAGAGGAGTGAGGACCCTGTTGAGATTACATAACATAAATTTGTAGTGGCCCTTGTCATTCCTTTGGATAACTTTTTCGAGCTCCACTCAGAAGCACATAAGTAGTATCAGAAAAGGCAGTTGTAATGTGAATCATCCAGGATCTGCATCAGAGAGTGGTTTTTTCAAAGACCACCTCTTTCCTTTAGGAATTTACTCTCAGAAGGAAGAATACAAACCATCATTTATAGTGAGGATGGGGAGTGAAGAGGGAAAAGAGGTGGGGAGTAGGGCCATGGCAAAGTAAAGGAATGCCAGTCAAGATGGTATACAGCAGGGACACTGTACACTATAAGACTGCCCATCAGAGCTGTGAAAACCTGACAAAAACCCTGCAATGCTGGCTATCTGGACTTTGGTGATACCACTGATTGAGGTAGGATTAGAGGCAACTAAATGGCACAATGGAGAGAGCCCTGGGCCTAGAGTCGAGGAGACGTGAGCTGAAATCTGGCCTTAGACACTTACTAACTGTGTGACCTTGAGCTAGTGACTTAACCTCAATCTGCTTTGGTTTCCTCAGCTGTAAAATAGAGATAATAATAGTACCTACCTCCCAGGTTTGTGATGAGGACCAAATAAAATCATATTTATAAAGTGCTTATCATAAGTCCTGACATCTAGTAAGCACTTAATAAATGTGGGTTTCCTTCACTTATTCCTCCCCATTACTTTCCTGAAACTGCTTGTATGAATTTAAGAAATGAATGGATAAGCATAGGGTTGCAGGCTGGCCCTCTTTGAAACTGTCATAATGAACAGCTTGACATGCAGTAGAGCAAAGTTATGCTTCTTTGGGTTTCAGTTCCACAAGAAGGTGAGACACAGAACAAATCAGAAATACCCATTCCTTTCCTGCTGGATGCTTTCTTTCAGGAGACACTGACGACTAAAGCAGGCAAACCGAGAGTCTGCATGACATGGACTGAGAAATGAATCCTTCCATTATGTACCAGTACTATAATGGGAAAAGATCTTGCCAGTTGAAGGGAAAGGGTTCATACTGTTTTTGTCAATAGCATACTGTTGATCACTCCATGTTATACAACAAAATTTTGCTGACCGGTGCAGGACAATCATAAAATACAACTTCATCCCTTAGCCAAGATTAGTAGAAAGATGAAATTAAGTTGAGGAGCTACAAAAATCTGAAGAAGAGAAAGTTAAGAATTCTATGATCTTTACTGATTATAAAGCAAATCCAGAAACTATGCCTAATAACAAAACGGATGAAAAAAGCACCAATACCTCAACTGATTTTGAAAAGGAGACAGGCATACTTAAACTGAAATTCCAAAAAGTCCTCTTTGAATTCAATAGCATGAATCCATCAAGCAAACCAAATATATCAGGCAGGAATAATGTCACCTGATTAGAGACAATGAAAATGATACATGCAAAATGGAATCCAGAAGAGAAAAATATATCAGAATTATGGAAACCCTCAACCAAAACTTTAAGGCAAAAGTCAAAAGATTAAGCTAGTACAAGGACTAAAACATCATAACAAAAACAAACCCAACCAATTCAACATCTATCGAAGCTTGAGAAGCAAAGTATTTAAAAAGAGGAAGAACTCCAGTAAAGGAAGGGTGTGGAAAATTTCTGGTTGTCTATGTAGTTGAAACTGTTCCAATATAAAGAAACCACAAGTTGGAGCAAATGTTAAGGAGAAAGCGAGTGTGCCATTAATATAATGAATGTTAATGTCTACATCAAGGTTGGAGATCAAAGCTCTAATTTCTCTGCAAAACTGGAAAGTGATAGCTCTGGATAAAATTCATAAATATTGGCTCAAGGCTTCCGTAGTAATACATGAATACCTATCAGTCCTTCTGATGCAAGACTGATCCCATCTTTTTCCCTAGAAGCTATCATATATTTATTGCCAAAAGATCAGAAGACTAGTGACCATATCAAATATAGGCCAGGAACAGGTTTACATATTTAATTTTTTAAATATGATTAAGTTTAGTTTTGTAATATTAAATCAACCCTGCCTTCCTGGTATAAATCCAACTTGATCAAAGTGTACAATCTTTGTTTTAGCCTCTGCTAATTTTTATTTAAAATATTGGCATCTGTGTTCATTAGGGATACTGGTCTACAGTTTTACCTTTCTCATTGAATCCTCTCTGATTTATGTATCATGACCATATCTGTATCATCACAAGAATTTTATAGAATCTCTTCTTTTACTATTTTTGCAAATAATTTATTTAATATTGAAATTAATTGTTTTTGGATGTTTAATAGAGTTCACCTGTAAATCCATCTAGTCCTGGAGTTCTTTCTTTGTCTGATTGGTTTTTTTTTTGCTTTTTTCCCTCAAATACATGCAAACAAAATTTTAATTCATCTTTTTTAAATTTTGAGTTCCAAATTCTCTCCCTATCATCCCTCCCCCCTCCTTAAGAAGGCAAGCAATTTCATATAGATTGTACATATGCATTCACGCAAAACATTTCCCCATTAGCCATGTTGCAAAAGAAAACAGACCAAAAATACAAGAATAATAAAGAAAGTTTTAAAAAAATTCTTTATTCTGAACTGACTCTATCAGTTCTTTCTCTGGAGGTAGATAGATAGAATTATTCATGATAACTCCTTTGGAATTGTCTTAGATCATTGTAATGCTGAGAATAGCTAAGTCATTCACAGTTGATCATCATACAATGCTGCTGTTACTGCGCACAATGTTCTCTTGGTTCTGCTCATTTCACTCTGCATCAGTTCATATAAATCTTCCCAGGTTTTTTTCTTTTTTTGCCAAAATTTGATTTTGTTTTATTGCATGATGTTGCATAAAGATATTTTTTAAAACTGTAAGGCATCATGCAATTAATAAGCTAATTATTAATGCTACCTTAAATACAGGTGGTTATATAGTCTAAATTTATAAAATGAAAAAAAGTTCCAAAAGAATGCATAAAAAATTTAACATGATGAGCATTAAATACCACTGCCATATCTGTAATTTTTAGCTATTTAAAAGTGCAATTAAACATACTGGACTGAAAAGTCACATAACTTGAATTTAATAGACTTTAGTTGATTATAAAGTTTTTTACATCATTGATATTATATCAACTATTAATTGTGAGTGTGAGGACTGAAAACTGATTTCAGACAAGTTTGAATATCGCATTTTTAGCTTTCTAATCCCACAAAATAATTTATATTCTTTTATAATTTATAATTTGACATTTGCACCCAGTTGTTTTTTTTTTCTGAAAGCAACCTGTTCATCTCTTACACCACAATAGCATTCCATCATAATCATATACCTCAACCTGTTCAGCTATTTCCCAATTGATGGACATCCCTTCAATTTTCAATTATTTGCCACCACAAAAAAGAATTGCTATAAATATTTTTGTATGTATAGGTCCTTTTCCTTTTTAAAAATCTTTTTATGATATACACATACTGGTGGTATTGCTGGATCAAAGGGTTTGCACAGTTTGATAGTCCTTTGTCTATAGTTCCAAATTGCTCTCCAGAATGGTTAGATCAGTTCACAACTTCACCAACAGTGCATTAGTGTCCCTATTTTTCCACATCACCTCCAACATTTGTCATTTTCCTTTTCTGTCATATTAACCAATCTGATAGGTATGAAGTGGTATCTCAAAGTTGTTTTAATTTGCAGTTCTCTAATCAATAGTGATTCAAAGCATTTTTTCATATGACTATAAATTGTTTTTTTTTCTTCTGAAAACTGCCTGTTCATATCCTTTGACCATTTATCAATTGGGAAAAACTTGTATTCTTATAAATTTGACTCAGTTCTCTAAATATTTGATTTTACCAGAGAAATTTCCTGTAAAAGTTTTTCCCAGTTTCCTGCTTTCTTTCTAAAACCTTTTTAATTTGATGTAATAAAAATTATCCATTTTACATCCCAAAATTCTCTGTCTCTTGTTTGGTCATAAATTATTCCAGGTTTATGTATTTTATAAAAAGCATTCAGAGTGTGTATTGCTTACTAAAAATCTGTAAACATTTACAAGAAAACAATGTTTTGGCTGAGGATCAAAAAATGTTTGCCAAAAAGTTTTAGGGGAGTAGAGAGCAATTCATTATCGATACAGGAATTATCGACTAAGCCACCCAAAAGTGGCATGACATTTTTGCCACATTTACTAATTATTGCAAAGGCTTTCATTTGGTCCCAGGATCATGGCTTAGTCAGGTACTGCAAATATATAAAAATAGATCCAAGCATAGTGAGAATGCTAGCGTTTTCAATGTCCACGTGGAAAACCGTGCTCTGTGCAAAACATATCATCAACATAACATTGTCAAAGGCAATTATAAAACATGGCATCTTCCACGGAGACAGTTTAAGCCCAAAAGGACTCTGCCTAGTCTTAAACCAATTGACATCAGTCCTGCCTTTAACAAAGCACAGCTTTTGAATCAAAGTATAAGCTGGATTAAAATATTGTATTAATCACTTGATGTACATAGATGACTTCAACTTATTTTGGCTCCACTAAGAAGTAATTCTAAATGATTACTTCTTCTCATGGAAATTCCTCCAATATTGAAATGTCATTTAGACTCGACAAGTACAAAATTCTTAATGCATACCAAGGAAGGACAGAGATAGAATGTTGGGCTTGATTTGAAGGTCTAATTGAACCGGTAAATGAATATTTATAGATATGGTCTTCTCTAGGCAAGAAATATCAAGCATAATGCTATCAAGGAGAAAGTTCAGACTGAGTATGTCAAGAGACTTTCTGGAATCCTGAAGTCAAAGAGAATATTTAGAGCAATCAATACATGTGCAATACCAATCTTAGCATATACTTTTGGCATGATAAAATGGATGAAAGCAAACCTAGAAGCTGTCTAAATAAATGCCTGTACAATATTGATTAAATATAGGTTCATCATCCCCCAGAAGCTACAGAAAGATTCATACTTCCACACCAAAAAGGATGATTGATAGATGTGATCAAAGTATATGGTTAGCAGATTAAAGTTTTCCATATACAATTTTAGAACAAATGGACCCCAACTCACAAAACAATACTAAAGCTTACTACAGACATATGCCAGTGGATCTGAGGAATATAACCCAAAGTAGCTTATCTCTGGACACAGCCTATGAAAAGGCTAAGATCCATGAGTAAGATCCAAGATCCACTCAATGGACAACATTCAATATATTAACAAAGAAATAGTGAATGATGGCTGAGTCATGCAGATCTGTTAATATAATAATTCAGGAAGAGGAACTCATGGCTCCACAAGGAGCCCAGAAAAGAGGCTATGTCATGCCTAAGGGGAACTTTCTGAGCAGCTCACTAAGATGAGAAAAGGACTTCTAGCTATAAGATTTGTGAGTTACCACTTCGACGCATTTGTTTTCTTTTGTTTGGTTTTTTTTTCTCTTTTTTGGAGGGGGAAAGGCAAGGCAATTGGGGTTAAGTGACTTGCCCAAGGTCACAGACACATTTGTTTTCTTATGCTTAAGCCAACTTTCCCCTGGACTCTGTACTGGTAAGAGAATTTGTTACAGACTTTTGAAGAGGTGTTTTGTAATAATTTTGTTTTTTACCATGCCACCATAATAAATAACTCTTTTTAAAAGCTAATTTCCTGGCAGACTAATTGGTAATGAATTGACAATCATGGTGAGAAGCACACTACTGGGGGCTCATGAACCATAGAGCATTAAAAACATAACCCACAACCTCTAAAGGGTACTTGTAGAACCCTAAGGATAGATAGTAGCCATTTACTGGGGACTCAAGTTGTCTACGTAAGTGAGAATTAGAATTGTTGGCACAGAGCATGCAGCACATTTATAAAAATGGAGTGATTAATGATTGTAATTCAGGATCTAGTCATTGCCCATAGAAATTACAGAAATATTATCCTTAGAAAGCCTGAACTTTCATTACAGGAATTAAGTCCTCCCCAGGGGGCATGCCTTGGGGACTCCTATAAAGGCAGGAGCAGCAGTGTTGGAGAGACCTATGTTGGTCCCCATCTCAGACCCATACAACCCTTCCAAATGGGAATTGCCCCATGTAGATCACTGCAGATTATATAATGATAATACAGCAAGTTGCAAAAATTTTAGATAATTAGAAGGACATCTAGGTGGCATAGTGGATAGAGCACCATACCTGGAGTCAGGAATACTCATCTTCATGAGTTCAGATCTGACCACAGACACTAGCTGTATAATAAGGTTTGCCTCAGTTTTCTCATATGTAAAATAAGCTGGAAAAGGACATGACAAACAACTTCAGTATTGCCAAGACAAACCTAAATGAGATCACAAAGCATCAGACACAAATGAAAAATGACTGAATACCATGCACAGAAAGATATCTAAGAAGACATGATCTGGTGTCTAGAAAAATACTCCAGAAATTCACAAACTGTCAGATGAAAAAATTTCTATACTACAGATAAAATCCCCTAGATGTCCTTGAAAATTCGACAAATAAATTGTACCAGAGCATCATCATATAGAACTATTTCCCATAGATGCTCAGACATCAAATACATCCACAATAGTTTAAGAACATTATAATAAATATCACCATACTGAATACTTATAATCTCCAAGCAACATGGAATAAAAAATTTCAAAATATAGAGACCTAGCAGAAGTTAATACCATATGGGAACAGGATGAGTTTCATGATACCCCTGTCATCCAGAGTAGTCTCCAAGATGTTTTCAGTAAAGCTACAGAAGATGAGCTTAGATCTCAGTACTCTTGTTCAAATACAAGAAGGAATCGTTTTATCCACCTGTGTAACAATCCACAAAACATTAACTATAAAAGTAATACAAAGATACTAACTTCAGATCATTTCTATCCAAACTGCAGAGAGAGACAGAGACAAAGAGAAAGAGAGACAGAGAGAAAGAAAAGGGAGAAAGACTGGATTTTTTATTTCACTGGTATAGGGAACTGTCAGGTGAGTAGATATCTTCTACTGATGCAGACTTAAATTGTTAAAGAGTTGCCTAGAGCAGTATTGTCAAACTGAGATAGAAATGATCCTTGAAGAGCAAGTATATTCACTTAGAAAACCACAAATTACCATTATCTATGTTGTATTGTATTTGCATTTAATTTTGTTAAACATTTCCCAATTAGATTCAGTCTCCCTGGGGAATTTTGCCTGCCTGGGTACTGTAAGAACTTGACATATCTGTACTAGAACAATGAGAGATAAATTGACTTGCTCATGCAGCCTGTATGTGTAAGAGGCAGGGCTTGAACCCAGGTCAGGGGTGGGGAACCTGTGCCCTCGAAGCCACATGTAACCCTCCAGGTCCTCAAGGGCAGCTCTTTAACTTAATCAGTTTCTCTATCCACTGTGCCTTCTGCCTCCTAATAATAATAACAACAACAGCAATAATAAAGCAATCATTTTATCTACTTGTGCGATAGCCTGCCAAACATTAACCATAAAGAACAATAGTAGAATAGCCATTTGTCCTAATGTCATTTTTAATCTGTACTCTGATAAATATGAGATAGGAAGAATGAGAACAATGATATTAATCATAGACACACAGCACTTTCAAATTTACAAATACATTATCTCATTTGATCCTCATATGTCTTACAGGTATTATTATTCCTATTTTACAAATTGGGAAACTGAGGCTAAGTTGCTACTTGCCCTGTGACTTGCCCACATAGCCAGTAAGTGTCTGAGGGAGGATTTGAATCCAGAACTTCCTGATTCCAGGTCTAACATTTTACTACTCCATAATGACAGAGTCGAAGTAAAAATAAAGCAAATGTAGGGAACACGAAAGCAACTTCACTGCAGCCTTCTTGAGAAATTCCTGATGCATCAAGCAAAATATTTTGAAAATGTAGACAGCAACACTCCTCTTTATATAGTTACTTATTACACAGAGCTGGTGTGCTGTTTGAATCGCAAATTGCATGCTAATGGCCTAATTCATAAACCATTGACATTCTTTATGAGGCCTTAGCATTCAGAAATGAAGAATTTGTGTTCAAAATATAATTTGCATTGCAAAATTCAATAATTTAGTTTCTCATATTCATTAATGCCTAAAACCACAACACATAACTTATCCCCACTCCAGCCCTCCTCCTCCTCAGGACTCTGGGAAAAAGAAGAGACAAGGCTGGGGAAATCAAGTGCTTCTATTTCTGGCCAAGTTTGGAACTACTCTGAGTTTCATTACAGGAATTAAGTCCTCCCCAGGGGGCATGCCTTGGGGACTCCTATAAAGGCAGGAGCAGCAGTGTTGGAGAGACCTATGTTGGTCCCCATCTCAGACCCATACAACCCTTCCAAATGGGAATTGCCACATGTATGTCACACCATGCAAAACTTGGAGTCAGGAGGATATGGGTTCAAGTCTTCCCAATAACCTTTGCTGGCTGTGTATCCCTGGGAAAGTTACTTTACCCTCTGAGTTTCAATTTCCCCATCTGTCAAATGAGGAATCATATATGGTTGTCGTGGGGACCAAATTAATTAATAGGCATAAAATCCTTCGCAAACCCTATAGTGCTATATAAATGCCACTGTTAATGAATTGTTCATTGAATTGGTTTTTTTCCTTCTTCCTTGTCTAAAAAGCTGAGAGATTGTGACTTCTCCATGGATACACAAGTAGTATGGGTCAGAGGAAGGACTTCAATCAAGTTTTCTTGCCTCCAAGGCTATCCCTCCATCTTCTGGGCAGAGGTCTCCAAAATGGGCCATGTGAACTCTAAGAAGTGCTTTTGGGGCACTCAGAGAAAAAATAAGAATCAAAGAAAGCAGTATAGCTCTTCAGTCTCTTTGCAGACCCTGTCTGCCCCTGTTGTTATCCTTCTAACTACAATGAACAATCCGCCACAACTATTCCTCCCAAAGCTGTCAGATGGACAGGCAGGCAAGCAGTTGGCCCTAGCCTTGGTCTGGCCCTCTGAGCATCCCTGGCCCCTCTCCCCACCCTTCACAATAATAGCCCATGCTCTGTAAGTCAGCTAACCTGGGCAAAAAGTTCTCTTGTGTCATTGACAAATAAAATAAATTTTTTTAAAAAGACAAATAAAATAAAATTTCATTTTTGCTGCACTGTTCTCTTTTTTATTTTTTTCATTGTGATTTGTTTAGTAACTTTAAACTTAAAGTGTAGTTTTAAATAAATTTTGGACTTTTCTGTAAAAAAATATTGTTTATTTCATATATAAATATATAAAACAGCATAATAGTATGTTATATAATTTTAAAATAAGTAAATGTACAAATATCGGAGGTATATACTCAAAAAATTCTATGGATAAGGATAAATAATCACAAAAGTTTAACAAACACTACTCTATGCTGCTGCTTCACTCAGTGAAATGCCCAGCAAAGCCTCCTGTGGATTCCCAATGAAATCCTCCGTAAATACACAATGAATTTATTACAGCAGCCAATGAACAGTTTCCCCTCATAGATCACAGATTTAGAGCTAGAAAGGACCTGAGAACATCTCTAGTCCATCTCCCTCATTTTACAGATGCAGAAACTGAGGACCAAGAAGGTTAAAGAACTCATCCAAGGCCATGCAAGTAGTAAGAGTCAGAATCCAGTGCTCATCACCAAGTCCCCTGGCAATGGCCCTGGGAGCAATCTCCCTTTTTTGTTGTTGTTATTGTTGAGGTATATCTGACTCTTTAGGACCCTGTGGACCATACTGTCCTTGGGGTTTTCTTGGCAAAGATACTGGAGTGGTTTGCCATTTCCTTCTCCAGTGGATTAAGGCAAACAGAGGTTAAGTGACTTGCCCAGGGTCACACAGTTTAAGTGTCTGAGGCTGGATTTGAACTCTGGTCTTCCTGACGCTAGGCCAAGCACTGTATCCACTGAGCCACCTAGCTGGCTAAAGTCTCCCTTTAGTCCTATGTAAATTCTAAGAAAGTAAGCCCAAGCTGCAACTATGAACTAGACAGGTTCATCACCCAATTCTTATTTTCCAGGCATTTATTGAGGCAGATAAAATGCTAGGTCTGAAGTCAGGGAAACCTGTATTTAAATCTAGCCTCACACCCTTACTAACTATGTGACCCTGGGTAAGTCATTTAATCTCTGTCTGCCTCAATTTCTTCAACTATAAAATAAGGATAGTAATAGCACCTACCTTACCCAGTTGTTGTGAGGATCAAAGAGGAGATTTGTAAAGCGTTTAGCACAGTGTCTGCCACATAGTAGGTGCTTAATAAATGCTTCTTTCCTTCCTTCCTTATTGCATATATTAATGTGCCAACAAATCATTTTCTTTGGAGTAATCACTAAGGACGAGGTTAGCACAGTAGTTTCCAGAACCAATGGCAGGTTTAGGGGCCCCACACTTTGGACTTTAACCCAAATACATCCTAGGCTTTTATCAAAGTAGAATAACCCTCCTCAGAGACAGCTAGGCAAATCCTCAGGAAGTCAGACCCTTGGCTAGAGGATCTAGGGGCCCTAGATATTTCTGCTCGCCTCTCCCCACTATCTCATTATGCTACTCTCCCAACCTGATTTTTCTTCTAGTTTAGGCCCTCTTCCTCTTGGTCTGGAATGATGCATTTGTGGCTTTTTTGCAGCGTTGGATAGCAGCAACATTTTCTTAGGACAGGGCTATGAGATGCTCAAAATAAAAGATTCAGAGCCTTTGGCTCTAGTTGCTATGAAGAATGACATAAGTCAAATTGGGGGGGATTCCCAAAGTACCAATCAAAAGAGCATTTAGTCCCTCAAAGGGAAATTCAGAACAGTTTTCACATTGATTGCCTCAACCTTTATTTTTTTCTCTCCCACCAGCTTTGTAGACTTTCAGAGAGTCGAAGTCATTAGTCAGCAAATTTACAATATTTATTATGCATATTTTAAAGGGCAGAGTGCCACATCAGAAGGTTTTGTACAGTTAGGAAGAAGATAATACAATCTCAATGAAAGCGATTATGATGAGAGTTCAAAACTTTCACCAATTAATCCCAGCAAACTGCATCTCCAAAGAGATAATGCTTAAATGCCAAATAAAGACAGCCCCATGATGACCGCCATTAAGATGGAACAAAACTGCTAGTAAAACAAAACAAAAAATTCCAAACCCCATTCTTCATTTTCTTTATAGCTACTGCCTAACACGCAGAAAAAAGAGAGCTTCTTTGGGATATAGAGGCAAAGGATTCCTCAGACAAGTAGCTTAAGCTAAATCTCCAAGAGAAGGAAGGAAACATTTATTAATCACCCCCTAATGTTCCAGACACTGTACTAAGTACTTTACAAATATTATCTTATCTTCATAACAACCCTGGGAAGATTTGAACTTGGGTCTTCCTGACCCAAGGTCCAGTTTGCTTTCCACTGCCTATTCAGAAAGAGCATTTGGCTAGGAAGTTAAAGTGCTTAGTCCCCTTCCCCCCCCCCCCCCGCTCCACCCCATGTTAACTGGCTATGTATCTTTAGATAGCTCACTTTGTTGCTCTGGTTCTCAGTTCCCCATTAACAAAATATAAATAATCCCTGTCCCACTTACCTACCCTGTCCTTCCCCAAGTTGTTGTGGGGATCAAATGAGATAGTTTTGAATGGTGAAGAACTCCAAATAAATGTGGCATATTGATGATGAAGACTGATCCCTTCCAAGCT
Source organism: Trichosurus vulpecula (assembly GCF_011100635.1). NCBI lineage: Eukaryota > Metazoa > Chordata > Mammalia > Diprotodontia > Phalangeridae > Trichosurus > Trichosurus vulpecula. The sequence goes on along the minus strand of NC_050581.1, from coordinate 52,121,934 downwards.
ACTTTGTACTTAACTACATTTTAACTACTTCATATCAAAGCTTTATGCATTTATATATGTACTTGTCTTCTTCCATTAGGATACAAACACCTCAAGATGAGGGATTGTTTCATTCTTTGTCCTCATATCCCCATTCCTCACATGGTGTCTGACACACAGTGGGTACTTGATAATAAGTGTTGATTGATTGATGTTATTATTTTTTTGGAGGGGGGAAGCTAGGCAATTGGGGTTAATTGACTTATCCAAGGTTACACAGCTAGTAAGTGTCAAGTGTCTAAGGCTGGATTTGAACTCAGGTTCTCCTAACTCCAAGGCTGGTTCTCTATTCACTGCACCACCTAGCTGCCCTTATTATATACAACATAAAGGGATTCTGTATAATTTTTAATCTTCTTTTGTTGAGATATCTGGTAGATCAAAACACCAGAAAGTGATCTGAAACAAAAACCTGTGGAAAGTAGAGGATCGAGCTTCTGCAGGTTTGGGGGCAATCTTCATTGAAAGGCATTTGATGGGAAGTTAATAATTGAAGCGTAATGAATAATTGCAGCTGGGGGTCCAAAGCATCATCATAATTGCTGGTTTATTACTTTTTTAATATATTTGCAGAGTATTAATAATATTGAAATAATGCAAGATGATCATGGGAAATAAATGAAATAGATCATTTGTCAAGAAAAGGGATTTTCAAATTGCAGGCTCTGCTCTTATGAGTTCCATGATGAATGTGGCATTGGGTTGTATTTTTCATTTTGGGAGATATTACCTGAAAATTTATATTCCTGAAGCACCTCTGTCCTTGGAATCCTCACAGACATGTCCTCAGATATCTGAGGACAGACAAACTAGCCCTGAAGACCCTGTAGGGCTCCTGTCTGCCATGTGCTTCAGTCTTCTTCCAATGAAAAAAAAAGTTGCCTTTGCTTTACAAGCAGCATGTATAGTGAAAAGAATGAAAGACTAAAAGAGATGATAAGCCTGGATTCTAATCCTTCTTTTGCAGCTAAGTCCCTGTGGCCAAAGTCGAATCATTTATTTTCACTGGACTTCCATCTTGTCGTTTGTCAAATGAGAACAATAAACTTACCACAGCTACCTTTAAGTTTCTGGGATCATAGATTTAGAACTGGAGGGGAACGTCAAGGTTACCCAATTCATTTTATAATTGAGGAGGCTGAAACCTAGAAAAGATAAATGACTTGTCCATTGTCACATGGGGAGTAAGTGGTAGACACAGGATTTGAACCTATCACCTCTGATTCTAAATCCAGCTTATTGTCCTTGTAGTTGCTGTTACAGAAATAGCCTGGTTTGGTGAACAGATGACCAGGAAGACTTAAGTCCCAGGTCTGATGCATGCTAGCTATATGGCCTTGGGCAAATTCACTCAACCAACCTCTGAATGCCCCAAGCACTACATATGTAACCTTGGGCAAGTCAATAAATCTCTCTAGCCCTATCTCTAGGACTATATATTACAAACCAGTAGCCATCTGCACTGGTAGAGGGAGATTTCTCATGGTAATCCCTTGTAGCCATGAAATAACAAATCAGGACTAAAATTTTAAAATATCATCATCATAAGTACCATTAATATCATCATTATCATCAAGAAGTATTATGATATAGCATACAGAAAGCCAACCTTGGAGTCAGAATGACCTGGGTTCAAGTAATACCACCAGCATATATGTGTATGTATGACCACTAGCAAGTCATTAAGCTTCTCATTGCTACATGATAACTCCTTAAGGATCTAAGGGACAAAGGATTTGCTGATCCACACTATTGGAGGAAATCTATGAGCCAGAATCATCTATTTTGGTCTAGATTTCTACTTTTGAGACCATTTGGTCCAACTCTCCCATGCATTTTACAGACCAGGAAACAGATCACTACAGTGATATACAAGCCAAACCATGCACAAGGACAACTCAACTCTACACAGACTGAGAGAGAGGGAGACTGAAACAGAGACAGAGAGATACAGAGAGATGACAGGGGGACGGAAAGAGGGAGGGAGGGGGAGAGAGAGAGAGAGAGACAGAGAGAGACAGAGACAGAGAGAGACAGAGAGACAGAGAGAGACACAGAGAGAGAGAGAGAGAGAGAGAGAGAGAGAGAGAGAGAGAGAGAGAGAGAGCCGAGGAAAACAAGAAGCTTGCCCTGGCTAGGATGACAGCACAATAGCACTTTGTACTACAATAGCAGTCTGCCCGAGAACTGAGGAACATAGGGAACCGCAGCAGGATACCAGCATGCATACCTGTACATGTACACTGAGATAAACCTGAGGGAAAAGAGCCCAGCATTCAGTTGAGAGTAGTTCTGTCCTGTCCCTCTAGAAGTCATTGAGGATTAGACTGAGGCTGATAAGACATGAATTCTCCAGTGTGGAAAGAGGCTGAGACAACTTTGAAATCCAGTACCCAGGAAACCCACAATCAAAAGGGAAGGAATCAGAAAGTTAGCAATAGGGAAATATAAGGAAAAAGACTGAAATACCAAAGATCTTAAGAGAAGAAAGCTCAAAGACCTTGAGCATAAGCAGATGAACCAAAAGGGAAGATCTTAATAATAAAAGGCAATATGGCTTCCAGAGAAGCTAAACATGCCCATATATCTATGAATAAATGTCGCAAGACAAAGAAATATGCATGAACACCTGATGAGGCAGAGGATCCTGTGGATTCTTGAAGGATCATGGACCACAACAGGCTATTCCTGGATGATTTAAAAGAAAAAGAAGAATTGTGAGAGCAGAATTGATGTCCTGCATAGCAGAAATCTTTAGCAGAATACAAAAACTTGAATCCACAGTAGAAAGTTGTGTGTGTGTGTGTGTGTGTGAGAGAGAGAGAGAGAAAGAGAGAGAGAGAGAGAGAGAGAGAGAGAGAGAGAATAAATGTTTGGGACTGCAAACACAAAAGTAAAAGACAACTTAGAAGAAGAGAAGCAAAAAGCAAAAAACAAAAGAAATTAAAACATTTCTCCATACAAGCAAAACAAAATGATATCTAAGACAAGACATATAGAAACAACTTAAGAATTATATGTCTCCCAGAAAAATACAAGATCAAAAACCCTGAACATCATTATGTGAAAAATAATAAAAGAAAACTCCTCAGAACTTCTGAACACAGAAAACAAAATATCAGGCAACAGAATTCACATATTGCTTAGAGAAAAACATAAAAAAACACTACGTTGCAAACTCCAAGACACATAATGGTTAAATTTGACAATTCTGATGTAAGATATCTTAATGTGCTGCCATTTGAAATGTAATCACATGACATTAAGTGTGAGACTTTTTTCAGTTGTTCTGGGGGCCAAGAGAGTGAAATGGAGAAAGTGAAGGCTGGAGGTTGGACTGGAATAAAGAATTGGGGCGCTGAATGGGGGAGAAGGGGCAGAGAAGAGAAAGGAAAAGTGAAATATGGAGAAATCAGTGAGGACATTGTGAGGTAGTCTGAGTAAGAACAACCAAGGAATACTTCAGCCAAACATAAAAATCCTGGCTGTACTGGACATCTTAAGGAATTGAGACGTCAGTCACCTTTGGTTGTTCAAAAAATAACAGCATCATAGATCTCAAGCCAAAAGCAGTTGTTCACTGAGCAGTGTTCACCAACCAGCTCTCTAGAAAAAAAAAGTTCAAACAACACCCCTTTAAGTTTAATCTGCATTATTGACATTTTCTGAATCACTTTCTTAAATTAGACAGTAAAACAATAAATCAAACTCTGATGTTTTTAGTGTTTGATGATTTCCAAATTATAAATTCTCAAACTGAAAATTTAACAGTTGCCTCCAGATAGCTAGTTCAAGCAGGCTCCAGCCCACTCCTTAAACTATTAAGTCACTGAATACAACTCTCTCATTTTATAGATGAGAAAAGTGAGGCCCAGAGAAGTTAAGTGATTTCCCAGCATCACTGTTGCTCCAGGACCCCGGGGTGTGGGGGTGGGGGTGGGAGTCAGGGTGGAGACCTATAAGGTACTTCCAGAGGATTTTCAGGAAGGGACAAGGGGGCAGAATAAGCATTAACATAGCACCTACCATGTGCCAGTACTTATAATATATATTAATTAATATACAAATACATATTATAATATATAAATATGCATCCATCATGTCACGCCATACAAATATACATTAATAATACAAAAATTATCTCACTTGATCCTCACAACATCCTAGGAGGTAGGCACTATTATCATCCTCATTCTATAGTTGAGGAAATTGAGGTAAATGGGGAGGTTAAGTAAATTTCCCAGAGTCACACATCTAGTAAATGTCTGAGGACAGATTTGGACTCAGATCTTCCTGACTCAAGGCCCAGTACTCTATCCACTGTACCACAATGTCTTCTTGACCTCCAGAGCTCATGCTTCCTTTAGGCTGATTTTGGTGGTCACCTGTTCATGGTACCCTAGATTTAGGTCTGGGAAGGGCTTTAAAGATCATTGAGGTTGTTCACCGGCCCTGGAGTCAGGAAGACCTGAGTTCAAATCCAGCCTCAGACACTTGACACACTTAATAGCTGTGTGACTTTGGGCAAGTCACTTAACCCCAATTGCCCACCAATAAAAATAAAAGATCATTGAGTCCAGGACTTCACGACTTTTTTCAGTCCCTTTATCCCATGACTTTCTCTAAATCTTCCAATACTCCCTATTCAAAGTAAGAGGAAATAAATTCTAGAGTTAACCACATATATGAATATTAGAGATTAAATTGAGAGTAATTGGTTTTGATAGGTTAATATAATTATCTGCCAAATTTTTCCTTCTACCCTCTCTGACACATTTTTCATACTCCCTTGGTGATACTCATAACTCTAGTTGAGAATCACTATTCTAACCCAATCCCCTCATTTTACAGACAAGGAAACAAAAAGCTTAAGTGACCTGACTAGGGCCACAGAATTAAGAAACTGGTATTTAAATCTGAGCAAGGATTTAAATTCAAATCTCTCCTGACCTCACATTTAGAAAAAGAGAACATAGATGGTAACTGACAGACCTGTGATTTGAACCCAGGTCTTTAGATACCAGATCCAGAACTTGTTCTTCTGTGCTACGTTGCTACCTTTAGCACCAAGTAAGCAGGTTACCTGAATGAACTGTATGGGCACTCAGCCCCAGGGGAGTTACAAGAGTTATTCAGTGGATTGGTTGTTTTAACGTAGGACATGATGTCAAGCAGTCAGCCAACAGGCATTTAGTAAGTACTTACTCTGTGCCAAGCCTTGTGCTAAGTGATCCTGATACAAAGAAAGAGAAAAAACAGCCCCTGCTCACAGGGAGCTCACAATGTCATTAGGGAGATAATATGCAAATAATTACATAAAAAAATTATATGTAGAGGATAAACCGGAAATAGTCTCGGAAAGCACCAAGATTAAGGAGGAGACTGGGAAGTTCATCTTGCAGAAGGTGGGACTTTAATAGAGACTTGAAGGAAATCAAGGAAGCCAGGAGGCAGGGATAAGGAGGGAAACTACAGAAATTTGGGGGTAGGGAGATGCAGGGTGTAATAGTGACACAGCTGGTGAAAATGCTCAGCCAGGACATGGAGTATTATGTGCAAGGAACAACAGGGAGGCCAGCACCACTTGACTGAAGAATATACCTAGGAGTGGGAGAGAAGAAAATTGAGAAGACTAGAAAGGTAGGAAGGGGTCAAATAATGAAGTATTTACATGCAAATCACAGTGCTAGGTATTAAGAAATATGAGTAACTGTAAGGTACAATAGGACCTAGATCTACATGCAGGATACCTAGAAGCAGCTAAGTGTGTGTGTGTGTGTGTGTGTGTGTGTGTGTGCGCGCGCGCGCGCATGTATGTGTATATGTGTGTATGCGTGTATGTATATGTGTGTGAATATATGTATGTGTATGTGTGTATATATACATATATGTGCATGTACACACATATATGTATGTGTGTGTGTGTGTGTGTGTGTGTGTATCCCATACTTCCCTTAACTACTGAGAGTGAGGGGGAGAGATTGGAGACCTTAAGGAGAAAAAGGAATTTCCAAGCCATGGTCAATCATCATTTTGGTTTGAGGATTGGCCAACAGTTGTGATCACATAGGATCAGCTTTCAGTTCTATTTAATTATATGTTCTCCTCCAGTAGCACTCTATGGCCTCTGGAAAAGGAGCAGAGCAAGTGAGGGGTGGATAATCCAGGGCTAATGATTGCTAGGATGGGCTCAGATAGTCAGAAGTGACTGGGAATTTAGGGTGCGGGAAAGGGCAGTATCAGATAGTTAGCCAATGGAACCCAGGGTTGGGAAGAATCCTAGGGAGATGAGCTTTTTACATGATCACATATCTAGATCTGTTGATGGTGTTGCTGTTCAGTAATTTTGGCCATGTCCAACTCTTCATGATGCCATTTGGGGTTTTCTTGGCAAAGATACTGGACTGGTTTGCCATTTCCTTCTCCAGCTCATTTTACAGATGAGGAATGGAAGCAAACAGGGTTAAGTGACTTGCCCAGGGTCACACAGCTAGTAAGTGTCTGAGGCCAGATTTGAACTCAGAAAAATGAGTCTTCCTGACTTCAGGCCCAGCACTCTAACCTCTGTGCCACTTAGCTGACCATCTAGATCTTTAAGAGACCTCATAGACCATATAATCTAAACGTCTCATATCACAGATAAGGAAAGTCAGACACAGGAACATTAATTGATCTGTACAAAGTCACATAGGTTGTATGTGTCAAAATTGAGACTTGAACCCAAGTTCTCTGACTCCAGGGCCAATAATCTTTCCACTATACCACTACTGCCTTCCATACTTTATACAAGAGGTTCCCAACTTATTTAGAATACTCCCCCCTTTTCAAAAAAAATTACTCAGTGACCCCTAGAATTCTACTTTCTGTAACCCTTTAATGTTTTTTTTGAAATTTTAATAATGCATCTTAAATTTATTAATTTATTGTAAATTTGTGGGTTCCTCCCTGCATTGAAATTTTGATGATGCGATATTGCATCATGTAAACTTATAGTATCATATTGCAAACAAATCATTACACACACACTGCTGGAATATGCAATATGCATATTGTACTTCCCAACATGCATGACACATTCTCCAGCCAGCACTTGCTTGTTAAGACCTGTTGGCAGGCTTGACCACTGATTGGTTATAATTTGTATTTTGTATATTTATTTGGAAAATAATGTAATCACTACGACTTTAACTCTGTTACACAGCAGATGAAACATGCATGAATTATTTTTCAAAATTGTTTTCTCTTCTTTCTTTATGCTTCTGCCACCCCCTTATTTTTATTCAATGCCCCCCAGCTACACTTGAAGCTACTACCGCTCCTCTAGATCATTCTACCATCTTTATAAGAATCATAGGCTCACAGACTTAGTACTGAAAGGAACCTCAAAAGCTATCTAGTACATCTAAACACTGACCCTCATTTTACAAATGAGGAAACTTTTAGTGATTGCCAATGTGTAAGATATTTACACATCTAGTAAGTATCAGAGGAGGTATTTGAAACCAGGTACTGTGATTTGAGGGTCTCTGTTCTTTCCACTTGACCATGATTGATCCTCACACTTCCACTTGCTATCTTGATACAAAGCCCAACATTAGCACCATAACTTAAGTATATTTGGTGCTTTCAAAAATAATCATGTTAGTCTTGATAATGTCCCAAAATATGAATTGAGAGCATGACAAGTGAATGAGAAACAGTAGTCTCTTTTAATTAATATTTCATATTGTCCATCAGTGTACCATAGATCAAAGAAAACCTGGGAGAGGGCACAGTATTTCTTGCCTGCTTATGTCAGCGGTTATTGAAGTTTTATGAGTTACTTAGCTAATTATCCTATTTTGGAATTCATGTATCTATGAATTTTGGAAAGAGCATTCCATTACTATTAGATTGAGGCCACCATTATTAATGGATCGGCCATCCATGACAGTGAACAAACCTTTATAACTATCAAAAGACTCTAATCTTCACAGAGATGAACTACAATCTATCATTTCTTGATAGATTTTTTTTTTCATTTTCTTCATGCCATCATCATTGAGAATATCTGCCTGCAATCTAATTCCTGGAGCTTCATAGAAACATGGAAGTTTTAAAGCCAGAAGGGACCTTAGAGGTCATCTTGCCTAATCCTCCTCCCCTTGCTTTACACTTTAGGGAACTGAGGCCCAAAGAGGTGAAATGACTTGTCCAATACTACACAGGTAGTAAATGGCAGAATTTAGTTCAAAACTCAAACTCACATCTCCAGGTCACCACAGTACCCTCTACCACACTGTTTCCGTAATGTACCTGAGTCGTCCATGCACTTTGCCCAGCTGAATTTGTGTTTTACAGAGGCACAACTAGAAATCCCATCCATGAGAGCTGTAGGGGAGGGAGAAAACAACACAAAGCAGTTTAGTGGGAAATGAGATGAGAGGGCAAGATCTCAGACCCTGAGAAACAAGATGAGAAACAAGAGACACAAGGTAAGAAGACCATGGGACAAAAGCAATGTCCCATGGACAAAGATACCTCCCCCCAAAAATTTCAAGGTCACTCCTGAAAGTTCATCGAGGGGAGGGAGCAGAGTGAGTTTGAGCCGACACTTATGATGGGAAACCCTGACTCCTCAAAAGGGCTTAGCTGTCTCCTTGGTGTTATTTTCCTTCTCCCTCCACTGGCAAGTTGACAAGGGCTTTTGGTGTCCATCCTCCAAGAGTCTCTTCTTTGTCTTCTTTGCAACAGCCATCAAAACTGCTAAGTTCAAATTTAGGGGTGGATCTTGTTTTTACTGACTAAAGAGGTACAATTGCTGTCAATACTTTCTAAATTCAATGCGCTGGGGCAATGCCCAAGTTGCCCCAACCTAATACAGACATTGGTATTTTGTCTTGTAATCTCTCCCCTCCCTTTCTCTCCCTCTCTTCCTCCATCCCATTTATAGTCTACAATAAAAGGCCATAAGGCTGGAGGTCATTTTATCCAACCCTTTGAAACTCTTATGATTAAAGATATTGAGATGCAGTTCCATAGGATCTCTTCATCATCCATGCCTGGGTTTAAATCCCACAGGCCCCTATACCCTTAAATGTTAATTTAATGAACATCTTTCTATTTGATGTGGGACTTACTAGTGTGAAACATTTCAGCCCAAAGATGCTGTCTTTTAGAGGGTAACTGAAAATGGGACCCAAAAAAGGGTTAGCGTAAGGGAAGGAAAAGGGAACTGAGGACTGGAATCTGGAAGTTCAGTATTTTGAGGAAATCGGTGTCATTGAGAGCAAAGAAAAACACAATGTCTCAACTACCCCCAAAATACAAGGTAAGCTGCAACATATCCTGTCTACCAAGGCCAAATTGAAATACTAGAATGTACCTGGATAAATCGCATGCACATGCGCACATGCACGCGCGCGCGCCCGCACACACACACACACACCAATACCAACCGCTGCTTATTATCTTCTATATATTTGACATAATTACTTTATGAGAAATCTGAAAATGTTCTGCAGTAATAACTGCCAGGCAGCAAGGGGGAAAAAAACCTTCAGCATGGCTGATAACATGTATATAGGGAAGAATACTGAAGAAAATGCTTTAAACATTTTTAATTAATCTTTTGCTTCTTTTTGTTTAATTGACATTACTCTGCACTTACTTGCCCTGAAGAATGAGGCCACTGGGCTTATGGCAAAGAAACTCCAGCCAAAGCGGAATCTTTTAAGGGGAAAAGAAAGAAAAGAGAAGAAAAGGATTCAAAAGACAAGTCATCAGAACTATAGTGTGACTGCTGTTGTTGGTGCTGAAAAGGTCTTCAACACTGGAAACTTCATCTCACCAGCAAGAGCGGATGGGACTTCAATGACTTATTTTTCAAAGTCATTTGTCTTCTCTGGCTGAGCTTCATTATTTCACTGCTTTGGTATGAAGCCACCACACGGCATGACACAACCATGTTTATTTAATTAGCCTGATAGACTTTAATTGGGAGACAAAAGGAGAAAGCCTGTAGATTATAATCACAACTTTTAATTGCTTGTCTTGGGAGGCTGTTCATTATCTTGATGGGACCATGACACGCCCTTTCGAACTCCCGCATCTGTGTTTACTGCGGCACTTGAGAACTGGCACCTGTTGGTTCTGTCCCAGCCTTTCATTAAGAGACTGCTGTGAGCAGAATTAGCCAGGCTTCTCCATCATAGACCTGCTGTTGAGCCAGATTTTCCTGAGGGGCTATTATATTTCAGAAGGGGAGGGACACTTAAGCTCAGTACTTCTTGAACTCACAGGGTTCACAACCCCCATGAAAGGCTTATTCTACTTTAATATCATTTTTGGCATAATGGAAAGAGAGCTGGCCTTGAAGCCAGGAAGACTTCACTTTACTTCCTGACATATGTGTCGATGTGTAAACCTGGTCAGCTGTGTGACCCTGGTGAGTTACTTGTGCTTGCAATGCTCCAGGCAACTTCCTAGGACTATAAGTTCTAGAGAAGGTACCTTTCCTTTTTTCAGCTTAAAATATATTTTTTCTTCAGTATTGAGGATTTTAAGGTGCTACTTGTTTTATATAACTCAAGCTTTTGTTTCCTCACTTATTTTGTGCACTTCCTTACTGGGCAGAGGTATTCTTCCTGCATTTCTATAACTCAAATTAATAGAGTTAGATTATCTGTACAGGAGATGAAAAAACTAGCCAAAGCCAAAAGCAAATTTAAAATTAGGGAATAGGATATGAGTATTCATCCAGGGCCCTGGGAGAAAGGTATTCAGTGTTGAAGAAGGTACCTTTCTCCACTGGCAGATGGAGTTTCCTCACCTGAGAGCTTTCTACACCAATGAAATCACACACTGTTGGGAACCCAACTTATCCTATGCCAACGTACTATAATGGTGAGAGTACTCCAGTTAGAAAATCTGGGTTGTCTTCCTGTTTCTGCCACTAATTAGTTGTGTGGCCCTGGGAAAATCATTAACCTGTCTGGGTCTCAATTTTCTCACTTTTAAAATGAGGGGGTTAAACTAGATGGTCCCTAAGGACTTTTCAGCTCCAACAGTCCAAGATTCTATGAGTATTCTTACAGGTACTTTCATTATTTTAAATTGTTCTAGATTCTGGTGACTTTGTACAAGTTATTTAACATCCTTGGGCTTTGGTTACTTCATCTGTAAAATGAAGGAGTTGGCATAGATGACCTCTGAGATCTGTCCCTTCCACCTATAAATGTGCTATCCTGTGATCCAATGGATGCGTTGGGTCATAGGCACCTGGATGCATAAGTACACAGATATGCACACCTCAACTGGATCATACCTGAAATACTTTACGCTCACCAAGCAACAGCATTTTAATGGAACCTTTCAAGGTTAAGAAGTTGCTGGGAACAGCCCCTCTGGATTGGGAGCAGAGTCGTGTTATAACTATCAGGGCAGCAAGGTCTAGAGAGAAATAAAACAAGCCAGGACTCCAGTTGTGTCACAATATTTTCCCCATGGTTTATGGCAAGCTCCTGGAATGCAATTTTTGGCATAAATTATTGCGGCATTTTCCTGACTCACCCGCTCCCTGCTGTAATGGCCCCTTCACACCATGGGGCACGGGTGAGCCTTTGTGATTTGTGCCCCTTTTTATAGTTCAATTTATCAGTATTTGGAGCCGCAAATACATGGCCAGGCAGAGTGAAATCATCTTTTAGGTTTGCAAGTTTCTTGGTTTGGGGGGTAGGAGGGTAAAGACGAGAAGAAGGGGAGGGACAGAGTATGTCAACAGCATCATCACTGTCAAGGACTTCAGAGCAGAAGAAGAACAACTCAGAGGTGCAAAGTACATTGGCGCCTGTCAAGGACACCTGTAGGGAATAGGCAGTAAGTAATTACACTAGGGGCATATATAACTGGAGTGCTAGCAGTCGAAAACTACTGGTGAATGTAGACTGGCTACATAGGAGTCTGTCAGAAAATTGCGCAAACATTAAGCAGGAGGAAACTCTTGGCTTGGTAAGCTGCTTCAAGTCTTAGTCCTACTTATGAAGTGTGTTTTTGTGGCTCCCTGGGGATTCAGTAATACTCATGAGGTATGATTTATTCTTCACGTTCCTGGAAGAAGGGAACCTGAAGAGCAACACTAGTCATCTTTGTCCGGGAACGAGCAAAGACCAAGGGCAAGCATATCACCAGGGAACACCTGTGACAGTGCTCAGACTAAAGGGCTTTAACTAACATGGGTCCCCTTTGCTTATCAAGAGAACCACAAAGGAGGAGTTAAGGCTTTCTGCCTAAATGAAAATGGGGCCCAATTTGAGGGTTGGAGGAGATTGAGCCTTTGAAAAGTTGGGCTGTGGAAAAGGGCTCTCTGAGGTAGCAGGAAAGACTAAATAGAGCCTTCACCAAGTTGGGCAGATCCTTAGAAAAATCTTCCCTTTGGGCCTTAATTATAATAAAAGAGGAATAGCATGGCCTAGTGGATACAGAACTGGACTCAGAGACAAGAAAACCTTGGTTCAAGTCCTGCCTTTGACCTATCTGGCTGTATGACCCTAGCCAAGTGACTTAACTTCTCAATTCTCTAAGAAACACTCTAAAATTTAAGCTAGAGAGGATATACTCTAAAAACTTAAGCTAGAGAGAAGATACTCACTTGCATTGGTAAAAGGAGTTGTTTCACCCAGGAATTTCCACCACCACTGAAATCAAAGTTCCAGTCCCTAGTCCAGAATGTTTACATTCATATAGCAATGAAGATTACAAAGAGCTTTTGTATACATTGTCCTAGTCCATCCTCCCAACAACCCTATGAAATATGCAGTACAAGTATTACTTCTCCCATTTTACAGCTGAGGAAACCAAGGTTCAAAAATTGCCAAACAATGAGTCTAAGAATACACAGTAAGTGATAAAGATTGTACTAATCCTCCAGACCATTGCTCTTTCAACTGCACCACACTGCCTTTGGAAGCCCTAGCATCAGTCCCAGGCTAGAGAGAAGAAAGAGAACAGAAACTTGAAAAATTCAAGTGACCAGCTTTCCATGGCCTTGGAGGCTAGGTTAAAGGATTGTGTCTTTAAGAGTTCCTGTTAAGATGCACATATCCCTGGGGAGAATTAAATATTGAGGTATGCAATAAGGGATGGTACTGGGGAGAGGAAATTACTACTACTACTAATACTATTATTAATAATAATGATGATGATGACTGCCCTCCATATAGCACTTTAAATTTCTCAAAGCACTTTATATACATTCTTGTTTGATCAATCAACTAGCAAGATACAGGAAGGATTTATACAAAGGAGAGATAAACTTGATGGTTGGGAAAGATAGATGTAGCTCTGACACATGGGCAGTGAAACTCTCAGTAGGAATAGTAAATTCATATGTAAATAGTCTGAAAAAATATAAATCACTCCTTAAGCCTCAGATGAACTTGCATACAGAAGACCTTGAAACCTGAGTTTTCATACTGGCTCTGCCACTTCTCACTTTTGTAAACTTGAACAACATCTCTGAGCTTCAGTGTTCTTATCTATAAAATAGAGATAATACTTTCACTGCCCAACTCAAAAGATTGTTGCCAGGAAGACATTTTGTAAAACATAAAGTGTTGTATACATGTGAATTTTTATTGTTATCAATAAGTATAAATATGTTGTCATTGATGTTAATAAGGAGAATTGGAAATGGAGGGGATTTGGGTATAGTCATAGTAATGGGTCTTGAGGGTGAAGTTAAATTCTGCATATTGAGTTGGCACTTTTTGACAGAAAGTGATTGCTTGGTTTTCCAAGAAGTCTCTTAAATATGTATCATTTCCTCCTCTTTTCCCTCTTCTTTTCCTTTGTGAGCCTTAAAGCACTGTGAAAACATGAGCTAGTATTATTCCCAATTCCATGGAGGAGAGTGAAAACAAAAATCCCATGGATATTTTCCCCCAGATAATGTTTGACCCTGTGTTTGTAGAAGATAGGAAATCCCAGCTTTCACTAAACCCTATTCCTTTCTCTAGAGATGGGACTACAGAGAAGTTCATAGGATCATAAATTTAGAGCTAGAACGTACCTTAAAGACTGTCTAGTCCAAGGCTTCTTAACCAGGCACTCATGATTTTTTAAATAATATTTTATTTTTTCTCAATTACATGTAAAAGCAACTTTTAATATTCATTTTTAAATGTTGAATTCCAAATTCTCTCCCTCCTTTTCTCTCTCCCCCCTCCCTGTGATGGCAAGCAATTTCATATAGGTTATATATGTGCAACCATGCAAAACATTTCCATATTAGTCATCTTGTGAAAGAAAACAGACAAAAAGAAAAGAAAGTTTTTTAAAAGTATGCTTTGATCTACATTCAGATTTCATCAGTTCTCTCTCTGTAGGTGGATAGCACTTTTCATCATAGGTCCTTTGGTATTGTCTTAGGTCATTGTATTGCTGATAATAGCTAAGTCATTCACAATTGATCATCTTATAATACTGCTGTTACAATGCACAGTGTTCTCCTGGTTCTGCTCACTTTTCAGTTCATGTAAGTCTTTCCAGGTTTTTTCTGAAATCATACTGTTCATCATTTCTTATAGCACAATAGTATTCCATTACAGTTGTATACCATAACTTGTTCAGCCATTCCTCAATTGATGGGCATCCCCTCAATTTCCAATTCTTTGCCACCACAAAAAGAGTTGCTCTAAATATTTTTGTGTATTTATAGGTCCTTTTCTTTTTTAAATCCCTTTGTTATACAATTCTAGCGGTATTGCTGGGTCAAAGAATATGCAGCTTGGTAGCCCTTTGGTTATAGTTCCAAATTGCTCTTTAGAATGGTTGGATCAGTTCACAACTTCACCAATAGTACATTAGTGTCCCAGTTTTCCCACATCCCCTACAAGATTTATGATTTTCCTTTTCTGTCACATTAGCTAATCTAATAGGTATAAAATGGTACCTCAGAGTTGTTTTAATTTGCATTTCTCTAATCAATAGTGATTTAGAACATTTTTCATATGACTATAGATAGCTTTGATTTTTCTTTATCTGAAAACTGCTTGTTCATATCCTCTGACCACGCATCATTTGGGTAATGACTTGCATTCTTATAAATTTGACTCAGTTCTCTATATATTTGAGAAATGAGGCCTTTATGAGAAATGTTTGCTGTAAAAAATTTTCCCAGATTTCTACTTTCTTTCTAATCTTGGTTGCATTAGTTTTGTTTGTGCAAAATCTTTATAATTTAATGTGATCAAAATTATCCTTTTTACATTTCATAATGCTCTCTGTCTCTTATTTCATCATAAATTCTTCCCTTATCCATAGATCTGACTGGTAAACTATTCCATGCTCCCCTAACATGTTATTTCACCCTTTATGGCTAAATTATGTTCCCATTTCAACTTCATCTTTTTTAAAAAATGTGGAAATTTCAATATAATTGGCTTTCTTTGTACTACTATGTACTTCATTTTATTCATTTAAAAGCATTATTTGTAAGGGGAATGACACCAAAAAAGGTTAAGAACCTAGGCCTAGTCATCATTCTACAGATGAGAAAGAAGGGCTGGAAGAGATTAACAGGCTAAATGATTTGCCCAAGATCCCACAGACAAGTAGGTCCCAGTAAGAAGCTGGGGTGGGATTTGAACCCATGTCCTGTGACTCCAGCTTCCAAACCATTTTCCACAGTACCATGCTTCCCACAACAACCCCTCCAACTAAGAATAAACATTTTAATTCTTTTCTACATTGACCAATTTATCAAGCTATTTATTACATCCCCAGAATGCATTGGAAAGGGGAAGGACAGTGAAAAAGGTGGGAAGGGACAATGGAGATGCTGCTGAATAGAATCCTTGAGGCCTTGAGATTCTGGAATCTTTGTTTCTGATCTGAGCTTTCAGACAGAGTTAAAGTAAGAACATTGAGTCTTGATAAGCTTTCTAAGCTTCTTGGTATAGCATGTTTATTTAGGCATTTTAATTTGCCCTTTTCAGCCCAGTATTTGCATCACTCCTTTACCCTCCTTGAAACGGAAAAAAAAATGATTAAGTTTGATATGGACACAGAAACCAATGTCCTTAGCAAGGCTACCTTTAAATACACTGGTAAGTTAGTAAGAGGGCAACTAGGTGATGCAAAGGATGAAGCACTGGACCTGGAATCAGAAAGACTTATTTTCCTGAGTTCAAATCTGACCTCAGACACTTACTAGCTGTGTGCCCCTGGGCAAGTCACTTAACTCTGTTTGCCTCAATTTTCCTACCTATAAAATGAGCTGGAGAAGGAAATGGCAAGCCATTCTAGTATCCTCACCAAGAAAACTCCAAATAGGGTCACAAAGAGTCTTACGTGACTGAAGCAATAACAACAAAGTCAGTGGAAATGGAAGCAATGCTTCTGAGAGGCCCTAAGACTACTGCCCAAAGGTCAGCCAAGAGGAAATCTTTTAAGAGAGGGATGAGCTACAACGGTGGAGAACAGGTGGGAGAAAGTGGGGTGAGGGGAGGAGAGAAGGGCAGGACCAGTGAACCCAGGTGATGATTCTTGCAGCCTAAAGATTTTTATCAGGCAAGTTTTAGAAGAATTAAATTAATAATTTATCTGAGCAGATAAAATTCATCCATGTGAAATAGGAAGTCTTTCTCTCTTAAGGGCAAGGTATGCAGCCTACATCTTCTTGACAGACCTGAGTTCTGGCTTCCTCTACACAAGTGATACAAAGAAGGAAGAATGAGGTGAGGCTATTCCCCACAGGGAAGACCCTCCCTATCATCGCCTCCCATTACTACAAGAAACTGCTACGTGGGACTGGGACCCAGAAAGATATTCCTTCCCAAAGAACCTGTGACAACTTTAAGAAGTGGGAATTTAAAAGATTATGGTGGGTGTTTCTGCCTTTCTGCCCCACAGCTCTGGTAAATTATGCAGGGAGTTCTTTTTTTAAGATTTTGGCTTCCCACAGCCAGTAAGCTGGCCTCTGTACTCTCCAACTCTCCACCCACCATCCAGATGGCTCAATTATTCCAGCTTTCCTCTGTAGGGCAGAGCTAGCCCCTGGCAAAATAGTAAGAAGAAAGACCAGTAGACTAGGATTCAGAAGATCACTTCTGCTTCTGACTCTCACTTTCTAAAGTTGTGTGACCTTGAACAAGTTATTCCACCTCTCTGCATGGTGCAGTGAAAAGAATGCTAGGATTTTGAGTCAGATGACATTGGTTCAATGTCTATCTCATTTCAGATCCCAGACCTGCTACTTGCTGCCAATATTTCCCTGGGTAAGTCTTATAACCTCTCTGGGCCTCAGTTTACTCATTTGTAAGATGAAGCAGTTGGACTAGATGGTGTTTGAGGTCCCTTCCATCTCTAGATCTGTGATCCTATTAACCCTATTTCATAATCCTGCATATTTCCTAGAATGCCCCTGCTACATCCCAGACGAATGGTGATGGGCAGCTTACTACCACACACTATCTGGGGCCAGCAGTTCCTTTACTTCACCCTTGGAGAGTTAATTTGCCTTGAGTAAATTATCTATTTCTTATTGCTTCTCATCCCTACGTTGTCAAAAAACTCTGCTTCTTTTGACCGCAGCTAATTAGATGGGCAGACGCCTGGTAGTGGAGGGAACCCGGGTGAGCAAAAACACCTGCCAAAGCAACTATTTATTGGTGCTCCTGAGTGTCAGAGTGTGAAGAGGGCTGCAGATTGTATCTAAATGTGCTAAGCCTGAAGAAAATGATGATGCTCAAGGGGCCAGCATTTAGAATGTTCCGCAAAACACAGAGGGAACACAAGATATGAAATATAGAAACCAGAACCTGGGGAACCATCCACACTAATAACCCTGTTCCCCTCAGGAGTAAGAATTGAGAGGCAGGTTTGGACTTGCATACAGCTATCCTTTACCTAGTTTTGTACATGGGGGAGCAACATAGAGTCCCTTTGTTGAGTCAGTCTCTGACTTTGCAGTCAAATGTTGGGAAAACAGTTTGCCATGGTTGATTATTGCCTCTCTTGTGGTAAGCAACTGCTCGGAAGGCATCTCTAAAAACTCAGCTAGGGGATCGAAGAGGTAATTGACGGGCCAGAAGAGCCAAAGATGAGGCCACTGTCTTTGGATATTACTCTAACAGGAAAGACAGTGTAGTTTGAAAAGAGAATCAGAAAACTTTGATTCTCATCCTTGGTTTTGCTATTTTCTGGATGATCAGAAGCCAAGTCTCTTCATTTCTCTGAGCCTAAGTTAACCCACATACAAATGAGGATGATAATCCATGCACTTCTTCACTCACTGGCATTGTAAGAACCAATTGAAATAAGGAATATGAAAGGGCTTGAATCTCAGAGTTGGAAGGGATACCAGAAGCCATCTAGTCCAACCTGTACATGAAAAAGAATCTCTACAACATACTTCCAGCCTTTTCTGAAAGACCATCAGTATGAGGGTACCCACTTTCTCCTGCAGTAACCCATGCCACTCTTAGACAACTCTAAATGTTAGGAAGCTTTTTCCTTACTTCTTTAGTATCTCAATGAACTCAATCCTACAGGTATTTCCCCCAAAGATACAGATCATTGCTGAGAGCCTAAATCTATCTTTCTGCACTTTCTACCTGTAGGGCATAGTTGCGCATTCAGGGGCCAAAAAGAATAGGTCCCCCTGTGAGATTCCTCTAGATAATTGAAGACAGATGTCATGTATTTTTTCTTCTTCTCTAGGCTAAACATCCCTAGTTCCTTCAACAGATGCTCATATTGCACATCTTGAGACTTTTCATTATCCTAGTTGCCTTCCTTGGGATGCTTTCCTCTGTTTCAATGTCCTTTCTAAAATGTAGTGCCTACAGCTAAGTACAACACGGCAGATATGGTGTTTCCATGTGTGCTAAACAACTCAGGAAACTGTCCTAAACCTCTGTATCCTGATGATGAGAATGATTCATCCAGCACAAACAAGGGGATTTTGAAACAATAACTTTGCTTAGCTTATAAGTCTTCAGGTGTTGAATACAGTGCAAGGATAGTACATTGATAATTCCATTCCAATGGTTCTCATTTTGAATCTGGTTCACTTGAGCACCAAGACCTCTCTGTCTCCCTTTCCCTCTCAGAGATGACACCAGTGATAGTGGCTAGTGGCTAGTGCAGAGCCAGATGATATTAGAAAACCAGAAGATCTGAGTAAGTATCAGGATCCCTGAACTAGGTGGTTTTAACCAGCTACCAGGTAGTGGGCCACCAATGCAAAGCTTTCAATTATTCTCTAGCTGGTTATATGTGGGAAGCTGGAGGGAAGGGGTAATGGCCATCAGTATTACCTAACTCCCAGTGGCTTATATCCTATCATGTCCCTCCATGAGATTCTACCTGTACCACAGTCAAAGAACCAGGTCTTGAAATCCTAGTCATGCCATTAGACCTGATCCCTCTCTTGTAATTTGTATAACTCTAGTCAAACTCCACCACAATGTAACAGAATACAATGAAACTATCTTCACCTATTTCTTTGACACTATGCCTCCCTTAATGCAGTCTAAGGTAATTGCGCTGGTTTTCTTTTTTTCTTTTTTTGGTTTTTTTTTTTGAGGGAGGAAGGTAGGGCAATTGGGGTTAAGTGACTTGCCCAAGGTCACACAGCTAGTAAGTGTATCAAGTGTCTCAGGCCGGATTTGAACTCAGGTCCTCCTGACTCCAGGGCCGGTGCTCTACTCACTGTGCCACCTAGCTGTCCCTGCACTGGTTTTCTTGATCTCTGTTGAGTATATGGAGTCTTCTGTCACTGCCCCTCTTTTTCAGAGAAACTTCTATCTAGACATACTTCTCCCATTTTATACTGGTGAATTTGGTTGCTTAGTTTGTTACCCCAAGTGTAACATTTAACACTTTTCCCAGTTAAATTTCATCTTATTAGATGAGGCCAGACATTCTATCCTGTCAAGGTACTTTAAGATCATAATTCATACTATCCTGGATCTAAAGGAGGAAGGTACTCTTGGAGGCCAATTATTTCAACCTCCCTCTTTTTAGATATGAGGATATTAAAGTCCAGGGACATTAAGTGATTTTTCTAAGGTCAATCAGCTAAGAGTCAGATGCAGATTTGAACCCAAGTTCTCAGACTTTAAAGTCAATGCTCTTTCCCATTTACCACACTGATGTCATTTATTGGGTTAGTTATTGCTACTAGCTTTATGTCATCAGCAAGTTTTATAACCATGTTATCAATCAAAATCACGGATTAATAAAAAAAAGTTAAGCCCTACAAGGTCAAGCACAAATCCCTAAGGCACTCCAATAAAGATTTCTTGAAAGTAGGCTTCATGTCATTCAGTACTCTTCTGGGTCTGACCATTCAATCAATTCTGAAAGCACCTAACTGTTCTAACATCAAGCCCCTATCTCTCCATCTTTTACACAAGAAGTACATGAGACTTTAATCAACTGATTCGCTAAAACCAAAGTAAGCAATATCTGGTTTTCTCCTGACATATTTGTCTAGGATCACTTTTTGTCTTGTTTTTGCTTTGCTTGCTTTTGTCTGGACATATGATTTCATTGGTGTAAAGAGCTTTCTTTACCAATACAGAATGGCACCCATTTTGTAATGTACATTTAGAGAGAGTTGCTTGTGGCGCTGCGAAGTTGAGTAACTTCTCATGGTCACACAGTCAATATGTATCAGAAGTAGGGCTTGAACCTAGGACTTCTCGCCTCCGGGGCCAGTTCTCTATCCACTATACCGCAGTCTATTTTATTAGCTTATTAACCCTGTCAAGAAAAAAGGAAATGAAAATAATCTATTACAGTGTATTATTGATGAAGACACACTACATCTTATTAATTGGTGTTTTCTTGTCTTGCCGTTCACTTATCAGCCAGATGCATTCTTGTAATTTACCAGGAATCAAAATCAAGTTTGCAGTCCTAAAGATTGCAGTTCCTACCTTCTTCACTTTGTTTTGTTTTGTTTTGTTTTTCACTTGGGATATGTGCTTTTCCCTAATCCTGCAGAAACTTCTTCACGATCTTTCAGAGATCACTGGCAGTGGCCCCGCAATCACGTTTGCCAGCTGTTGTCGTTGCTGGTAGTTGGTAGTTTTTTAGGCGTTTTGTTTGTTTGGTTTTTGTCTTAAGTACTCTACAGTGTAGTTTATCTGGACCTCAAGACATTAATTCATCAAAGACAACTAGGTCTCTTCTTACTCTACATAAACCAAGTGCTTAAGAAATGCTTGTTAACTGACAGACTCCCCCCCTTTTTGAGTTTAAGCTTTCCAGTGACCATTTTTGTCCAGTTCTTTCTAGTCTAGCGATGTCTCCTTATTAGGAAAAAAGAAGCAAAGGAGGAAATGAGTGGCTATGACTGATTTCTCATCACCAGCAGGTATCATTGTCCTATCTACCCTCATCAATGATCCTACCCCTTTTAAAGCCCTCTCTTTTTCACTGTGGCTTTAAATAACTTTTTCTTGCCCTCACCAGTCTCACCTCTCATTCTGAGCTTTGGAAATGAGGCACTCTATCTACAGAACAGTGGCATGCTTTTATATTCAATACTAATCACTTGTCCTTGCTTCCATCTTTTATACAATTCTTAAAAGCTAAGTTTCAGTGAGTTCCCTGATCATTTAATTAGTCTTTTAAACAAATTTCTCCTTTTCTCTTCATTAGAAGTTCCTGTCTCTATATCTTCCAAATTTCATTTTTGAGGGAATCCCATCTATACTAAGTTAACTTTCCCTGTATAATTTAGGCCATGGGATCCTACTTATACTTCCCTTTTCTCTCCCAAATCTGGGATGCATGTCAACTTGTGCTCCAGTTTCTTCTTCTTCTCTATTAAAGATGAAGTGTCTACTCTCCTTTCCATTTCAGAAACCACATGTTGTTCAGAATCTAGTCCCACTCATGAAGTGTACTCCAGCCCTGGCAAGATCATTTCATTCTTATACACATATTAAATTGTGGTCCAGAAGTTAGGAACCTACTCTCAGAAGATCCTACAGTCATCTCAATCATTTGATTATTTCCTAAATGTGTCTTTTTTCCCCTGAAACCTTTTCCTTCCATTAGTAGTAGTGATGAAAACACTACTGTCCTAAGGTCTTCAGTTACTTGCCCAGGATTTTATGAATCTTAGTAGCAATTTCTAGATATTGTCTGGCAATATCATTGAACCATATATGAATCTCCAGGAGTGAATAATAGCCATCAGGAATGATGAGACAGAAGATTTTGTATCATGTACTAAATATGTACCCCAGAAAGACAGCAGACTTCATTAATGTCAGGCTAACAACTGCTTCTAGGTAAGGTATCAGCTCATCTCTTCCACCTCTGACCGTTATTAATAATAATGATAACAATAAGAACTAGCACTTATGAGCAGTTTAAGGTCTACAAAGTGCCTTACAAATATCTCTTTTTAACCACTGGGAGGTTAGATACTACTATTGTTCCCATTTTTAGAGGAAGAAACTGAGGCAGCCATGTTACATGAGTTGCCTAGGATCACACAACCAGTATCTTAGGCAGGATTTGAACTCAGGTCTGTCCTGACTCCAGGTCCAGCCCTCTATCCCCTGTGCCATCTAGCTTACCCTTACTGAATGATCTCTTCTGATGGCATGGAGAATCTATGTTATCATTCCTTAGAATACACAAAACTACTTCTTCCTCTGAGGGTCCAGCTCATTCCCTCTATAAGGATACTCATAGCTGTTCTTATTTCTTTTCTTTTCTCTAACATTCCTCCATCCTCCAATCTCCTGACAAAAGTCAGGATTACTCTACACCTCTTCAAGTCCTTTTTTTCTTCTTTGTTTTTGTCTTAAAATTCCTCTTCCATTTTTTGAAGGAATATTTCATTATCCCTGATGTCCTAGAAAATGGAAAGGCATTCCTCAATTCCCTTTAGCCCCTTCCCCTAAGAGAGAAAACAACCTTTGAATACAGTTAATAGATACTTAATTGGGGCAGAAAGACAAGCATCTCTGCAGACAACTGCAAAATTCTCCCTCTTTTCCATACTTGCTAGAAAACAAGATCATCGGTCCCACATTGTTTTTGTTGGTACCTTTTGTGGCCAACTCCTGTGGTGCATCGCTATGGCAAATGAGTTATGTCTAGACTTATGGTCCAGATGCTCAATTGATGTTTCAGTGGGGTTTCTCCATTGGTGGTAAACAGGTCATGACAGACTCAGTGAGATTGTTCTATTAACATTCTTCTATATTAATGTGAGCTATTACCATTCTCCCTCCTATACCATGCCCTAGAGCTCTGTCTCTCTCTCTTTCCTTCTATCCTCACCTAGAAAATAATGAACAATGAAGCGGAGATCCTTCTAGGATTGGCCAAAAAGTTCTCTCCCCAAGACAAGCTCTATGAAGCCCACCAGGCATTCGATGAGTAGTCTTCCATATTTATCTTCTTATATTTTATGCTCCCTATCCTTACAAGCTCTGGGGTGCCTCCCCTGGAAGAAATTGAGCCCAGGTAAAATTCCAAAGGGGTGTACTAGGGAAAGAGGCACAGGAGAGCTAGGAGGAGTCAGTGGAACTATCATGGTTTAGAATGCAGAGAGTTTGCTGGACAGGTAAGCTGTTGGCTGAATCCAGAGTGTTATCAAAACAAGAAGAGTCAAAGGTCTCAGCAGGTAGGTTTTAGAATCCAAAGGTTAGAAATAAGAACACAAGATCTTATCTTATCTCTCATCTGAAAGTTCCTTCCTTATCAGAGAGATAACGAAAGGACCTTAGAGTCAACCTGCACATTTTACAGAGGAGGAAACTGAGGCACAGATAAGTTAAATGACTCATCCCAGGTTTTACAGGTACTAAGTAAAAAAAAAACTAGCATGGGATCCCAAGGTGTTCTAACTCCAAATCCAGGGTTCCTCAGTAGTAGTATGTATACTATACAGAGGTGAACTCTAATCTTGGTGTAGATTCTCTGAGGCCTTTAATGCTCCCTGACATGTTTGAGAAGGAGGAAGAAGCAGAAAGAGTTCATAACTTTGTGCTACAATCAATAGGACAGTTGACTGCTTGCTCCTATCTATCCTTCTCTGCTGGGTAGCTTCTGTATTTCCCTAAACCCATCACTCCCACTGGGTAGCGAATGTTCTTTATGTTTCCCTAACCTCACCACTAAACTCAGCTCTCTACTGAGTCAATCAAGCACGATGTCTATTCGGTGTCTATTATGTTCCCAGCACTATGGTAGGCACTGGGGATATCAATCTGAAAGTGAGAAAATCTTTGCCCTCAAGAAGTTTCCATTCTATTGGGAAGGGTGATAGATATGCCATTAACAACTGAAGATACAATGTGCTTAACTTATAACAAAGCTCCTTTTCTCTCCTACTCCTCTACTTGCTCTTCTTCAATTAGCTAGCAGGGAAATAAACATTGCATAAATTTTAAAAGGTGTCAACAATTGATCATAGTTTAATGTGATAGTTCCCAAGATAACTTACATTTTTAAGGCTATCTGGAGGTGGCAGGACTTACAAGGGAATGATTCTCAGATTCTGGGATTTCAGACTGCAGAAAACTGGAGCAAGGTATGTTTTTGTGGTAAGGGGTGCTCCCTAGGGCCCCAGGAAATCGTGGGGAATGGAAATCTAGATCTTTTTCCCAGATCCACAAGAAGGTTTGTTTTAGAGATGGCAAAAATTAAAGATTTAATTATAAATAGGGAGGAATGCCCTCCTCAAAGCCAGTCAGGCACACTTATTAAGCGCATCATGCCCAACCACTGCTATCCCCTTCCCTTATTAGAAAGGGTAAACAGAACTATCTCTTCCTTGATCATCCCATAGCCTATGTTCCTATGACCACTGGAGGAATTTGCCTTTGAACAATAACGTAAAGGGGAAAGGGACCTTGGATAGACCAACAGGAATGCAAGCCGAAGGTTACCAGTTTTAGCCTTTCCTCACCTTTTCCCTTCCCCAGGGTGGCTAAGTGCCTCCTGAAGACTCCTTAAAGATTCAAAGTAATTTGCCAGGTGCTAGCTGCCAGGTAGATAACTAGAGCTGAAAGAAAGATACTTGCCTCAGCCCAGACTGGGGTGGGGGAAGGGGGCTTGCAGGAGGCAGGAGACAATGGGAATTGGAGTGGGGAGGAACAGACTGCATGACAAATGAAGACATTTTTTAAAAAAGGATTGACAGCTTCCTGAAGGCCCTTTTTTTTGTTCCAGCTGGGTTTGGATGTGAGCCTGACTTATGATAGATATGAAAACATGTTGATTGGCCCCATGCATGATGACCAGAACAATCTCTTTCAAAAAAAGCAATAATGCTCCCTTTGGAGGAGGAGAAAGTTCAGTAGGTAATAGCTGCAGATGGCAGTAGCAGCAAATAATAGCTTTGGTGGCAGGGAGAAATGACAGAAATGAGACATAGCTGGTTACCAGGAAATGAAACCATGAAATGTATTCTAATATGACCTCTATAGTATAGGTTTTCTGCGAAGTGTTCACTCTCCAAGCGATGGAAATTTATAGGAGATTGTACTCCTTTGTATATCAGGGTAGGGGGATGAAACTAATACTTGATTTTCTCTTTTTATTTTCCTTACTATTGCCCTAATGAAACATATTGCAATCTGATATGTGGTTATTGCCTCATTTGTTGGCAGAGAATGCCCTGGACGAGAGCTTGAGCATTATTTACATAACTATTATTACCCAAAGCACCCTACACTGAACCTGTAGTAACAAGACACTCCAGAATAGTGTGAAAACTGTGTTAAAATATTAACAATAATGATACAATGATAAACTGTTTTTGTAGGATACTTTTACATGCATAATGACTTTTGATCCTTGCCCCTTGTGAGGTAAGTATGATATTAATATCCCCCCTTAACAAAAGAAGACTAGACTCATAATGGTCAAGTGACTTGCCAATGGTCACTCCGTTAACAAGGAGCTAATCCATCTTTCGACAACCCCTTATTCTCAGAATCTCTTCCTGCTCTTTTCTGAAAATCTGTTAGAAAGAAAGGTAAGATATCTTTCTCCCCACCCCACTTTCCAGCTTCATTTGTATTTTGTCTTCCTCTAGTCCAGAAGTGGGGAACCTGTGGCCTCAAGGCCACGTATGGCCCTGTAGGTCCTCAAGTGTGGCCCTCTGACTGAATCTAAACTTCTCAGAACAAATCCATTTCTTAAGAGGATTTGAATGAGTCAAATGTAAGTTCCTTGAGAATAAGGAATGTCTTTTCTTGAATTTATATCCTCAGCTTGGCACACAATAAGTGCTCAATAAATGCCTTATTTGTTGCAGCTATTCACAAATTATTTATTGCAAAATACTATGCAAACAACATTGATATGAGGTAGCATATGCTGAGGCCTATGAGTGATCTAAATAAATTTCTATAGAATTCCAGAGGAGGAGGAGATCACCAGGTAACCAGGGAAGATTTCATCAAGGATGTTGACTTAGAGCTGAGTCTTAAAAGAATAAGAGGAAAGGTATACTATGGTATATGATAGGCAGAAATTGGGTGAATACGGAAAAAGAAGCAGAAAGAGGAGTAGAACATTCCAGAAAAAAAGATTCACATAAGTTGAAACAAAGGGAAAATGGTGAAGAGCAAATTGAATAGTCCAGTTTGTTTGCAGTATAAAATCCAAGTAGAGTCTCAGCCTGGAGGAAAGAAGTAGGAAGTAAGGAGGCTGGAGAAATCATAGCTATGCCTTTAATCAAGAAGGAGCATTAATAATTACCCTTCCTATCCTGTTCAGGAAAGAGGAGATAGATCCTGGGGCACTAGATGCTCACCCAGTCAACTTAGACCTGCGCCACTGGGCAGAAATGCTGAGTGGGCCACGCTTTGGTTCTCAGAGAGCACCTCTGAATTTTCAGTTCTGCCTCTCTTTGTGGAAGCCCTAGCTCAGTATCAAGATGTGTATAGCTTTCTGCACTGCTCAGACAAGGGTTCCATATGGCGTTGTTCTCAGTTTCCAGCATAATTTTAAAGAGAAATTTTCACAATGTCCAGAGCCCTAGATGTCTTGCAGATGAAGGAGGAGGATGTCCTCAAATTCCTTGCCGCAGGAACCCATTTGGGTGGCACCAATTTGGACTGCCAGATGGAACGGAAAGAGTAATGGTATCTACACTGTTAATGTGAAGAGAACTTGGGAAAGCTTCTGCTGGCAGTTCGTGGCATTGTTGCCATTGAAAATCCAACTGATGTTAGTGTCATCTCATCCAGGAACACTGGCCAGAGAGCTGCTCTGAAATTTGCTGTTGCCACTGGCGCCATGCCTATTGCTGGACGCTTCACACCAGGTACCTTCACTAATCAGATCCAGGCAGCTTTCAGGGAGCCTCCCCTCTTGATGGTCACTGACCCTCAGGCAAACCATCAGCCTCTGACTGAAGCATCATATGTGAACCTCCCAACCATTGCACCGTGGAACACAGACTCCCCACTTCGCTATATGGACATTGCCATTCCATGTAGTAACAAGGGAGCTCTCTCAGTGGGTCTGATTGTGGTGGATGCTGGCCCATGAAGTCCTATGTATGTATGCATGGTACCATCTCCTGTAAATGCCCATGGGAGGTTATACATGATCTTTACTTCTACAGGGATCCAGGGGATAGTGAAAAGGAAGAGCAGGCTGCAGCTGAGAAGGCAGTGATAAAGGAGGAGTTTCAGGGTGAATGGACTACATCCACCCCAGAATTCACTGCTGCTCACCTAGAAGTGGCTGATTGGTCCAAGGGAGTACGGGTGCCATCTGTGCCCATTCAGCAGTTCCCTACTGAAGACTGGAGTGGTCAACCAGCTACTGAGGACTGGTCTGAGGCTCCTACTGCTCAGGCCACTGAGTGGGTAGGAACTACCACAGAGTGGTCTTAAGTTTTACCTCAGATGCTCTAATAGTGTTAGAAAAATGCTGATGGAAAATAAACACTGGTTTCTTACAAAAAAATGTGTATAGATTTGTGGATTCATCCAATCAAAGTCATCTCTGAGCCCCAACTTAATAGCTCAACCTTGCCTCTTTCTTGAATTAGCTGTATTTCAGGGAGCCCTAGTCACATGACTTTGGCATAATGGAGTTGACCACACCACAGAAACACACAGGCATTCTTAGATTCCACTATATATGTAACATTTTTACTTTGAACATAGAATCAATAAGCAAATTAAAAGTACATATTAAGAGGGGAATAATGCATAATAAATATCCACTGAGCAGCTCTAAGCCTACTGCTCTCCTAAATTCCAGAAATTCCACCCCCCCCCAACACAAACCACAGTTTTTGCAGGAGGGTCTACTCCTGCATACATCAAGGTTTTCTTAAGAACCATGCCTTAAACCCAAATTACTCTGACTCATAGATCCAGGGCAAGCCCCACGTGGTTATTATTGGGCTCAGATTGGCTCAGAGTGAATATAAATAGCAATTGTTTCT
This sequence comes from Trichosurus vulpecula, assembly GCF_011100635.1. Taxonomy (NCBI): domain Eukaryota; kingdom Metazoa; phylum Chordata; class Mammalia; order Diprotodontia; family Phalangeridae; genus Trichosurus; species Trichosurus vulpecula. The sequence goes on along the minus strand of NC_050581.1, from coordinate 52,093,466 downwards.
GTTTTGGCCAGAAACCCTGAGGGTCTTCCCTTCCCAGATGGATTTTTTTTTGCTAGGTAGAGAGGACATTTTCTGTCTCATTTCTTACCTTGCCTTAATCACTAACTTGGTACTGCCTCAGTCAAACTGAGACCTGTCAAAGACCTTAGTTTAAAAAGACCAAGGTCTCCTATTGCATCAAGGGCCATCTCCAGTCATTCTGATCTATATCTCTCCACTGGACCCAGATGGCTCCAGAGGAGAAAGTGAGGCTGGTGACTTTGCCCAGCCCTCCCCCACTTAAATCGGTTTCACTTGCATGTCGTGGTATCACCTCCCTGATGTCATGGTCTTCTTAGAGAACAAAGGACAAACAACATCAAGGCCATTTATTAAGTGAAGATACACAAACTGTGGACTCAGGATGTCAGCATGGAACCTGGGGTTCAATTTGTTCAAATCTCATGAGGATTCGTGCTATCCCATATCCCTGGCTAGGACCTCTGAAAACGCATAGCCTTGAGCTCAGCCCCCTCTTATTGCAACAAATGTTAGATGTCACTTCTTCCCTTTTTCCACAGCCTCAAAACCCTCTTGACATTCTTTGCAGGAAAGGGTGGGGAGAAACTACAGAGCAAAGTGTATTACATATGCTATGTAATGTGTGTATATATATATACACATATATACACATACATGTATATACACATATGTATATATATATATTCATGCACATATGCCACAGGTAACCCTAGGAGCAGATGGAGTAGGTAGGGTCTGTTTTAGTCTAATGGTCTATTTGGGACAGAGTCTGCTCTCAGGAGCATCTGAGAAATTCCCCTTTACTGAATAATCTCACCCACAAACCTGTCCTCAGGCCTGAAATTCTACCAATAGCAATTCATTCCTTTGTTGTTAAGCCTTCTCCAGGCATTGCTTTTTAAAAGCCAATACTGGTAAGGCACTAATACCACATTATGAATTGGGTTTATTTTATCTTTGAGAGAAGGAAGGTAGAGGAGACAAATTTTCCTGGCTTCACAATTTTTTCCTGAAATCTCAGGTCCCTGTTATAGAAGCCAGCTTTCCCTTTTCAGTTTTCATTTCAAACACAGCTGCGAATAGCATAGGCTATTGGCCCTAGGGTGTCAATGGTGCATATGCCCCCAAAGAAGGAACAAGAAGATCCTGGTTGGTCTGTCCTTACCTGTGGGATCAGGAAAGAAGAAGCATTTGGCATGAGCTGCTGGGCAGCACCCAGAGGCCTGTGCCCCAGGACTGGATCTGAAGAGTCTTTCTTCTCCTGGCAGACTATAGGCTGCCTTCTCAGGAGTGCTGTCTCATTCCCATATGAGACAAAAAGTCTTAGCCAGAAATATTTGCCACTATCTATGCACTTGTTCAGTTTCATATAGGAACAGACAAACACAAAGATGCACACAGGTAGGCATGTATAAAGACACCAGTGCAGGAAAATAAGCATGGACACAAGTGTAGGTAAATCCAGATGTGCAAGCAGGTGCAGAATGCCAGTTCACACCCCAGGACCTCTGACTATTGCCTCTGAAAGCCTGCCTCTTTTTCCTTCTATCAGAGGATTTGGTGGAGGGGGTATTAAATTTTGCACCCAGCCTCAGCCCCAAGAACCCACATTTGTGCTTAGACAGGGCAGGAAGCAGAAAGCCCCAAGTTTAGAGCTCACGGTTGCAGGGATTGAGTGGAGAGATGCCTGATTTCTAGGCGCCACCCTCTGGACAAACTGATGCCTTACAGCTGCGTCAGGCTTTGTCAGAAAAAGTGGAGGCCTGAATAAGGGCAGCCTTTCCTGGCCCAAGAATCCATCGATCACTAAGTATTAAGCATTTACCATGGGCCACGCGCTATGCTAGGCCCTGGGGGTTACAGAACCAGAAACATAGAACAATTCCTATTCTCAAGGAGCTTATATTTTTCCAGGGCATAGAGATTTCCTATTAAGAGACAGGCCTCCTGAGCTTCATAGAGAGTCATTGAGGTTCCTTCTAGTTCTAACATTCTAAGTTCTAGGCACTATGCTAAACACAGAAATGACACAATGTGGGGTACAATGAAAGGCCAAATTCAATATAATGAGCTACCAAAATGCCAAACTTTTTCATAAAGAAAGTAGAATTTGAGCCGAATCTCAAAGGATGAGTAGCATTTTAATGGGTGAAGATGAGGAGAAAGTAGATTCAAGGGGGGAGAGGAAATGCCATGATAAAAGGTGCATAAGGGAGAAAGTACAAAGCTCCTTCACTCCCTAGGACTTGCTGAATAAAGTCCATACTCTTCCATGTGATATTCAAGGCCCTCCACAATCTGATGCCTTCTTCCTTTTCCATTCTACTCAAAGAATAAACAGACTCATGTTTGTTAGATCCACCCAAAGTGAACCCCTAACCAGCCTTCGTCCATTCTCGGTGCCTTCCCATGTCCGTGCCTTTTTGCCCATGCCTTAGATGCTTCCCCTTCCCTTCCAGCTATTGAAATCCTACCTCTTCTTCAATTTCAAGCTCCAACCTCTTACAAGAGGCCTTCCTTGATTCTCTCCAATCCGAAGTTATCATCTTTCCCCAGCTTTGAATGATACTTTGTACCTACTCATCATGCTTATATATATTCTACATTAGATAGCCTAGTGGATAGAGCATTGAGCCTAGACACAGGAAGTCAAATTCAGACACTACTAGCTATATGTCTTTCTCCAGTTTTGAATGATACTTTGTACCCACTCTTCATGCTTTTATATATTCTACACTAGATGGCCCAGTGGATAGAACATTGAGCCTAGACACAGGAAGTCGAATTCAGACACTACCAGCTGTATGTCTTTCTCCAGTTTTGAATGATACTTTGTACCTACTCTTCATGCTTTTATATATTCTGCACTAGATGGCCCAGTGGATAGAACATTGGGCCTAGACACAGGAAGTCTTGAATTCAGACACTACTAGCTGTATGGCTCTGGGCAAGTCACTTAACCTGTGTTTGCCTCAATTTTGTCAACTATAAAAAAGATATGATAATAGCACCTGCCTCCCAGGGTTGTTGTTAGGATCAAGTGAAATATTTGTAATCATATATTCGTAAAAAATGCTTAGCCCGGTGCCTGGCACATAGTAGGCCCTACATAAATACTTATTCCCTTCCCTTTTCCCTATACCAGTACTGTATTGGATATTGTATTGTGTATAAGTTGATCTCCCCTAGAATATGAGCTCCATGTGGGCAGAGACAACGCCTTACCTATCCTTAAATCTTCCCCAACATCCAGCACGTGACTTTGCACATAGAAGTTGGTCAGTATACAAACAGAGGGCAGGGAAGTAGGAAAGTAGGAATCCCTTTGACACATACTGGCCAAGTGACCATAAGCAAATCTTCTCACTTCTCAGTTCCTAGGCTACCATGTAAGACTAAAAGTTCCATCTGAATCGCCCTTTCTGTATTAGTGGAAATAGTCCGTACATCAGAAGCTCTCGACATTGGTGAAATCATGAATCCTAAGCAATAAATTACCCATCATATCATTTTAGCTTAAACCTCCTTCCTCATTGTGGTATTGCCAAGAAAGTGCATGCACATACACACACACACACACACACACACACACACACACACACACACACACACGCACACACGCACACATGCGTGCACATACTTCCCTTCGATGTTTTGGGAAGCAGCCCTGCTGTAAGAAGCAGGGAGCACGACATTCAAACTAACCAATGTGGTTCAGAAAGCAAAAGGAGCCCTGGAGGGAATCATCAATGTGGGAGAGTTACCCCCACACATCCTTTGCTGGTGCCCTACCCAGGACTGTACTATAAGTGACAAGGATTATACAGACTTCTAGTCTGTATTTACTTGCTCACTGGTAAATATTGTTATTTTCTTTATCAGCTCTGTTCACTCTAACCTGTACAATGAAATTTTTTATTCTTGGAGCCTTGTGAACTTTTGCGCTTATAAGGGGTGTTGTAAAGATTGTCAGACAGTGAAATTTCTACATAATCTGAATGGGGCCAATAATCCCAGAGAAGTAAAAAGTCCCTCAAAGTATACATAGGTCCTTTGTTTCAAGAGGGAGCCTTTAGTAGGAGTGTTTCATAGAATTAATATTATTATAATAATGATCCTTCAATTCAATGGATCTGGAATCAAATCATCAAGAGTATTTATTTACTACACCAATGCAGATTGCAACCCATCCACACCACCCTACCCAATGTGCTTCTTTTCTGTTTATTCTCATCTGGACAACATTATCTCTAAGGCCCCTTCTAGCTCTAAGACTTTGTTTTTATAAAATCATAGGTATCATAGCTGGAGAATACCTTATAGGTCATCTAGTCCAACTCCATGATTTTACAGATGAGGAAACTCAGACCCAGAGATGTAAAGTGACAAAAGTTCAGGGTCATGCAGGGAATGTGGCAGGGCTGACTTGAACCTAAATCCTCTGAGTTCAAATCCAATTCTCTTTCCGCGGCACTACTTGGAGCTAGATACTCAAAACGCTGAAGACCTTACCCTTGTTCCTTTAATACTGCAATTATACCAATGCAAAATTCAGACTACCTATTATCCAACATTCTATTTACACGACCAACATATCACATTTTCCTGTCTCATGCATACATGAAAATATCTCTTACAGCAGTAGTGTCAAACTCTAATAGAAACAAATTCCTTGCCCTTCATATTGACTTAGAAACCCACAAATTAACATTATGTTGTATTGTATTTTTATTTATCTTATTAAACATTTCCCAATTACCTTTTTTTCTGTTTCTGGTGCACTCTGTAGTTTTGCAGGCATGCGTTTTGCAAGCATGAGTTTGACACCTCTGTTTTACAGCACTCCTTATGCATAAGTCAACAGTGTAATGTGCCACAGACTACTTGGACACAATATATTCTTTTTATTTCAACATTTACATCTTTAATTCTTCTGAGATAGTGCCTAAGATGCAGATCCACATTTCCTACAGCCTGTTGGAGGCTACTGGTTATTTCAAACCAGGTGTCCCATGGGTATCCCAAACTCAATATGTTCAAAATATGAATCTTTTTTTTAACTTTTCCAAGCATTGTTATCTCTTCCTTTTTCTGTTCCCCCACCAATTATATGAGAAAAGGAAAAACTTCAAATAATAAAAATGCATAGCCTAGCAAAACAAATCCCCATATTTTCCATGTCCCAAAATGTGTCTCATTCTTCATCTTAAGTCCGTCACATCTCTGGCAGGGGGTAGGTAGTGTTTCAGCTCTAGTCCTCTGGACTTGTGATATATCATTGCACTAAATGAAATTCTAAAGACTTTAGAACTCATATTATCTTTTCCTCAAATCCACTCATTTTGTAATTATTTGTATTTGTGCAATAAGCAGCACCATGTTTACAGTCACCCAGACTCACAGCTTCAATGTCATCTTTGATTCCTCACTCTCTCTCACTTCACATATCCAATCAGTTGCCAAGTCTTGTCACTTCTGCCTCCCCAGTTTTCATATACATTCAATACACTCACACAGCCATGATTCTGATTCATATCCTCATCACTCCTCACCTGGACTACTGCAATAGCTTTCTAATTAATCTCCTGCCTCAAGTCTTCCACCTATCCATCCAACTCATTCTCCATCCAGCTACCAAAGTAAATTTCCTAAAGTGAAGGTCTGATTATGTCAACTCATGGCTCCCTATTGCCTCTAAGGTCATTCTCTCTCTCTCTCTGTCTCTCTCTCTCTCTCTCTCTCTCTCTCTCTCTCTCTCTCTCTCTCTCTCTCTCTCTCTCTCTCCATCCTCAAAGAACAAACCTTAAACCATTTCAGTCTGGAGCTCATAGACTAGACCACAATAAGGCCTGCCCAAGTTCCACCATATTTCGGGCCCTCCTGGCTCAGAGTGAATGTTCAGGATCTTCCCCTCCCAGTTTGATTTTTTTAATTAAAGGGGCCATCCCTTGACTCACTTATCTAAGGGGCCTAACAGGCATTACCTCACTCAAAGTGAGAACCTGAAAAGGTCTTAGCCCAAAAGGGCCAGGGTTTGCTACTCCATCTTGGGCCATCTCCAGTAGTCCTGGTGAATATCTGGCCACTGGACCCATATGGCTCTGAAGGAGAAAGTGAGGCTGGTGATCTTGCACAGCCCTCCCTCACTCAAATCCAAGTCAACTGCAAGTCATGTCATCATTTTCCTGATACTATGGTCTTCTTCAAAAATGAAGGACTAACACAACAAGGGTCAAATATAAGCTCCTCTCTTTGGCTTTTAAAGCCTTCACAGGCTGGCCTCCACCTCCTTTTCCAACTATTATGCATTGCTCGCCCTTCCCTTACTCAGTGGCCCAGCCAAATTGGCCTTCCTCTTATTATTCATCATGAAATGTTACTGTCTCTGCCTTTGCACATGCTGTGCCCCATGCCTGGAATGCACTCCTACCTCACCACTGCCTCTTATAATCCCTTTTTTCCTTCCAAATTTTGCTCATGTGCCACATGAAGCCTTTCCTGATTCCTTTTATTCCTTGTGTCCTCCCTTTAAATAATGACCTTGTATTTATTTTTTGTGTACTGGCTCTTCCACATGTTATCTCCTCTGATAGAAGGTAATGTCCTTGAAAGCAAGGTCTACCTAATTTGGATATTTGTATCCTAGTGCCCAGCAAAATGCCTACAATATAATAAGTAATTAATCAATACTTGTTGACTGATGGGTTGAGACTGATTTCATTTTTTGCAGCTGTGTACCATCATTTGGAAAATATTGGTGTTTAGAAGATGGGATTTTTGTGGCAATGAGCAGCTGGAGATTGTCGAAAGCAACTTCCCAAACACAATCCAGCCCAATTCTCTTCTCTTATTCAACATGGGACCCAAAGTCATCATCTGTAGTGCCTGCCCAAGAATGGGTGGTAATGCTCTGTTTGTCCAAATATATGTCATGACCTGGGTAATGCATGTTCTTGATCAACTTTGTCTCATCAGAGGAGAAAACTAAGCCAACCTCTTTTGAGTGACCATGTTTCTCTTTAAAGCAGGCCTGTAGTGTTCTGAAGGTTGAGACAAGGAGCCCAGTGTCATCTGCAGACAGATGGCTGTTAAGCTGGGTGGTACAGTCTGTGAGTGCTGATAAAGGTGAGAGAAGAGGAAGATCAGTGAGAGCTAGCCTTGTTCTAAACATACTGAATTTGAAGTAATGGAAAAATCCAAGTGGAAATATCCAGCAGGAGGGTAGGAAAATTGTTCTAAAGGTTGAATGAGAGGATAAGACAGGTTTAGATTCGGAAATCATTTGTCTAGAAGTGGGTGGCCGAAACCAGAAGTCATCTTTTTGTGATTGGGAACGTTTTTATTTCAGTCCAATTTCGGGAAATAAGGTGTAACTGGAACCTACTTTGGGTTGGAGGTGGGGCACATTCATCATATCTCCAGTGCCAGGGAAAATTGCTTATAATAGTAATAATAACTGCTAACATTTATGTAGCACTTTATGTATACCATCTCATTTGAGCCTCAAAACTACCCTATGAGGTAGGCGATATTGCTACCCCCATTTTACAGAAGAGGACACTAATGCTGAGAAAGATTATGTAACTTGCCTAGGGTCATATTTCTAATAAGCATCTGAGGCACAATTTGAACTCAGGTCATCCTGATTCTAGATCTAACAATTTATCTACTACATCACCTAGTTGAGTCAAGTGTATGTACCTAATCTCATAGCCAGACTACCCAAATACTGGAATCATCCATGCTGAGTAGGCTGGGAAATTTCTAAGTTGGGTTACAGAAAGATTTCATTTCACAAAGTAGTAGGGATTATTGGCTGGGCAACCTGGGCACTTAGCTCAGGGGAGACCAGGGCCCCAGAGGGCATGTTTGAGTTTGGCTGCTCTCAGCTGAAGGTATTCTGACCTCAACTCCCAGCTGCCCCTCCAATATCCATTCCCCTTGACCCTAGTTCTATGTGTCACCTAACATCTACTTTGCCTTCCTCCTCTGTGGCCATGCATGATGTTGTATATGTAAGAGGCTAAAACCAAACAAGAAACTTAAGAGTTAAGATAAAGGTCAATGACCTGGCATCTGCATGTCCATAGCTACTGGAACCAGGCATGTCTGTCTACTTCTCCATTTGGTCCCAAGTCAGTTATACAACACCATAAATTGAACCTCACAATATGAAGAGTCCTGTGCCAATTATCATGAAGGAAGATAAGGAAGCTAGGTGGAATAGCATATAAAGTGCTGGACCTGGCATTAGGAAGACTTGACTTCAAATATTGCCTCACACACTTACTGTCTGTGTGACCCTGGACAAGTCACTTAACCTCTCTATACCTCAGTTTCCTCATCTGTAAAATGGGAATAATCATAGAATTTAATTCCCAGGGTGGTTTGTAAAGACAAAATGAGATATTTGTAAAGCACCTTGCAAACCTTCAAGTGCTATGTAAATGCTAGCTATTATTATTAGGACAAAATAAACCAAAGATAGAGTCTCTTCCCTCAATGTTGGCAAGAGTCAGTCAATGCAATTCAAAGATTCACTCTCCCAGTTCCCAACTTAGGCAAATTCCCAGGGGAAGGGAAGACTGAGAAAGGGCAAAATGCTGGGATACCTTTTCCCCAAACCAGCAGGCATCCACCTATCTCTAGCCTCCTGATCTCTTTAACAACTTCAATACAGTGCTTTAGTAGTCTACAAAGTGTATCTAAGACTCAGCCTTTGCCCTCATGGAACTTAGGATATAAATATAACTATATAAATGTAAATAACGGGAGTAATAATTGTTTATTTGATGCTTTAAGTTTTGCAAAGTACCTTCCTCACCACAACCTTATAGCTTAGATAGTATTATCACCCCCATTTTACAGATAAAGAAGTTGAGGCTCTGAAAGGTCGTGACTTGATCTTGGTTCACAGGTGGTCCAGAATCATGTATAAGTGTGATAGGGAGATGTAAAGTGTTAAGGAAAATTGAAGGGAGAAGAGCATTGGTGAAAGTAAGGCTTAGTAGCATTTGATTAATCTTTAGACAGAAATTCAGCTGGCAGCGTGAAAGGGAGGACATTTCAGACATAGGAAATATTATGAGCAAAGGCTCATAATTTATAGAGGTTAAAAAAAAGCAGAGGAATTTATGGAGGACTGAGTTATTCAATCTGGCTATAGTATAGAGCAGATGAAGGGGGATTATAAGCAAAAGCTAAAAATTCTACCCTGCTATCCCATTGCCGGCAAAGAGGCCTCTAAAGTGTGGCCTTTGACCTCTGTTTGTCATGACTTTGCAAGAGCTGTGGTATAGACTCAAAAGGATTGCGAGACTAAATTGGTGCTTATAAAAACAACCCCAATGCCTAAACGTCACTGTGGTGGAATGACACTGTTCATCTGCCAGGAACCAGCCTGTGGTGAGCCACTCACTGTGTGCTCAGAGGTGCCTTCTGATTATGGATGACTGTGTGAAATCATGCCTAATATTTGGGGATGGATAAATAGCAGCGTACACCATCTCCCGCTGCCCAAGGTGATGACTCTTAATTCACGGAGCTGATTATCTTTCTGCGTAAAACGGAATCCAGTCAGATCTGCCAAATCGAATCTACACCTCGTTGAAAGATGTCTTACTCTCTCCCTGCAGCACAGAGAAGTCAGAACGGGAAACCCTGGGCCTTGAGATTGGAAGCTAAACACTGGTAGCATGCAAGTGGGAGACAGTTTGAGCCCCAGGGAGCAAAAATGGTTTGTACTTCACCTCAACCTTCCTTCAAAGTGCACTCAGCTCAAGCACCACCTCCTCTACAAGGCTTTTCAATTGCTTTTCTCCTCCCACTTTCAAAAATTACTATTATTACATATTTACTCCAAAAATTACTGACATTATATATTTACTTCTGGGTATGCATGTTTTTCCCTCCAATAGCTTGTAAGCTTCTTGAGGGCAGGGACTAATTTGGTTTTATTCCTACATCCCCTATCACAGTGCCTGGCAGACAATGGATGTTTCATAAATGATTGCTGGTTGCATGCATGCATGCATGAATGAATGAATGAATGAATGAATGAATGAATGAATGAACAGCCTTCACCTGGGGAGGAAATAGGCAAACTTTGTCACTTAAAGTTCCCTAGTGGAGAAGACAGTTTTCCAAACATAACCATTCAAATACAGACAGGCCTCTTTTGGCTTTTGTTTTTTCCCATAATAACATAATAATGATAGCAATTTTTATGATTGGGGAGTGATTCCAGATGTGTGATTTGGTCAGTGTGGGGAACTCCCTAGAATGGAAACTATCCCTGCCTCTACATTTTGACAACTTGCCTGTCACTAGTCATCTTAGAGGGTTGCATAGATCACTGAGAAGCTAAGTGATTTTCCCAGTCACCTAGCTAGTATGGATCACAGCAGTACTTGAACTTGTGTCTTTCTTAGTTCCTGAGAGGCCAGTCCTTTATCCATTATACCATTACCCCATTTGTCCATGATAGTAAATGCTTCTATTAATAGTGTATATGTTTCAAAGTGCTTTTCACTTAGGTTAGCCAACTTGATCCTCAAATACAGGTAGTTATCCCTATTTTGATCTGGGCCTAGAAAGATTAAGTGACTTATTTGAGGTCACACAGGAAGTCAGTGGCTGAACGAGGTAGAGAAACCAAGTGCTCTTCTGACTTATCTCACAGATCTCCACTACACATGACCGCCTCAGTCAATGATGGGGGTTGTACCGAACTACCCAGATTCCCTTGCCTAATCCACTTAATGAGCTAGAGCACAGTCACTGCTGCCTGGTTGCCTGGCTACCTGGCTGCCTGAGGTTAAGGGGCAATCTGCTTACTTCACAACATAGAAAAATCTAACTAGCTCATTTGGGAGCTGGACCTAAGACCCTGGTTTTCTTAGCAATGTTCTCTTTATCAGTCAAGATAACTGGAGAAATTTTGCTGTGACTGTACTAGTCTTGAAATAAGGGTAGATGGTTCCAATAAAGTATGATGAGGAATCTCCTATGAGATTCACAAAAGAACTTGTACTGGAGTCTCTTTTCCTACCCATCCTTCAAGAGACAATTCAGGTAACCAACTCCTCCAGGAAGCCTCCTCTGATCTCTCTCAATGGAAATGATCTCTCACTTATGTGTGTAAAGCACAATGCAGATTTTAAGTGCCATGCAAGTGTTCATTTCGGTTTTGTTGTAATTATAGTTTGTCTCAGAGAGCCTTGTAGTGCTTATGCATCATCTACGTACTAATTTGTATGAAATTTATTTGTATAGCAACTCCTCTGGGCTACTTCCTCAGATAGCAGGCTGCTGCTCTCAGATCCTAGGATAGACTGTGGTTCTGAATTCCTAAGACTATGGGTCTTGAGCCACTCCCCATGAGCTCCCCTTTAATAGTCAGCCAGTAGACACAGTAGCTACCAAGCCTTCCTCCTGTAAACCTGGAGCATAGTCTCCACAAATATATGCAGCATCTATGGGAAGAATTGGGACAGAGTATAAAGATAGTGGGGTATGCATGGGGCCAAGGAAACCTATAGCTCTCTTACAGGGTCTTGATGTCCTTTCTCTCCTCATGAAGTCCTCTTGTGGCTTGTCTCTCAATTTCCAAATATTGTTCCCCCTTGCATCCACTCTTATCCAATAGAGAGTGCCAGGAGTCACTCTCTTTGTCCATGTATGACTACAGACTGTGACCCTCTTCCATGCTAGATGAATTTATCTCAATTTTCTTGAACTGATGTACTTTTTAACTTAGGGTGTCTCCTACTTGGTAAGTAACTCCATTGCTAATCTCAATGGCTAATGGAAAATTCCCTACTCCCCCTGTCTCTGCCCTCTGTCATGGGTTAAAGGGTCACTGTCTAGAAAAATTGCCCTCAGCCTAGACTCACTCCAATGGAAAAACTCTCAAATTATTTCACTATCTCCCATGTTACCATGCTGATCCTGCCACCTGCTTCTAGTTCCCTTTTATATGTTGTCTTTCTCAGTAGAAGATAAGGTCCTCAAAAGCAGGGACTGTCTTGCTTGCCTCTTTTTGTATCCCTGAAACATGGCACAGTGCCTGGCATATAGTAAGAATTTAATAAATGCTTTTTCTTTTATTCACTCATTCAGAAACAAATGAAATATCAAAACAAAATATATCAACATTTTTTTAATTAGCCACACAAGGGCAGGAAAATGGAGCCACAGTTAGAGAGCAATTCATATGGGAAAAAAGAAAATCTAGGACTTTAGGGAGGGTGCTGAGTTAGTGGAACGCTTATTTTGCTTGACCCAGAAGAAAGAACTAATAGCTATGGATCAGAGTTACAAAGGGTATAGTTCAGTTTGAAATGAGGGAAAACTTCATAACAATTAGAACAGACAAAGAAAATTAAATTGACATGTAGTGAGCCCTCCATCACTAGAGATTATCAACTAGAAGTTGGGTGGTCACTTATTAGGGATGTTTTAGTGGGGATTCCTGCTCAAAAAAAATTGGTCTAGATGACTTCTGAGGTCTCTTATATCTTTTACAATTTCTATTTAATATTTTTTCATTTATTTTCAACTATTAAGCATTTATTTTTGTCTCTCAGATTCAATGAAAAAGATTAAGAAAAAAGTTTTTATTGGAAGTCTGGGAATAGTAGCTTGGGACCAAAATGGGCAATTGGGTTCACACAATGGCATGACTAGGGTAAGGCTGTCGATTTCCTGACAAGGACTAGCCTTCCTGGTATGCACAGATAAGAGCTGGCATGAATGTGCTTCTCCCCAGAGCAGGGGAAGGCCCTGGAGGTTCTGGTGGCCTGCAGAAGTTTCCAACCTCTGGGGAGACCTCATTTGGAACACCAGGGCTCCCTGCCTCCCAAGTTGCCCGAATCAATGCAGCACAGATGTTTCTTGGTCAATTGCTGAGCCTGTCCTCAAGTCTGGGATAGCATCCATCAGGCTTCTTTGAACTGAAAGTGAGTGACACCATCCATCCCCTCCAGTCCTCTTCCTAATCAACCCCTCATCATTCCTGGTTGTTGGCTGAAATTGGTTCTTCATGACCCAATTTTTTGGATTTAATCCCTAGAGTTTTCCCACTTGGACAGGTGGCTGTTCCGAGAATAATAGATTCAAAGAAAAACAAGCAGGTAAAAGACCAAGGAAAAAAGGAGGAAATTTTACCATTTGTTGCTGACTATGTGTCCTCATGGTTGGGGGGCTAGGGAAAGTTAGTCAGTGATTCAGTCAGAAACATGAAGACAGCTACATAGTTAATTAGGGGAATTTGGAATAGGAGAGCCATATTGGGAACAAGAAGCAAACACAGGCTTCTCAAAGAGCCAGGGAGAAAGACCCCAGTCCTGAAATTGCCTGGACTTAGTTAGCTGGACTAAAGAACCAAGAGATCTATAAATAATGTCTTTGTATATAGTAGATGTCGAAAACATTTTTGTGGAATTGAATTAAACTGAATTGAATTCTCTATATGACCAGACAAAGTTAGACTCACTGTCCCTGAGCCCCAGATCCCTATCCCTTTGGTTTCAGCTTAAATCTGTTCTCCTTACAACCATCTGATCCAGTATCCCCTGGGCTCTGCCTGTATAAGAATCCTCTGACAGCCTTTCAATTGATTCTGGGCACTCATCCGCTTACTTGGTTTCCCTGAACTGAGCCTTCCATCTCCATCAGCACATTCTGGGTTCTCCATTTAGTTCAATAAATTCAGTTCAACAAATATTTATTAAGTGCCTTCAACCCACGGTGTCTGTAAAAAGCCTTTCTATATGTTGTCTGCCCCCGATAAATCCTCAAGCCTGTAGTAAAATATTCTTTGTTGCAATCTCACAATAATTGCCCTGAACATATGCTGCTGTCATGATAATGTAATAGGATAGGATGAAGCAGGAAACTAGAGGGCTACATTCCAAGGCTATAGAGCCTAGGAAGAAGCCCAGCTCTTGTTTAGGAGATGCACAAAGGCTAAAAGCTTTGCCACCACAAAGGGTCCCGGTGTGCTTAGAATATTTGGTGGAATAGCGAAACGAGGGGGTAGGTGAGGGCAGTATCTAAGAAAGATGGTTTGCTTTAATCTTGTTTCTAATGACTACAATTCTTCATGGAAGACTTGCCAGCATGGGAACATTGGGGGATCATAGAATTTAACCGCTAGGGGGCACTAGGAGTCAAGAAGAGTTGAGTTCAAATCTTGCCTCAGACGTTAGCTGTGTGACATTGGGTAAGTCACAACTTCTCTATGTTTCAGCTTCTTCACCTTTAAAACGGGGTGAACAATAGCACCTACCTCATAGGGTTGTTGTGAGGATCAAACGAGATAATATATGTAAAAGCATTTTGTGAACCTTAAAGCATAATATTCTTGTTGTTATTATTTTATTACTGTTGTTATTATTAATTATTGCCATCAGAAAGAACCTCAGAGCTCATGGAGACCGACTCCCCCATTTCACAAATGAGAAAACTGAGTCCCAGACTCAGAGGTGATTTGCCCAGGGTCACACAGATGTTAGCCGACAGCCAGGATTCTAGCCCATTAGGTTGACTATTACCCTTTATGCTCTTTGCCTTCCCTCCTAAGACCCAAAGAACTGCATGACCTAATCAGCCCCTACACACCATCGTACAGAATTCTTGTTGTGTCTAGAATCCTGTAGTGTGCCCTGTGGGTAACAGGAAAGATTCAAACTACATGGCTCCTCCCTTCCAAGAAAGATCAGGTAGAAATGTACAATTACGGCAATGATAGATAGATAGATAGCTTTTATATAGCACTTTAAGGTATATAAAATACTTTTGAAATCTTATCTCATTTGCTTCTCATAACTCTGGGAGATAAGTACCATTATTGTCCCAATTTACAAATGAGGAAACTGAGGCAGACAGATTAAGTGACTTGCTAGAGTCACACACCTAGAAAGTATCTGAAGTTGGATTTCCTGATTCAAGTCCTCTACCCTCACTTTAGAAAGTGGAAATTCTCCCCCGTGACTTCAAAGACCCACAGTGGTGAAGAAAGAGTTGCTGTTCATTGAGGAAAGTTCTAGAACTTTCTAGGACTTTGCCTAGATAAGTGATTGCATCAGGTATTGCTGACTGAGAAAAGAAAAAAGGAAAAGAAGGAAAGAGAAAAGATGCCACATAGAAGCAGCATGGAATTAGGACAGAGGAAGGAGGTGGAGTCCAGAGGGAAGAGAGATGAGAGTCAGGTGAAGCATGGCTGAGATCCCTCCCAAAATGGTAGTCCTGGGAGGAACTTGCTAATGAGGAGATGAGGGCCCCTGGGTAGAGACCTCCCCAAGAAGCAATGTAACAGGTGAGACAGAGGTGGAATCTGGAGAGAGGGGAAGTGACAGTGAGGCATATGTGGAGGCATATAGTTGTAAACATGTAGACATACATGTCTATGTGTGTTATGTAGGCATATATGTGTGTACTGTGTATATGCATATATATTCAAAATAAATTCAAGATAATGTGGGGAGAAGGGAAGAGGCACCAGGAGGACAACCAGGGTTCGAACCCTAGATCAACTATTTCTTTGCTAATGGTGTAACCTTGGGCAAATCATTTCACTATCCTGGGTTGCAGTTTCATCATCTGTAAAATGAGATGGATAAATAAGATGGCTCTAAAATTATCCCTTCCATCTCTAGATCTGTGATCTTATGTCTATGTCGCATCTAGGACCTGTGAACTTGTTAGTGTGGGAACTCCCTCCAGCAACATAGATTATAACCCATCTTTAATTTCTGGTCCTAAAGAGTTTCCTGAGGCTCAGAAGGGTAAAGAGACTTGACCAAAGTTACATAGAAAGCAGGTGTCAATTAGTCAATCAATAAGCATTTATTAAATGCCAACTATGTGCTAGGCAGTGTGCTAAGCACTGTGTATACAAAAAGAGACAAAAGATAGCACCTGTCCTCCAGGAGTTTACAATCTAATGAGGAAACATTCAAAAATATAAACAAAGCAAGCTATAGGCAGGATAAATCAGCTGTTTAGTTACGTCTAACTCTATGTGATTTCATGGACAAAGTCCATGGGGTTTTCTTGGCAAAGATACTGGAATGGTTTGCCATTTCCTTCTCCAGTGTGTCCCCATTTTACAGATGAGCAACTGAGGCAAATAGGGGTTAAGCGACTCGTCCAAGGTCACACAGCTAACACATGTCTGAGGCCATATTTGACCTCCTATCTTCCTGATTCAGGCTCAGTGCTCTGTCTACTGCACCATCTAGCTGCCTCCTGGAGATAGGATAAATAGTAAATAATTAACAGAGTGAAGGCACTAGGATGAAGAGAGGTTGAGGAAAGCTTCCTCCAAAAAGTAGAATTTTAGTTGGTACTTAAAGGAAGTCAGAGAGGTTAGTAGCCAGAGCAGAGGAAGGAGAACATTCCAGACATGGGGGACAGCCAGAGAAGAGGTCCATAGCCAAGAGATGGAGTATCCTGTTTGTGGAACAGCCAAGAGGCCAGTGCCACCAGATTAAAGAGTATGTATCAGGGAGTGAGGAATAAAAAGACTAGAAAGATAGGAAGAGTATAGGTAATGAAGAGACTTGAAAGCCAAATGCAGAGTTTTATATTTGATTGGAGGGATTAGGGAGCCACTGGAGTTTACTGAGTAGGGGAATGACACAATCAGAAAAATCAATGTCAGAGACAGGATTTGAACCAGACCTCCCTGACTCTAAGCCCAGAAAGCTGGGATCATGGGACCATTTATCTAGAGCTGAAAGCAAACTTAGAAGTCATCAAGTCCAACTACCTCATTTTTTTAGGCATTTCCTTGTATATGGGACAGAATTTTTAAATGATAGGAGAGGCATCTTTAAGAGAAACAAAGTAAATTTATTCTACAAACCTTGCAAGATTCGGGCACACCTCCATAATGGAGGAGGCGAGGTAAAAGGGAACCTGCCTTAAAATTTATAGTCTTAATGAAAAAGATTCCCACCCACCTCTATCCCTTCTCACCATTGGCTGGGGGGTGGGCTTACAGTCTAGGCTTGAAAACTACACAGAGGACCAAGACTGATCCAGTTCATTCAGGTTTTTCCCTATCAGAACTCAACTGCCAGGGTGGTGTCTGAAAGTCTAGGAGGAGAAATGGGATGGGGGAAGGAGAGACCCTTCCCAGAGCAGAGAACAAATAACTCACAGGAAGTTCATTATCTTCTAACATCTGGGGGGGGGGGGGAAGGGCATGCCTTCCCAAAATTACAAGGCCAAATCCCAAAACCTCTCCTGTGAAGACTTCACAATTATCCTTCCCATGCACTTGTTTACTAGATTTTAAGTCAAATTGCTTTACAACATAAACCATTTGTTGAGCCCCTACTGAATGTTCAGTATAATGTTAGTTTGTGTAGAGCAGTGGGGGTTTCTCTGACTTTTTTCTTTTTTCTTTTTTTTACAAATTAATTTATTTATTTTTAGTTTTCAACACTCACTCCCAAAAGTTTTTAATTTTCTCCACCTCCCCAAGACAGCATGCAATCCGATATAGGTTTTACACATACATTCTTCTTAAACATATTTTCACATTAGTCTTGTGGTACAGAAGAATTAGAACCCAATCAGCCCATTTTAAAGATGAGGAAACTGAGACATAGAGAAGTCACACAGATAATGCTAGTGTTTTCCTAGGTGGGAATTCAGACTGTAATTTGAATAACTATTTCCCCAAAACAATGATCCAGAACCTGGGAAAAGTTGCAAAGGGATTTGGAGGAAGAGTCATTAGAGTCTTCAGAAGCAAAATGCAAACCGGAAGAAAAGAGAAAGCTTTTGCTTGGTTCCACGCATAGAATTCTTCCTCTGAGCCTGAAGGTGAAATCTTCTGCTGCTTCAGCACCAACCCTTTTCCCCTTACCTTCTTGAAGTGATCTATTTATTTGCATGCTTAAAAGTCGCTCAGATCACGCTGACACTGTGTTTTCTGATGTCCTCTTTGATCTTTCACTTTGGGTCTCTTAAAGCTTAATGTGTTTAAACATCTCCTGTCTGATCTCCATCCCTTTTATCCAGTTTCTTTGATCCAGTTGGTTCTGGTCACTTGCTAATCCCACCAAGGTTCCTGCTTCACATAAGATTTTCTTCTTATTCCTCAGGCATCACCTCCCTTCCCTTTCCACCCTCTCACTATGCTAAAATGCTGTGATAGCAACTCAATGTAATACAAGAATACTGGACCCAGGAAAGGAAAACTAAGCTGACCTTGAGTAAGTAGCCAGAGACAAATTTTTAAACAAAGTAAGATATAAGCCAAGGTCTTCCTGACTCCTACCCCAGCACCCTATCCATTCTGCTACACTAGCTCAGAGCTTACGTGTCCAAATGAGAACACCCACCAACCAAAAGGACCTTCAGTATTGTCAAGTCCTGAAATAAATCAAAGTCACAAGTTGAGGAATAAAGTGGCTTCAATTGAGATATAAGAGTGGCAAACCTGACACCCTGGAGAATGTCCCATGAGTGCAGAGTTCAATGGATTCCCTACCCAGAGACCCATGAAAAGGGCTTTTATA
This sequence comes from Trichosurus vulpecula, assembly GCF_011100635.1. Classification (NCBI taxonomy): domain Eukaryota; kingdom Metazoa; phylum Chordata; class Mammalia; order Diprotodontia; family Phalangeridae; genus Trichosurus; species Trichosurus vulpecula. Next base: position 52,074,909 of record NC_050581.1, on the reverse strand, counting down.
CCTTTAGAAAGAGAAGGAGAAGAGATAGTATGAGATACGAGTTCCTAATGTCCTTACCCCCTTCCTTTTGGATTGATGGCAGGGAGCAAAGACATTAGGAACTTAGATCCAGCTTAAGCTGGGTTCCTTTACAAAGTAAAATCCCAGTGTGGGGGCTTAGGATGTGGTTCAGCTGAACCCAATAGATACTTGTCTTAAGGGTAGGAATGCAAGGACATTAATGGAATTCTGACATTGCTAGGACGATTAAGAGATAGTGGCAGTGAATATTACATTTTCATGTTAACAATTTTCTGTCAGTATCAAACACATGGTATGATAGAGGACTCTGGGCCCAGTGAGAATTCAGCCTTTGTTGCTGACAAATTTTTTCATCAATGCAATTCTTTGGACCTCAGGGTACTGGGCAGGCGTAGACAGAGTTCTACTCAAGAACAATAATTAACAAGGGTGGGTTCCTGCTACCTCTTACCTTCAATAAATTCTTGCGTAGCCTCCTCTGCAAGATAGCATGATATGTCTTCAAAGCCAGGAAGAAATAGGGTCAAGTCGTGCCTCAGATACATAATGGCTGTGTGACTCTGGGCAAGTCTCAGTGCTCTAGGCATCTCTCTAAGACCAGAAGCTGCAAAGAAGGATCCAATTTGCTTTGGTGGTAGGAGTTTCCCTTGCCTGGGAGTTTTCTAAACCAATGAAATCACAGATCTTGTTCCTATCCTTACCACCATCTGAGAAATCAAAGACTAGATAGAGAGATCTTGGGATCACAGTCTTTCTCCAGGTTCTTTTCTCTGGGCAGCATCCCTGCCCCACCTTGTCCACTAAAGGAGAATACACTCAGAGTCCCAACAAGTACACAACTAATCTTTACAATAGCACGAGGGAGTTTGAAGGTACAAATTCTCAGAAGTGACATTTGGCTTGGCATAGCATAAAGTATTTTCTAAGAGTTCTTTGTTTTCATTCTCCTCCCAGTCTTTGGGAACCTTCTCTAGTGCTAACCCTTGTGTGGGAGGGATGGAGGTGGGGGAAGGAAAACTGTCCTTTTTTACTTCTAATTCCAGGCCTAAACTGAGTTCTTTCAGGTCCTTCGGTCTCTGAGAAAATGCATCCTTCCCCTCTTCTCCCCCAGACCTTTTTGGTCCCAAGTCTAAGGTGCCTTCCTTGAAACCACACTGTGTAGGCATTTATTTACTAAACAATGTATATGAACAACCCTGATAAATGATTAGGGAACCTGGGGTTTTGCTCCAAACAGACCTCAAAGTCCTCTGAGGGTGAAACATAGAGTCTCGGGAGCCCAACCATTCAGGCAGATACATGGAAATGGCAAACACCCAGAGGATGGAAACTTCCTTTTCAAAGAGGTAAAGATCATACAGACCAAGATATCCCTGGAAAATCTAGGAATTCTGGCCAATTTTGGATGTGCTAGTGATAGGAAGAGAAGATGCTGGTCCAGAATAATCGTACTTCTTTTCTTTACTCCTTCCTTTTCCTCCTTCCCTTTTTCCTTCCTTTTCTTCCTTACCTCCTCCACTCCTCAAGTGTTGCTCCCTTTTATTTCTTCCTTTCTCCCCTAATTCTTTCCATCCTCTATTCCCTCTTTGCTTCCTTCCTCCTTTCCCTTTTTCATTCTTTCCTTCATTTCCTCCTTTTCTTATTTTTTTCTCTTATTGAGCAAAGCACCAGGTTTCCTGATCAATACTCAGGATATGCCATTGCAAAGTAGGCAGCTGCCTACATGACGTGACTTCAAAAGTGCTAGGAAGTGTTCCCTCCTCCCTCCCTGAAAAAAAAACTTCCCCATCAGATCACTGATGCTGAGGAATTTTATGATTTAAGGTTCATTTCTTTAACTTAAGATTCCATGCCCTGTTCAAACACAAATACCCCTAGGGTGTATACTTACCAGCCACTTATATTTTAGGCAGAAAATGTGATCTTAGAAGTAGGATTTTATGGGACCTGGGAGAAGAGAGGAAGAGCATGAGGACAATGGACACCTGAGATAGGTAAGAGGACACTTTCACAGAGAAAGAAAAGAATGGGAAGGAGGTTCCAAAGACAAGCTTTTTCTACTTTCTTTTTTTGTTTGTTTGTTTGTTTGTAGGGTCAGCAACCACTTTCCATCTTTCTGCTATCTCAGCCATGAAAGATCACGGGTTACAGATCATCTTGGCATTGTACAAAAATAGAAAGATGGCTAGATTTTGGGGGACCTAGGCTCAAGTCCCAAATTTGCTGGTTAATAACTGTGCAATATTGGGCAAGTCATTTCACCTTACTGGGCCTCGGTTTCTTTGTCTGGAAAATGATGGGGATTGAGTTGAATGATCTCTAAGTTACCTTAGAAATCTAAGTCCATGATCTTTCAATCCTTTGAAGATTGTGGCTTCCCTAGCTTCATTCCCAGTACTGACCCACCCCCATCCCTAAATACACCAGTGGTAGTTGAAAGAACTCCATAACTGAATCTCTTCAAACGCAGTTGTCCCATGGTACTCAGACAGGCTTCTGATTTTTCCCTACCTTCTCCCCCCTCCACGCCACCCCCAAAACACTTGACTTGTGATTTTTATTTTGACAGATGTGCCGTATTACTCTGAGGTACTTTCCACTAATTCTAGTTTTATGAAAAGGAAAAAAGCCAACTCTTAGAGGATTCACATATCGACTTACTGTTCACAAAGTTCTTATTAGATTGCTTTATATTGTGGGGACCAAACAAAAAAAATCAATGGATGTTTTGAGGGTTTCTCAGGAAGGAATACCCGATGTCTTGACTCCCTCCTGTTCCCCAGTGATGGGTGAAATACCCACCCACTGCTCTGAGGTGGATCTTATTAACATTCAGCTATATCATGCTTTGTTAGAGGAATCCAAGTCCTATAAAAGTGTAAACTCAGACAGGACCAGAAGGGTAGATTGAGAAACCCAAGCAAAAGGATTCAGATTAACACACTGACAAGAACCATTGACTGGAGAATAAGTAGACCTGGGTTCTAATAACCAGGTGACTTTGGACAAGTCACTTTACATCCCTTGGCCTTGGTTTCCTCATTTACAAAATAGAGGGGGTAGGAGGAGGAGTGGAGCAGGAAAAAGAACTAAACTATCTCTACTATCCTTCCCAGTTCTGACATTCTGTGGGAAAAAGCAACAGCCTGCCAGCCAAGCCCCTTAGACCCTAGGCCTAGTGAGTGTTTGACAGCACAACCTGAATTTTCTTCCCTTTTTTTCTCTTTTTCAAGAAGAAACTCATGCCCACTCACTAAATTCCTTGGCTGAGCTCCCCCCCTGAGATCTAAGGGATGGGTATTGATCACACCAGCCTCTGTTTGCATTATTTAGCTCTCAAGAAACATCTGCTTGCTGTTCATTAGCTTTGTCTGGGTGCTGCTGCCAGATGGGAATGCCATCTGGTGGTTGAGTCCAGGATGTGCATTTATGCTCCCATATATTCAGATCCAACAACACCATTAACATCTGGCATGCTGTGGTGCACAGTTCCTTGGGTGCCATAGCAGCAGGGAATCTGTCACTCCTAACTGTACCAAAGCACCCTCCTTTGAAGTCAAATTAAGGAAAATGGTTTTCTTGGGACCACCTTCCCCTGGGATAAGAACTGAAAGAGTTCCTCTCAATAGATCATAGAATCATGTGTTGAGAGCTAGAAGGGACCTCAGAAGCCGTCTAATCCAAACCTCTCATTTTACAGGCAAGTAAAATGAGACCCAGGGAGGCAAAGTGTCTTGTCCAAGGTCACAGAGGGAGTAAGTATCTGAAGTAAGATTTGAACTCAGATCCTCTGACTTCAAAGCCATTCTTTTTGCTAAACCAAATTGCTTTTCTTTTTCCAAATGGGTACAGATCCTGTCACTCAGGTTTATTCACGTGTTATTCTAGCTAAAATCCCTTTGATCAACAAGTCTTTATTAAGTTTTTTGTGGCATTCTGTGTATTATCCTGTAACAACTTTTCTTAAGCAATTCAACAAGGTCACAAACAGATTTCAAAGATCAGAGGGTTTTTTTTTCTATTTTCAGCACCTAGGACAGTTCTAGGCATGTATACTCCACTATCCAATGGACTTCTGATCTCATCAACAGAGTTCATCCCTCCAACTAGGCATATCCCAAACACAACTTAACTATGCCTCTCTAGCCTGGACAACTTTCTTCTGTGTCCTCTCATAAGTTCACTACAGAAGGTCTGCCCAAAATTGGGAGGTGGAGAGGTGAGGGAGCATTTTCTTGCCATCATAAGTATACATAGAGAGCTTATAGGCTACTGTCTCTGTCTCTCTCTGTGCCCAGACCATCTTTTATGATCAGACATTTACTCAATGACATCTTTTACACTTCCGTCCCCGAATAGTTCTTGTTTGTAATGGGTTGCCTCCTGCTCACTCTTACCATTTGCCTTGGCATTGCCCTTTGGGGGATCTTCAACTTCAATTCTTCAGAAACTAGTGTTTCATGACACACAACCATACAACTTAAAGAAAAGAATCGTAGTGTTAAAGCGATGAGCCTTCATTTCAGGGAGAAACTTGGGGCCATCAAAATAATTTTTTCAATTCCCCAAAGGCATGCTAGCCCACTTTGTTCATTCAGTTCAATCACGGGCCCAGCTCATTGTCCATTTGCAGTATGTTTCCAATACATATGTGTTGATGCGCCAGTTCTCTGGGTTATCTTACAATGCTTCTTAAACAGTTTAAGAAGCGCTGATAGGGGTCAAAAGTGGGAAAATTTTAAGGAACCCTGGACTCTATCCAAGTGCACAACATAGCATAGAACAATGAGCATTCTTCTCCACTTGCTTATTCCTATGAGGTACATAGCAGGTACTTAATACATACTCAAATCAGTGAATCAATGCCTCAAGGTATAGTGAAAAGGGCACTGGATTTGGAATCAGAAGGCCAAGGTGCAAATCTAGTTTCAGCTACTCACTATGTGTGATCTTGTGCAAATTGTTCAGCCTCCCTGGGCCTCAGTTTCCACATTTTAATATGAGGACACTGCACTAGATACTCTCTAAGGTGACTTCCAGCTCTTGCTTTTACTAAGTGCCTGCTGTGTGGTGGCATTGCTGATGCTCCTAATTTGTATGTAACCAACATGGCCACCTTTAGTCAATCCCAAGTTTGGAGTCCATTTGTCACATATCCAAGGAATATTTCTTGAGACTTCTTCTCCTCCCCTCTTACACTCACAATCAGTCTGAAATCTTGACTACCAGAAGGCATCTCCAGTCTTGCAGCAGCAGGCCAGGCCAGGCTATTGTCTTGTTGTGAACTTTCTTTTTATGTCAAGGAATTCAGTTCAGCCATGTCCAACATTTTGTGAACCCATTTAGGGTTTTCTTGGCAAAGATGCTGGAGTAGTTTGCCATTTCTTTCTCCAGCTCACTTTACAGAAGAAGAAACTGAGGTAAACAGGGTTAAGTGACTTGTCCAAGGTCACGTTGTAAGTGTCTGAAACTGTATTTGAACTCAGGAAGCTGAGTCTTCCTGATTCCAAGGCCAGGGTGCTCCCCCAGTGCACCACCTAGCTCCCACATGTCAAGAATTAGTTCCCACTATTAGTGTCTTCCTTGGGTGAAGGTGCTGTTCCCAGAAGGTCTCTATCAAAATGTAGCTGTTCAGCAGTCATAGGATCATAGATTCAGATCTGGAAGAGACCTCAGAAGCCATCTAATCCAATTTCTTTATTTTACAGATGAGGAAAGAAAGTCCCAGGATGATTCAGTATCTTGCCCAAGGTGACACAAGTAATAAACACTAGAGTTAATATTAGAACCCCATTCTTCCAACTCCAGAAACAGCCCTCTTTCCTCTGTACCAAATAGCTCATTAATTCATTCATGTGGATAAGTTTGGAAACCAGGATCCTGAGTGAATGAATGGGATGCAAGAAGAATATGTTTAGATGAGAATTGAGTAGAAATATGAAAATGAAGAGCACAGGGTGCTGCACCCAGGACAAGAACAGGTGGTCATTGCAATCAATGGGAGTCTCTAGACAGCAAGAAGGCAGCATGAGATGCCTTGGATCATAACAGGAGACCCCTCAAAACAGAGATGGCAGTGCTGATGATAGACCTTGCCTATTTCTTCCTTTTCCCAGGAGGTACCCAGTTGGAGGGAATAACCCAAGACATTTCCTAATATGTTGTCTGCTCTCCTCCCCCCCCCCACACACACACACCCTGACGCCTCATTAAAAAAGAAAAGCCTAAAACTTCATAGTTGGGAGTTTTTGTCTTTGGGAAAAAATAGGGGAGAAACAGCTTCAGGTCCTGGCCCAAATCCACCCTGAATTGGGCCCACATTGATTGGGACTCTCACTCCATTAAAGGTTTAGAGTAAGAAGCAGGCCTAACTAATAATTCAGTCTCCTAAGGCTTAAGTCATAAGTCAGCCTTATCCACAGCCAGCTGTTCCAAAACCCAAATGCTACCCATGCAGCCCAGCTGCTTCTTTTTTTCCAGGGGCCTGGATCCATTTCATTTACCACCATACTCCAGAAGAACTTTCCCCACTGTCCTCATCCTTAAAGGAAGTATCAGAGTAGAGGTGTGGTATCCTAGACATTTGTAGAGCTACCCGAGGAAGGTATTCCTACCCCTAACAATGCAGAGCCAAGGAATCTCTAAATGATTAGGTGTCTTCCTGACAAGATCTCCTTGTGCTGTAGGAGACTATACACACTATTTGGCAGATGCCACCAATATCAGGCCTTTTAGATATCTCTAGTGTATGTACAGCCATATTGTAGCAGGCCTGTCTCAAGCCAGTCCAGTGATTAAGGCTTAAGGTTAGAATGCAAAGACAGGGTAGCCAAGACTGATGTCCAAGCTCCTAGGGTCTGTGGCTACCTAAGAACTGCAAGTACTTCCCTGGAGATGACAAATAATAACAAATTAACTAGATATATAAGATACAGAATGAGATGCACATTTTCGGATACAACTAATGTGGAAATTTGTTTTGCTTAACTTTAAATTTTAAACTCTAATAGAATGAAACTATGCTAGGACTTTTGGGGCATCCTATATATTTGTTACAAGCATTTTGTTTTTCTTTTACTGGGGGGGGAGGAGGTGGCAAAAAGGGCAAGGAGAGAAAGAGATAGGGTAGCAAAAGAAAAAAGAAATAAAAGAGGGTCATTGAGGCATTCTTTTAAAAATAGAAAATAACAGAAGGAAGGCCAGAAAGAAGGCCAAACAAACAGGACAGCTTTGAAAGCTTCAGATTGAATTTATTATATACTTAAAACAGAAAAGCAAACTGTAGTTTCATGTACAATCCTATACATACAGATGTCCTATTTCATGTTTATGTTCAGAATAAAAATAAAAACTAATTTTAAAAATAAATTTTAATTAGAGATCACAGATTAGTTGGGTATGTTACATGTATGTGTGTGATAAATGGTTATATCTGGCATGCTGTGTCTCGGGGTGTTTATCTACTTAATGTGTCTGTATGTTTTAGCATGTGTTCATATCTACAATAAGTGTGTATGTGTATGTCGCCTGTGTTTTTTGCTTTGTCGGTCTCAGTGTGTGCTCTTGTTTAGATTCACTCTTTTCCTCTGGGAGCTATTTCCCTTGAAGTTCTTCAGCAGAATTGGTTAATAATGTGAAGTTTCTTTCATTCATTGCTTTAGAAAGAAAAAACTCTGTGTAGTGGAGGTGCTATGAAGAGTGGGGTTTTTAACTAGAGAAGGGTCTATTTGTCTGAGTTCCAAGACCACTTGAAGAAGTATGGCATTCTGCCACTAAAGGAATCCAACTTCCTTCCCCAGATCCTATCTCCTCTTTGCCAGACAACCTGGACTGAAGATTAAAGTAATTGGGGCCATAGATTCACCATGGTCTGGAAGGGAGAAAAAGCACATATGTGTACTATCTCTCACTCTTCCTCCAACAGTGTGGTAATGGACTTTGGCTGGTGATGCATGGAGAACTGAGCTAGGGAGAGGAGAAGGCAGGGGCCTGCATGCAATCAATGTTGGAAATTAGTCATTGGCATAGTTCTATCCTCCACTGCACTTGGTCCCGTCCAGTTGTTGCTGGCACCTCCCCATTGGTGTAGGGGCCCTGAGTCTATGCCACCTGCTTCCCTGAGCCCAGCCAGCAGAAATCCAATTTGTTTGGTTGTGTTTTCTCTCACCAGTTTTGGCAAATGTCTACGATTTTAGGGCTGATGTCTTGGAAAATTCCCAGCTTTAAGAATGAGCTGGAGTGTAAGGGCTGCAAGGATATGATTCTGGTTCTATCTCCCCCAGAGCTCCAGGATAAGGAAGATTAGGAAAATGGCAAGAAGGGATTAGCAGCCTGGGTTCTATCCACAGAAGAGATAGGGGAAGTTAAAACTCTCTGCCCCTACAGGGCAAAGAGAGTTCTTGGCAATTGCAAAATGGAGGCAAGACAGCTTTTGCAAAGAAGACAAAGAAGGGACTCTTGGAGTATGGACACCAAAAGCCCTTGTCAACTTGCCAATAGTAAGAGAAAGAAAATCATACTAGGGAGACAGGTGGGCCCTTTTGAGAAGCCAGGGTGTCCCAACATAAGTATAGGCACTCAGTTTTGTTCTTCTTGATCACAATGCAAACATCTTTGTTTTTGTTCTTGACATTATCTCACCTATTAAATCCTAAAGGTACTAGAGGCATCGAGACAAACCTACCCTCTCCTAACCCCAATCATAACATTTGAGTGAAGAAATAAAGCCACCCATGTTGGGGTATTGGAATCCAATCTAGTGAGGCCAAGGACTTAAGCCCAATCTCCATGTGGATCATAGGAGCTCCTATCCCTACTCAGCTGTCTCATAGATATAGATAGATGAAAATAGATAGATCTTTAGCCACAAGAGTAAATGAGTTAAAAAGTGTGGATGACTCAAGGCAGCCCATGGCCTCTACTATGAGAGCAAACCAAAGCCCATGACACAGAGAAAAGAATGCTGAACTTGTAGTCATAGGGCCAGAGTTTGAATCATGACTCTGCCTCTCATTACCTCAGTAACCTTAGACATATTATTTTATCACTTTTGGCCTCAGTTTCCTTGAATCTGTAATGAGGGGGTTGAACAATGTCCCTTCTGGCTATAGATCAATGATCCTATATCAGTAGCAACACCTACTCATAAGGCAGATCCCACATTATGGAAGCATTGATTTACCCAGGACAAAATATTCTCTCCAGGAGGAATGTACCAGGAGCTTTAGAAATGTTGTATGCCACATTAGAAAACTTTTGTTTGAGGCCTGAGTAATAAGATGACCCTGGTCAACAAAATTCAAGGAGACAAAACCAGCTCTCAGCATTCATCATGAATGTTTGTGTATCCTCACGACTGGGAAAGAATATAGTCTGCAGTGATAGCCCCTTCTTTCTTCTGGAATAGAGTTAAACGTTCTTCTTTGCGCTGGCCATCACTAACCATGGAGACTCTTTTCAACAAGGATTCATTTATCTCATTTCAATCATAGATAAGGTTAGACCAAAGACAACACAGAATTTGGGGTAGAAAGATCATAGTTCTTAGAGATTATCTAATCCAATTCCCTCCTTCACATATAAGTGAAGACACTAAGTCCAAAAATGTTTAGTGACTTACCAAAATGAAATATACACTGCCCAGCACTTTCCAATCCTGTATCTTTATGTATAATGTTCTTTATAGCTGGAATTCCATTCCCTCTGACAATTCTGGTTTTTGAACTCCAGTCCATTTTTCAAGACCCACTTCAAATGTCATCTCATCCATAAAACCTTCCATCATCCCCTCAGTTGGAAATGACGTTATGCCTGGTATATGCTCTTATTACATTGTTTTCACACCACATCCATTGTGTAAGGAAATTAGCAGTGTTTATGCTGGCCGTAAAAAGCCAGCAATTTTATTGTGGACAGATGTGAATGATAAAGGCAAGAAGGTAAAGTAGAAATAGAAATGTAGCCATGCTGACTTTTGTCACTGCCCCTTTGTTTATTTGCATTGTAATAACACAACTCCTTGGTGGTTTTCTTGAGTTTGGAGTCTCTGAAATGGATTTGGAGAATCTAGATTAGAAATCAGGTACCTGATGAGAATTAAAAACAATTTCCTAGCTTCGAGTCAAATAGCTGACTGGGGCCAGGGAAATTGATTTAGCACCAGAAGAAAAACAGTTAAAAGAATAGACCTAGTCTTTGCAAATGACTTCTACTTCTCTTCACTGCCTAGCTGAATGTGGTAGCTCAAACCCTTAAACCACGAATTAAAAGGATTTTAGGTTTCCCTTGCCAGGGGGAGGCTTCCTAGTTGCTTCACCCCAGAAAACAGTAGCAGAGAATAGTAGATTGTGGTGAAGAGACCAAATACTTAAAGATAAATAAGCAATAGCAAAGAACAGCTCGATAATCATGAAATCAGCAGAGACACAGAGCAGAAGCATACAGCAAACACAACATGATGGTAAGTAAAGATGGAGAATGAAGATATATCCATTTGGGTTGCCAAAATGCCCAGCAAAGACCAAAGACATTACTGGAGGACAGACAATTCTGCTATTTCAGAGGTGTAAACCCCAGCCATATGTTTACCCTGGATACACATGTCTCTGAATGGTTGCCCACTGTGTGTGTTCTAAGCACATAAATCTGTGCCTTTTCAGGCACATTTCTTGGCTATAACTATTTTCTCTACTTCTCGTGCTCTCCCCGATTGGTGGTAATTATACCTGTGGGAAAACATGCTACATATGTACATGAGAGGATCTTTTCTTGCCATTTAATTTGCTGTGGTATTTGAGTCAATGTCTTTTGCTTTGAATTAACATGTCCTCTAGCCTTCTTAAAGAGAACACATTGGTGGGTGTTTGAGAACTATGGTTTTTTGGGTGATGCTAATCCACAAAATACCTTGAAGCTAATACAGTCTTCTAGCAGTCTACAGCTGAGAGGGACCATGGATGCTCCTATTACATAATATTGCATGTTTATGTATTGCATCCCACCTGCTAGAATGGGAACTCTAAGATTGCAGGGACAATAATTTAATTATCTTTTTATCTCTATCAAAGAGTTTTGCACATAGTAAATAATAAATAGCTTTCAAGTAAATGAATAAAATATTTGAGTGTTAGAACTGGGAAAGACCTTGGAGACCATCTAGTCAAATCCCCTGCCCAATGCTGAAATCTTTTCTGTTGAGTTCTTAATAGGTAGCCATTCAGCCTTTGCTTGAACACTTCTACTAACAAGGAATTCACCACCTCGCATGGCACATAAATCTGTTATTGACCAATTAACTTCTTCTTTATATTGAACTGAAATTTGCTTCTTTGTAACTTCCTCCCATTGATCCCCATTCTATCCTCTGAAGTCCCCTAAAAAAATTTCAATCTTTCAAGATTTGGAGACAATTCTCCTACCCTCCCTAAGGCTTTTTTCTTCTAACTCTAGGTGTCAACATGGTAGACTCTCTTTAAAAAGCTGTTGACAGAGAATATTACGTTCTTGCTATATAGTTCTATTTGGTGAATGTTAGCTGCTGTATACAATCAGTGGGACCATAAGTGCATATGAGGACCCTTCTATGTTATCAGAATCATTTTGCCACTCAGCGGCTGCCTCAGTTGAAATTAGTTTAGTTTTCCGATGCTGAGGCCAGTTGACTGGCAGGCAGGGCTTCTCCATTGGAAAAGAAGTCCCAGCCTGGATTTTTGTCCTTTTCTCTCTTTTTCCAGGCCTTTGAGTGCCAGAGATAATTTAATTCCCCTGGAGATTAATTTGGGCTGAGAGAAGGGTGTACTATCAGCTTCCATAACTCACAGTCCACATCACACCAAAGAACACAGGTACAACTGAGACCTTTGAGCAAGGCATTTTTAAGGCTTCTGCCTTGAAACTAGAGGTCTTCCTTGTGATACAATTATTAAAAAAGCATCACCACCACCCATTTTAAAAAGAGAGAAAAAGATGATCTATGAGAGGTTATTAGTGTAAAATGGAAAAAATGCTGTCTTGGAAGTTGGAAGGTTGAGGTCCTAGTCCTGCCTCTTCCACCAACTGCTATGTGGCCTTGGACAAAACACTTACCCCTTCTCAGCCTCGGTGTCCTCATCTATAAAATGATAAGGGTGGACTAGACTGAGAAATGAAAACTTTTCCTGAGAAAAGACCATGATTCCTTCACCCAAAGCTACGTGATTATGTGGGAATGTAGTGGTATGGGCAAGGCAGGGAGGTAACAATGAAAGGGGGAAGGAGCAAAGTCCTTGACCACAAAGAAGGGATAACCATGCAAAATGTGCTTCCCTACACACTACAGGTCCTGTTAAATTGAAGAAAAAACAGGAGGTAAGGGGAAGAGCATGGCAGAGAAGAGGGGAGATTTGGGGAACAGTAAGCTTGGAGACCTACCATGTAAGATTTCATGCTTTACCAAGGAATCATCAATCTATTTGTTGGAGTATGAGGGTATGTAGCTTATCTCTATGTTCTTTTTAACTCTTAAAGTTCTATGTTAAGTGAACTGGGAAGTGATTCTTAATTCTTATGAATTTTTAACATTCTATGAACTTAACATTCTGTGAACCTATAACAAAGTAGCACATGCCAGTATGTTGATGGTTCCTTTTTCCTTTACCCTTCCACTTCCCTCGGAGGCAACATGTTTATTTTGATAAGGGGCTGACCTTAGGAACAGTTATTGTGCCCTGAAAATAATAATGCATAGACGAATTGTAATAGGAGGGCAGAGTTTATAATCTCAAAGAGGATCATAAACATGTCTGAAAGGTTCGGAACCGCCGGATATAAGAAACTCTCAAAGTAGAAGGCAGAAGAATCAAAACATATATTTAGGCTCCACAGTAACCAACCCATGAACCAGCAACCCCATTTTGATATATTGATCAAAAGCTTCCAGGCCCAATAAGTACGCCTTGAAAGAGTAACCAGTAGGCTACAGAGAAGCATGATTGCGTAAAGCAAAATCATGCTTCCCCCTCTATGGTAAAAAGATTACCCACTGGTCTGAAGTCTTTGTTCAGCTTCCTCCCGTAGGTCAGCTCTGCTACTGGCAGCTCCTGCTTCAGCTGTGGCTGTGGCTGTAGCAGCCTCCGGCTCCAACGGGAGCTGCTTTTAACCATCCAGCTTCTGCGGGGGTGTAAGGTACGCCGGGGAAAGCACAGGTTCTTTCAATCTGCTTAAGCAAGGTGAAGGGGTTGACCGGGAAAGCACAGGTTCTTTCAATCTGCTTAAGCAAGGTGAAGGGGTTGACCGGGAAAGCACAGGTTCTTTCCATCAGCTTAAGCAAGGGAAGCAAGGTGAAGGGGCCGACAAGCTTACTCCAGTCCAACATACAAACAGCATTCAGTTCAGGGGAAAAAGCCAAACTAGTCAAGGGCACTTGTTGACTAAGTGCTAAGGAGCCCATTTTTGGTTGCCAATACACGAATATATGTAACTGTTTAGTGATAATGTCATCCTCAACAAATTGGAGTGATATGGGATATTCCCCTTTCCAGTTTGGGTCTTAGAGCTAAGGGAAGATAAGAGACCTGGAATCTAGAACCCATCCCATAATAATCTCACATTTGTTTAGTACTTTCCATCTTTCATGCCAGGCAGATAGGTAGCACAGTAGACAGAGCACTGGACTTGGAATCAGGACAACTTATGTTCCCGAGTTCAAATTCAACCTCAGACACTAACTGTGTGACCCTGAACAAGTCATTTAACTCTGTGTGCCTCAGTTTCTCCTCTGTAAAATGAGTTAAAGGAGATGGCAAACCACTCTAGTATCTTTGCCAAGAAATGGGGTTATAAAGAATTGAACACAACTGAAATGACTGAATGACAGAACAATATTTCACATAGAGTACATCAATTTTATCCTCACAACAATATCCGTAGTCAGATAGATTAAGGCATATTGCCTCCATTTTACAGATAGTGAAACCAAGACTTGGGAAATTTAAATGACATAATGAAGTGACAGTGATCTGGAATGAAGCCAGGAGTAGAACCCAGGTCTCCTGACTCCTATTCTAGTGCTCCCTCTACACTGGCTGTGGTCAGATTTATTTTGCCTGCAGGCAGTGATCTTTAGATGGCTAAAGTGAATGGAATTAAAAAGGAGAACAAACATGACTGGACAAAGAAGAGATCATACTTTTTAGAACACTGAATTCTCAGTTCACTTCCAAAGCCACCTGGGATTGTTGCCAATGAAAGCTACCATTAGGAATTGACTACAATTTGACCTGGAAGAAGGCATCGGCTCAAACCTGTGTCTCCCTCCCAGTGGAGAAGAAAGTGGTACTACAACCCACTGAACAGGAGATGTCACCCTAATGCATGTGGACCAAAGACAGAAGGCCCTGACCATGGCAGGGAGGAGTATTTAAAGGGTTGTCACGTGAAAGAGGAATTAGATTTGTTCTTCCTGGCCCTACAGGGCAGAAGAATGAAGAGCAATGGGTGGAGGTTGTGGAAAAGAAGATGTGAGCTTGATTGAAGAAAAACATCCTAATAATAAGCTGTCCAAAAGTATAATGAGGTTCATTAGGAGGTAGTGGCTTCCCCCTCATTAAAGGTTTTCAAGCAGATGGCAGAAGACAACTATTGAACATAAATGACAGGGAAGTCTTGTTCAGCTTTGGTTTGTATTAGATGGTCTCTGAGGTCCCTTCAAACTCTAAGATACTATGATTCTGGGACCCTACAACTTTTTCAGGTGGCCATTCTCTGTGACTGCCACCAGCTACTCTGACCCCCTTGAGCATGGCACATACACAAACACACATCATGTGGGTTAGTTAATGTGATCCCTCCCTCTACCATCATATTCAGTCAGTCCACAAGCATTTATTAATCCTTTACCATGTGCCAGATACTTTAATAAGAGCTAAAGATCCAAATAAAAAGCAAAAACAGTCCCTGCCTTCAGGGAGCTTCCATTCTAATGGGGGAGACAACATATACATAAATCTGTATATACACAATGGATAGACAGACAGAGAGAGAGATAAAGAGATAGATAGATAGATAGATAGATAGATAGATAGAAAGATAGATGATAGATAGATAAATAGATAGAAAGAAAGAAAGAACAAATAAAGGAAATGTTAGAGGAAGATGCCCTAACATTCAGTGGAAATTGGAAAGGCCTCCTGCAGAGGGTGAAATATAAGCCAAGTCTTGAAAGAAGACAGAGATTCCAAAACGCAGAAGTGAAAAAAGAGAATGTTCCAGGCATGGGGGATAGCCAGTACAAAAACTCAGAGATGGGACCTGGAACATGATGTGAGGAACAGGAAGGAGGCCAAGTATGGCTGTCTGTAGAGTGCACGAACAAGGAGAATGTAAAAGACTGGAAAGGTAAGCAGGGTGCAGATCATGAGGAACTTTAAATGTCAAAAAGAAGAGTTTATATTTGATCCTAAAGATAATAGGGATCCACTGGAATTTGAGTGGGGAGTAGAAGGGGGAACAAAATGGTTAGACTGGTGCTTTTAGAAAATCACTTTGGCAATAGTGAGCGAAGCAGGAAGATTCTTGAGACAAGGAGACCAATTGAAAGGAAATTGCCAAGGGTCATAACCTTGGTCCCTCAATTTTGAAATGAGGAACCAATCCCTACCCTATAGGTTATATGTATGCGTGTTCCCATGTATGTGTATGTTCATGTGGGGCTATGTCTTCAGCAAACCTGAAATATCCAGATGAAAAGTGAGAAATTGAGTCAATCAATCCAAATTGATTTTGGTAGACAGGTCTTAGACCATATGTTCCTAGAGAATAAGAGCTGCATCTAACTCTCTTTGTACAGTATTCCCCTACACAGAGAGACTTTTAATAAATGCCTTAGGAGGTTGATTCATGTCTGGGGAACAGCAAGCTCATGTTTTATTAACATGCTGATGTTCTCCTGAATAGACGCAGAGTTCTTCCCTGAGGAATTTTACCCAAAACACTTGGGGAATCCATCCTGACAAAAATGCACCAAGGTTTGGGTTGTAATAAATACATCTTCTAAAGCCCCAGCCATAGGTTCTGGGTTCAGGGCAGCTGGCGACAGAATGGAATCACTTGACACTCATTCCTGGCTGTTACAACTGGACCTTTGGGTATCAGACAAAGGAACACTGGGTCTCTCTGCTGCCTCACATGGTCAGTTTTACCACCAATTCTCTCTTTGGCTAAGGAATAAAGACAATGAAAACTGCAGCTTATTTTCTGAAAGCCGAGCTCCATCATCAACATGCCATTCTTTATGGTAATGAAAATAATGGTCTTTTTATAGCTCTTGTCACTGGAGCAGAATGATGCCCTGCCAACTGGGCATGTTTGCCAGTGGCTACAAATGAATCCATTTAATCCAGAGCAGTAATTGGAAGGGAGACAAGCAGAGGGGGCAGCAAGGCCACAATTGCCGGGAGGGCTTCAAACAGAAATATCCCATTCAATTAGTAAAACCCAACCAAATGCACAGACATACACTGTTTACTCAAGTGTCCTGATGCGGAATGAACCGGTGTGGAGAGGCAGCCTTGCTGCATGTTCACAGGACAAAGATGATGAATGAGAGGGATGAATAAGGTTGAATTCAGTCCCCTCAAGGAAAGTGACCCTGTAGAGTTCCATCCCCACCTGGGACCTGTCCTCCACTTCCATCAACATTGATCTGACACTGAATCAATGAACTCCTGACTCAGAGCTCCCATAGAGACAGGCTTGATTCTCGGACTGGAGGTTCGGTTGAACTTAAGGGTTGATGTTAAGAGGCCCCAGTTGTGAAGGTTAAAAGATCACAGGACCTCAGAACTAAATAGATTTTAATCCAAGCTCTAAAATTATATCCTTATATGATATTCAGGAAGAATAAAATTAACCCATGGTTTTTAACCTTTTTGTGTGTACCATGGATTTTTTCAGTAATCTGTTGAAACCTATGGAATCCTTCTCAGAATAATGTTTTTAGATGCATTATACATGGGATGACAAAGAAAACCAATTATGTTGAACATAGTTATCAACTTTTTTTAAAAGAAATTCATCAACCCCCAGATAAAAACTCTTGAAGTTTAACCTCTTTGTGTCAAACACATTGCTATCCCACCACAGACTTTTGGATACTGGCCCTATTGTCAGTAAAATGATACTAATAATAGCACTTAGGTCATGGGATTATCAGGAAAGTCAAATGAGATCATATATTTAAGTATTTTGCAAACTTTAGAGGATTATATTCATGCAATTTAATAGAAGTAGTAGTAGTAGTAGAAGTAGTAGTAGTAGTAGTAGGTGGTAGTAGTGGTAGTAGTAGTAGTAGTAGTAGGTGGTGGTGGTGGTAGTAGTAGTAGTAGTGGTAGCAGTAGTAGATATAGTAGTAGTAGTAGTAGTAGTAGTAGTAGTAGAAGTAGTAGGTGGTAGTAGTGGTAGTAGTAGTAGAAGTAGTAGTAGTAGTAGTAGTAGTAGTAGTAGGTGGTGGTGGTAGTAGTAGTAGTAGTGGTAGCAGTAGTAGATATAGTAGTAGTAGTAGTAGTAGTAGTAGTAGTAGTAGTAGTAGAAGTAGTAGGTGGTAGTAGTGGTAGTAGTAGTAGAAGTAGTAGTAGTAGTAGTAGTAGTAGTAGGTGGTGGTGGTAGTAGTAGTAGTAGTGGTAGCAGTAGTAGATATAGTAGTAGTAGTAGTAGTAGTAGTAGTAGTAGTAGAAGTAGTAGGTGGTAGTAGTAGTAGTAGTAGAAGTAATAGTAGTAGTAGTGGTGGTGGTAGTAGTAGAAGTAGTAGTAGTGGTAGTAGTAGTAGTAGTAGTAGTAGTGGTAGTAGTAGTAGTAAACAAGCAGGTTTTCACAAGCAGTTTCTGATACTGAACCACATGGTTCAGTAGATAATGTAGATAATATAAAATTCAGAGAATATAAGATTTCATTGTGCTTCTTACTTGATTAAAAACAAATGTTTGATTCAGTAGAACAAAATGGCATTTTGTATGCTCTTTTACAACAAAGTATCTCCCACTCACACATCAAGACCACCCAAGTTTCCTGGAAGACATAACAACTGAAATAACCTTACTCAATTATTGATAATAAACATAAAGCCAGGCACAAATACGGAGCTGTACCTTCACCAAAGACATTCACCACTGTGGTGAAGGAAAACCAACACAGAGTCTGGTCAAAGAAGAATTCCTGTATAGGGTGAGGTTTTCAAACGACATTGTGCCTCAAGCCTCAGGACATTTCAGGGCCTCCTGGAAGTGATCTGTAATCACTCAAAGGAATTTAGCTTGTCCATCCACACACAAAAAAAAATTAAGTGGATAAAAAAAAATCTATTTCCCAGATCTCAATGTATATTTGGACATAGACCCTGCCCGCAAAGCTTGCCTAACAATTTTGTCTATCTGGAGCAAACAGCACAGATGGAAAATGAGCTAAGCCTAGAGTCAAAAAAGAGATAGAGTGCCATAGACTGCTTTTGGGAAGTGGCAAAACCATGCTTACATGCTTACGGTGAAAACTATCTTTTCAATACTAACATTTCACTAGTGTTACTATACGGTGGCTAGACCAAACATCACTCGTCTCTGAAAAACCAAAGACTAAGGGCAATGGAGAGGTAGGCACGTGGTGAGTTGATCACTCTGTAATATGTAACCAAAGAGGAATTCTGAAGAAGAACAGGAGTAAAGGAGACCATCAAGGGATTGTATGACAAGAAGAGAATATGGTCCAGTCATATGGTAAGAGCGAAGGATGATAGGTGAACAACCATAGGGCTACACTGGTACCTTCACAACATCAAGAGAAAATGAGGAAGGCATCTATTTCTATTTGAATCTATTTCCTTTTGTATTTGTACACCATGCTCTTCATCCCTTGCTCTCTGCTAGGATGTATTGAATGTTAATGAGTGTGTAAGTCAAACCAAATCCTACTAGCCAATTAATGTGGCTATCTCCAAGGAGGAAATCTAGGGGCAGGGGAAGATTCTCAGACCCTATGGTAGGCTGGTGAGGGAGATATTTATGGGTAGGGAAGAAGCCTTGTGCTGTGCCCAAATCATACCACACAAGTTCTGGCTATGAGAATAGCATCCTACGTTAGACTCAAGTAGTTGAATGTTCTTGTTTTATTCACTTGCCAGAGACAAATGAATGACTGTGGGTGAGTAGCATTGAATACCTTTTCATACTAACATAGGCCTCAGAATGAATAAAACTCTCCAAAAGATACAATTGAGTATTATTGTTATAATAATTACTTTTGTAGTAGTTTACTGTAGCAGAGGAGAGAAGTAATACTTCTTGAGACCTTTGGTATTTGAGTTTAAAGAGAACTTCTCATTGTCTATATTTTAAAAAATTGACATTGATAAAGTTTGCAAATACTTTATACTAAATGTTTATTGATTGTGCCATCATAAAGAAAGAATACTGGGTTTGGAGTCAAAGGACCTACATTTAAATCTCACCCCTGAAAGTTATAATCAGTGTGACCTTAGGCTAGTCACTTAAACTCCTTGGCCCTCAGTTTCCTCAAAAGTAAAATAAGACAATTGGATTATATGATTTCTGAGGCCCTGTCTAGCTCTAGATCTATTGTCCTATGACCTCATTGGAGCCTCATAATGGCCCTGTATGTCAGGTACTACAGTTAACATGATTCCTGTTTTGCAAACAAGGAGGCACAGGGAGTTTAAGTGACTTGTTCATTGTTATATAGCTAGTAAGTATGAGGGATGAGATTTGGACCAAGTTCTACCTGGTTATAGGTCTGTTGTTCTTTCCATGATACCAAGTTATAGTTCCCCTCCCCTTAGAATAATAATTAACATTGTCATCCCCTTGGATTTAGGTAGGCAGAAGGGGTTCTTAACTTCTTCTCTATCGTGGATCCCTTGGTCCACATGGTAAAGCCTTCTCAGAAAAGTGGACTCCTCAGGAAAAAATGTTTTAAAATGTATGAAAGATAACACATAGGATTGCAAAGGAAACCCATTATATTGAAATATAGTTTTTTAAGTTCATGGACTCCTGTTTAAGACCCCTTCGGCAGGGGGAACCCCACCACACACATACACACACACACACACACACACACACACTGCCCCAGGACCCAAGGTCTCTCTGCTTTGCTCTAGTCTTGGGGAAAGGCAAAATTTCGTCATCTATCTGGGATCCAGGAGACCAAAATAGGAGGTGGGTATTTTAAAAGTTCAGGTGAGCGATCAGGAGGGTCTACACTAAGGTGATGGAAGGGAAGGGGACCTATGGGAAGATATATAGAGACAGAAAGGACTAGATTGATCTCCTCATCTGGAAAATGGATATGATAATACTTGCACTATCTAGTCAATAAATAGGTTTTAGGTTCAAATGAGATAATGGGTATGAAAGGCTTTGTAACTACAAAATGCTGAATAAAACATTAAATACAATATAGACACAAGCTATTAATAAGATTATTATAATTACAACAAATGACAACAACCCCCTCTGATCCTGACAGTCTGAATCAGTTACTAGGGCACCTGTGATGCCAAGATTTCACTGACTGTGCCTAGTGCTAACCCAGAAGCTGTGCCCCGTGAAGGAATTAGATGATTTTGAAACAGGAACAGAGTCATTGGGGCACAAATTGAAATGAATGCACCCATAAATGCAAAAGGATTACCTCACCGCCTCAGCTCCATTAGACCACAGGCCCCACTCATCGCAAAACAGATACACTGATTGAGAAACAAGATGAAAGTATTCCACGTACATAAATGTTTTATAGGTAAGATAGTATGTGCCCTGGGGGCTTTGAATATTACATTAAATAATGCATTTCTAATAAAGAAAATATAAATGAATATGGAACAAATGTCAATTTCCTGATTAAAGCCCCAAATACCACTTAAAGGACATAATTTACCATTGTACAGCAGTTGCAGTCTAGCCTCATTTAATAGCTTAAATACTTTGTTGACTAAATAGCTACATGTGTATGAAAGTAAATGACCACCACTAGTGAGACCTATGGAGACTCTAAACAAAGGAGACATTTTAGTGCCATTGGATGCTCTTTAAAATCTTAGCATAAATACCTCAGCTCAGAGGGCATGAAAGGTTGCCTTAATTGGTCACCAATCTTTTTTGACAGAACTTTCACCAACACAAATGGAAATTACTCAGATCCCCAAAGTCCAGACTTGTCTTAATTCTCTAAGAAGAGTGCCAAGGAAAGGATGCAAGAAATAGAAGCCTGGGGGTGGGGGCGGGGGTTCCAAATTTGCCTAGCCCAAGACTTGGGCCCTGATAGGAAGACTTTGGGAGGGGATATAAGAGGCCTTGCAGTGGGATGGGGTGGAGTGGGAAAAGTCTCCCACAAGGAGTCAGGAAATGCAAGTTCTCCCAGTCCCATCTTATGATCCATGTGACTCTAGCCATTCAATCCAACAAAATTCAACAACCATTTATATTAAGCATCTGTCAGGCTTTGTGCAAGTTTCTGAGTATACAAAGACAAAATACTGGACTAGGACCCAGAGAATATTAAAAGATCGAGAGCAGTGATTCCCAATCTGTAAGTTGAGGCGTTGTGGCAAAGGATCCACATATAGTGTGTTGGTAAGCAAAAATGGGCTCCTTAGCACTTAGTTCAACAAGTGTCCTTGAATAGTTTGACTTTTGTTCCCTTTGAGTAATTCATTGAGCCTTACTAGGTGCTAAGTCCCAGGCCCAAACCCCTATTAGGTGTAAAACCTTAGTGGGTGTGGATTGGCAACTAAGGTGGGGCCCAAGGTGGGGCTAACTCCGGAGAGGGCCTAGTTTACATGTCTGGGAGAACAGAGGCTTTTAGACCACATGGGTTTAAGTCCGCCTCTTTGTGATGATTCTAGGTCACGTGGGTGAGTCGCATGTGTGACTCACCCCTAATGCTGAAAAAGATATAAAAACCAGGGGTTGGCTGTCTGTTCTTTGGAGCTCTTTGCCACAGCAGTGGTGGCACGTGACTCTAGGCCAGCCCTTGTTCTGACCTCCCAGGCTGAACCTAGATGTTGGTAACTATGAATCTGTATTTGGTCTGTCTGTTAATGTTTGTAATTTGTTTGTAATTTGCCCTGAAGTTCAGTGTGCTGGCTTTTTCCCCTGAACTAAAGGAATGATATTTGTATGCTGAATTAAAGTAAGCTTGTCAACCCCTTCACCTTGTTTTCCTTAGTTAAGCAGATCAAAAGAACCTGTGCTGTTGGCAGCTTTCCAGGTGCTGACTGTGGGTGGATCTTACACCCCCACAGAAGCTGCTAGCCAGATTGTTGAAACATATAGGCATAGAGTTTTACAATCAACAGTTGCTAATAGTACAACTACTATCCTGTGTGGAGTTCATGACATTTTCTGACATTATGACTCACTTCTTAAAGAGGCCTATTCACTGAATGACCTATTCACTCAAAGTCAGAACCTGAAAAGGCCTTAACCTAAAAGGGCCAGGATCTCCCATTGCATCCTGGGTCATCTCCAGTTATCCTGATGAATATCTGGTCACTGGATCCAGATGGCTCTGGAGGAGAAAGTGAGGCTGGTGACCTTGCACAGCCCTCCCTCACTCAAATCAAAGTCAACTACAAGTCATGTCATCATTTCCCTGATCTCATGGTCCTCTTCAAGAACAAAGGACAACAACTTACTACTTACTTACTCAAGCATTGTGCTAAGCATTGAGATACAAATACAGGCAAGCAAGACAGTCCCTGCCTTCAGGAATCTTACATTCTAATAGGAGATAATTACTCATAATAGAGTCTTTTATTTTTTAAGGAACAATAGCAGGTCTCCTGCCTTATGGTTTAAGTAGGGAGGATATGAAATACAGATTCCTCTTCCCTATATAATCCTGAGGCTCTCTTGGTCAGCTAAAAAAATATAATTTTATCTTCCAAACCCATCAGATGCTATGATTCCCCGCCCCCCCCCACCCCGCCCCAGCCCCAAGCCTTAGAAGAGTGGAAGCCGCAGTTTCTGGTTGCTTTCCACTCTTCAGGACCAAGTTTCT
Source organism: Trichosurus vulpecula (assembly GCF_011100635.1). Taxonomy (NCBI): domain Eukaryota; kingdom Metazoa; phylum Chordata; class Mammalia; order Diprotodontia; family Phalangeridae; genus Trichosurus; species Trichosurus vulpecula. The sequence continues at coordinate 52,051,848 of NC_050581.1, read as the reverse complement.
AGTGACTCTGGGTGGTAAGTGATTGCAAAATGCATCTTAACTTCTAGCTCAGTCTTCGGGAAATTAATTTCCACTTAGTTCCTGGACCATCTCCAACTCATCCCCCTGAGTGAAGGATGGGCATCAGAAGGTGGAACAGAAAATACAAAGCTAATGATCTGGTTCATGTTAGTTAGCTTTCTCTTAATCCTTTGACAGATTGCACACTGTGTCTCTGCCGTTTCTTTTCATGGTAAATTTTAAGAAGAAAAGAACAATATTTTCCACTGAGAACAGATTCATTGAAAGGGCAAAATAGAATTTTGTTAAACATTGCTGTCCATTGGACACAAATGTGTGATATGAAGGGCAAAGATTATGTCACTCACTTCATAGTAATTCTCAGTGAATTCCAGCCATTTCCCCAGGTGAGGACCCCTAGCCCCTAAAGTCCTGGACATTTGGCCAGAGAGTATTAATTTTGATATCAGAGTGGCCCCAGACAGCATTGTAGTATCAATTGTTTGTCTGGGCTCTCTTCACCATGTACTGGTACTCTTTGGGGCTTTTGCTCTCTATACCCTTTAATTCTTTGCTGTCAGCTAACCTCTGCTAGGGTCAGATGATAGGTACCTTGGACAGATCACTTTCCCCTGTCTGAGACTGAACTCATATATAAAATGTGAAGGCTGATCTCTAGGATCCCTTTCAGCTCTATGACTCATTCATACACCCAACAAGCAATTTATTAAACACCTACTATGTACCAGGCGCACCCATAGTGCATTTTCTCAACTTGTCTCTGGGGCCAGTTCTTTTCTATTTTTAATCAAAACTAGTGAATTTCTTGGGGTGCACTGGCTTCACCTTTGTATCCAACATACTTTGTGCACTTGTGCTCCTTGTGCTAGAGATTTCACAGTCTCTAGATCTTTAACCCTAGATGACTGAAGGCTGATTATTCCTTTCCATGCCCTTGATTTTCTCTTTGAAACTGGTCTCAATTTTAGTACATAGCAGGATGCAATAGGATTTATCTGATATCTTTCCAGATCTTTCAAGGAAAACTGAATGGAGCCTCCCAAGGGAGGAGGTCCTGGAGAAAGGCCTCAGTTACTAACCTGCCCTGAAACAATAATACTTAGCATTTATATAGCTCATTCATTTGCAAAGATCTACAAAGGTCACTACATATGTTATCTCATGTAACCTTCACAACTCTATGAGGTAGGTGCTACTAATGTCCCCATTTTAGAGGTGAGAAATCTACTATTTGGCATTCAACGTCCTTTATAATTTAACTCCCTCCCACCTTTCCAGTCTTCTTATAGCTTGCTCTCTAATGAGTAGTCTTAGACCAAGTGACAGTGGCTTCCTGGCCATTCCACAAAAAAGTCATTACATCTCTCAGCACCAGGCATTTTCTCTGGCTATCCCGCATGCCAGGAATAATCTCCCTCCTTTGCTCCACTTACTGACCTCCCTGGCTTCCTTTAAGTCCCAACTAAAATCCCACCTTCTGCAGGAAACTTCCCCCAACTCTTCTTAATTCCTGCACCTTTCCTCTATTAATTATTTTTTTAGATTGTATATAGCTTGCTAGGAATATATCGGTTTGCATGTTGTCTCCCCATTAAATTGCAAGGTCCTTCAGGGCAACTCCCCAGCACTTAGCACAGAGCTTGGCACAGAATAGACACTTAACAAATGGTTATTGATTGATTGAAGGAAGATTTAAGTGACTTGCCCAGGGTCACACAGCTAGGAAGTATCTGAGGCAAGATTCAAACTAAGGTCTTCCTGATTCCAACTCTAGCATTCTATTCACTGAAAGTGTTATTGATGGAAAAGTTCACTGCCTTGTACTCTGAGACAAATAATCAGAGCCACCAACAACATCAGTCTGAACTACATTGGTCTCTTGCTGCCCCTATCTACACAAATGGACCCTCCAGCAGGTGATTGGGCCAGAAACTGAGCCAGACTGGTGTGGAGGGCCAAGGCAGAAGCTCATATTGGTATTCTTCCTGGAGCCCGGAAGGCTGATTCCCTGAAGTGTGCATCTGAGACTGGTGCTCCATCATGAAACCATGCAGAGAAACAGATGTTAGTTGGAACTGAGCATTTGACTACAGACCCAAGCCTCAGAGTCTTGGTTGGATTCCTCTGACCATACAAGATGCTCTTTAGAAATGCATAGAGGACTTTTATGAATTGATCAAGAAGAAATGACTGAGCCTTTCTGTGTACACAGAACTGTGCCGAAGGCTGTGGGATCCAAAGGGGAGAAGATACCATAGCCCCTGACCTCAGGGGCTTATAGTATAATTGAAAAGAAATGAAACAAGAAAACAATACAAGACAGTATAACAATTATGTTATCGCAGTTCAGAGAAGGGAGAAGTCACTATGAACTGGGGTAAGCAGAGAAGTCTTCATGGAGGAATAAAATCCTTGAACTGAACTTGAAAACTTAAACAGGGATGTGGAAAAGGCAGGAGATTCCATCAGAGTTACATTGCACCAGCAAAGGTTAAGAGTTGGAATGGTGTGCTCAAGAGGGATAAGGAGGAAAATGGCCTGACTAGAGTGTACAGAGAAGTAGAGTGAAACCAAATTATGAAGGTCTTGACTTTTAGTACTTCTAGAAACTATCATTCCACCCCTGGAGGTTGTCCTTCCATCTATACAAATTGCACTCCATCTCTAACATAGTCAATGGTCTTCAAAATTTCTGTAGCCAAAAAATTTATCAACCTTCTAAACAACCTAGTATGGAATCTCTCTAAACTAACCTGGGTCAGTCCTTTGACAAGTCAGTCCATCATCAGACTTATACGCAAAGCCTTTTCAATGGGTAAAACCAAGGCTAGCTCTGCTAGCATAGCCTTCAAGAATCCAGGTTCATTGCTTTATCACAAATGAGGCATGATTTTAATAGAAGATCTTTAAGGCCACTTCAAATTCCCCTCCCCGCACACACTACCACCTGTGGTACCCAAACAAGTATGGAATCACCATCTCTCAGGTTCGTTTTTCTTAATGTTTCCATTGGACTACAGTCCCATTTCCAGTTTCATAACAACTTGGGCCTGTGCTAATCTTCATGACTTGGTTGATTCAGGAATGATTTATATAGCACTTTAAGGCTTACAAAGAGTTTTCCTCACAACAGCACTAAGAAGTGAGGGATATATTTAGCAGATGTCAATCAGTTGTTTTTCAGGTGTGTCTCTTTTCAGGCATGACTCTTCATGACCCCTTTTGGGGTTTCTTGGCAGAGATGCTGCAGTGGTTTGCCATTTCCTTCTCCATCTCATTTTACAGCTGAGGAAACTGAGACAAACAGGGTTAAGTGACTTATCTAGAGTCACACAGCTAGTAAGTGTCTGAGATCAGATTTGAACTCAGGAACATGAATCTCCTGACTCCATTATACCACCTAGCTGCCCCCATTTTATAGATGAGGAAGTTGAGAGAGGTGACATGATTTGCTCTGGGTCACACATCTAGCCTAGATATGAACCTTCCACCGCACAACACTTCCATTCTCATTCTCACATCTCTTTTCATTTTTATTCCATGAGGAAAGATAGAAATGTATAACTCCTTTCTCTAAGGCATCTTCTTCATCAGTCATTCACTAAGCCAAAATACCATGGGTAAGCATCCATTTTCCTCTTACTCTTCCCTCATTCTCTATCCCTATCTCATTCTCCTCATCTTTATCTTCTTTCACCTTCCTCTTCTTCTCCCTTTTCTTAGATCTCTTCTTACCATCTACTTTTCCACTGAATCTCAAGGACCACAGAGTCTTTTCATATGACTTGCAGCTGAAACCTCCTCAATGTGTTGTCTCCCCCATTAGAATGTGAGTGCCTTCAAATTTCAGAAAAACCTGGAAAGACTTACATGAACTAATACTTAGTGAAGTGAGCAGAACCAGGAGAACATTGTACACAGTAATAGCAACGTTGTACAATGACCGTCTTTGATAGACTTGGCTCTTCTGAGCAATACACTGATCTAAAACAATTCCAAAAGACTCATGATAGAAAATGCTATCTGCATCCAGAGAAGGAAATACAGAGTCTGAATGAAGATTGAACCATACTATTTTCTTTTTTTCTTTTTCATGGTTTTTCCCTTTGTAAGATTAATAGAATGGCTCTTCCCTGCCCATTAATAGGGCTCACATGGAGCCCATTAAGGGAAGCTTGATTAGGGAAGGCTTGTTTGTAGGAAGGCTCACATATTTTGCTAATTTCTAATTAGGCACTGGGTGACAAGGGTTGTGATGCCCTCTGGCTCTGAGAAGTGTATATATATACACTCTCATGTTAGCATTTTGCTTTGGGGGTTCACTCATTGGAAGAGTTTTTGTGTGATTTGGCCAGATGAGACTCTGGGTAGCTGTTAAGGAGGCCCCTGGCTTTGAAAACCCAGATGTTGGTGCTTCTCTCTCTGGTAACTATGTATGTATTACCTTGGTCAGACAGTTGAATCTGTCTGTTGATCTGTGCTATTTTCTCAGCTTGTAATTTCTGCTTGTTATCTCTGTATTTTCTCTGAAATTCAGGGTGCTGACTTTTCCCCTGAACTAAGTGAATGATATATATGTTTAATTAAAGGAAGATTGCTGACCCCTTTAAAGTTGCTTTCCTTTAGAAAAGCAGATCAAAAAACTTGTGCTAGCAGCCATCCTGAGTATGCCAGTGTGGTTGCCTTTACACCCTTAATGTTTCGATTATTCTTTCACTACATGATTAATATGGAAATATGTTTTTGAAAAAAAGTTTCTGCTTCAGTTAAGAAACTTTTTTATTTGCATCCCCAGCACTTAGCTTTGTGTTTTGCACATAGCAATTATTTAATAAATTCTTTCTCATTTATTCATTCATTCATCCTTTCCTTGTCTTCCTTTCTCCTCTATTCCTTTTCCCCCTCCCTCTATCTCTTCCATGTTCCTTATCTTCCTCTTCATCCTCTGTTTTTTTTTTCTCCTTTCTATGTCCCATCCTCAAAGAGCCCCAGAACTGGTACAACAGAAAGTGAACTTGAATGCTTTTTATATGCATCTCCTGGAGACTTGAGGATCTCTCAAACCCAGTTCCCTGATTTACAGCCGGCAGAAAGATATGGACCAAGTGCTGCCCATTACTGGGAAACAAGGTAGGGTAATTAATGATTTTCTGTTTAAGGCAAGAGGAGCCCCAGATGTTGTTTGGCAGCTGATGAGCATATTTATGGGGAACATGTGGGTGCAGGGGGTGGTGTTGATATGTTATCTTGACAGATCACTTACCACTACCTAGTGGCTCTGCACTACTGCCCAACCTCCACAGCTTGGGCAGCCTGGGCGTACTGTGATTCCAGCAGGCAGTGATGGATTTCAGGTGCCACGGAGAGAGGAAACAAAGCATCAGTAACCATTCCTGGGGCCCTGCCTCTTCCTAAGCAGCTGTTCTTGGACAACAATAAGCTTCTGAGTGAACATGGATCAGCAAACTCAGCTCATAACTGTTTTCTAAGAGGAAATCTATAACATGAAATCACAGAAAAGGGGAGAAAGTGGGGGAAGAAGAGAAAAGGAGACTATATAAAAGGAGAGAAAAAAGTATAGTGGGAAAGACAGGAAGAAGGGGGAGAGAAGCAGGGAATGAAAGAATAGAAGAAAGGTAGAGGGAAAGATAGGAAAGGAGAGAAAGGGAGAGAAATGAAGAAGAGAAGTGGTGAAAGGAGAAGTAGGAAAGGAAAGAAATGGAGAGAAATGAGGAGATGGAAAGGTATAAAATTAAAGAATGGAAGAAAGACAGGAAAAGAGATAAGAAAATAAAAGTAGAAAAGAAGAAAGAAGTAAGAAAGGGGAGAGGCATAGAATGAAAGTGTAAGAAAAGGCAGGAAAAAGAGAAAAGGCAAAAGAGGAGAGAGAAAGTGCAGAAAGGGAGAGAATGAGAGTCCAAAAAAGAAAGAAGGGAAAAGAGACAAGGAACAGAAAGCAAGAGAGACTAGGAAATTAAAAAAAGAGAGAGAAGAAAACAAAGGTAAGTAGGGGAAACAAGAAGGGCAAAAAGGGGAGAAGAATAGAGGAAACAAAAGATAGACAAGAAGAAATATGGAGAGAATTAGAGAAGGTAAAACTAGGGGAAGAGTAAAAGATAGCAAAGAAGGGCAGGAATAAAAATCAGGAAAGGGGAGAAAAAGAAGGAAAAAGAGAAAGGAAGAAAGAGTTTTTTAAAAAGCATGAGGGGAATTCGTATCTGCCTCCCAAACTATTTTCTTGCCACCAATGGCAGAGGGAAAGATTTGCCAATGGATGAAATGAGTCTTAGACCGCAAAACTGCAGAGGCAGGGTTTTTTATTTCCCAAGGACCTGAACAATACATGCCTGCTAACTTAATGGTGTGCAGACACTGGAGCTAGAGTAAGAGAACCTGATTTCATAGCCTGAATCTGCCACCAAAAACCTATATGACCTTGGTTAACCATTTAACCTATTCTGGGCTCAATTTCCTTATTTATAAAAATGAGGAGGCTGGACTATATGATCTCTAAGGTACATTCTACCTCTAAATCAGGGTTTTTTAACCTGCAGTCCATGAACTTGGTGTTTTGTTTTTGGTTTTTTGTTTGTTTTTTGGGAGGGTGAGGGGTTAGTATTTTAATAACCGCAATTTGATATAATTAGTTTCTTTTGCAATCTTATATATTTTATTTTGTACATTTAAAAACAATATCCTGAGAAGGGATCCATTGGTTTCATCAACCTGCCAAAGAGGTCTATGACTACCATGATGAGAAAAAGTTAAAAGCCAATGAATCTAAATCTATTATCCTATGGACAACAATGAATTGGGGAAGCCTCCCAAATGGTCAAGAGAGTGATTACAAATATGCTAGTGGACTAAATCAGAGTGACTACCTAAGGCCAGGCTCCTACAAGAGAGTCTATTCTAAAATAAAGAGGACCTTATGAAAAAGCAACTGAATGGATGAATGAAGGAACACCTCTTCAGGGTTTGACTAGATTATGAGGGAGGCCAGAAAGGCAATGGACCAGTGGGACAATATGACACAGGGAAAGCCTAAGAAATTCCAAAACCGGTTATCACTAATCAGATACCTTTTTAGCAATCTGATATTTCTTTACATTGTGTGTATGTATACATATATCTATGCATATGCACATACAAGGTTGTTGTATATAAATATTTACAAATATATACACACATATATACACATATAACTGTGTCTGTGTATAACAAACATATATATGCTCTTCCCTAGTTTTTATGTATGCATATATGCATACATGCATATATGTATGCCTATATTCAGATTGCATATACACATGTACACATATGTATGCATATACAGACATACGTATACCTATACACCCAATATATACATACATGTGTACACATAGATATACATGCTTATGCCTATATACAATACATATGTATGCACATATGTACATACATACATATCCCTATATACACAATCATATACATATGTACACATACATACTCTTTCTATGCTACCTGGGCATTATGACTTGGAATTTGGTAACAAGATAGTGAATGCACAGTCTTAGGGTGTACAGCACCCTGGAGGCTGCAGAGACAACACTTTGCAACAGGGGTTAACGTCTGAATGGCTGAGAGGGGTGTTTAGCTCAAGACTGACTGAGAAGTCTAACTTATTCATCAATCAAGTGAAAGCTTAGAAGGAGTGACAGGTCCTGGGTGCAGATCTAGTACTCTTTGGGCTGCTATAACAACATGAGACTTTTCCTACCAACCCCCCCACCCCAGAAGTTGTCATTCCCTCTCCTGTCTCATTCCCTCCCTTCTGTGAGGAAAAAGCTCAACTTGTTTATGCAAATTTGCTTTAGAAGAACAGTGGGGCTGGTGTCTCTGGGGAAGTGTTCAAAGTGGTGACGGGGGATTTCGTGGCATCTGGGATGGTTGCCATTCCCAGCAGGCCCCTTTGTGTCATGTTTCTCCCTGAAGCAAGTTTTTATGGTGAAATTAAAGCCTCAGAAGAGAGGTGAATAATGGATGGGCCTTTAAATATGGGAGCCTGAACGTCTGCACACAGCCAGAACTGGCAAAAAGAAATCCTTTTATATCCCCCTGCCGCCCCCCTCCACCATTGATCTTTATTGATTTAGGAACAAACTATTTGGACAGGAATCCCATTTTCTTACTCATTAGAGAGAGTAGGAGAAGGCTGAATTTGACCCAAATGTTCATAGGTGTTTGTGTGCATACATAGCAGATGTGCACATGAGCATATAACCTGCCAAAATCATTCTGTAACCTGGCTAATCCTAGCTGTATCAAGGGAGAGGGCCCTTGGCACCTTGTTTCTATGACATCTTAGTGAGGGCCAGAGCAGCAACCATTCTCAGGAGTACAATTTAATCATAAGATCATAGCTTTAGAGCTGAAAGAGGTTATCTTATTCTAGTACAACCCCCTAATTATACAAACAGGGAAACTGAGGCCTATTATACAGGTAGTGAGCAGCAGAACCAAGATTCAAGCCCAGGCTCTATAAACCTAAATCCTTGTCAAATATTCCTCTCTTTGAAACCAGGATTGACCAAATTATAGACCGATTCCAAAAGGTTTCCATGCAAATTTGCCTATATTCTCATGAATACTGAGAATACCTACATAGTAGTAATACAATGAAAAAGACAGAACATCAGAGCTGGAAGGGACCTTTAAACATCTACAGTTAGAACACAAAATACAGAACGTCAGAATTGGGAGGGACCTTAGAATATAGAATGTTAGCACTGAAAAGGACCTTGTGAAGACCTAATCCAACCCTTGATTGTTCTGAAAAGAAAACTGAGGCAAAAGCTTTCTAGTAATTAGAGCTATATAAATGTGGAGTGGGCTGCCTCTGAAGGTATTGGACCCACACCCATGATCTCTCAATGAGTTCGATCCATGCTCAGGTTCTCATTGGACTAGATTCCATCTGGGGACATAAATTGGGCTTGATGTAGGGAAAGACTTCCTAACAAGTGAAGCTGTCCAAAAGTAGAAGGTGCTGCTTTACCAAACAGGTATTATTGCACAGCTATTGAGTACTCAGCCCTGTGATATGTGTTGTCATGGATGCAGAAGTGTACGATGTAGTCTCTGCCCTCTAAAAGTTTACAATCTAATTAGAAAGAAACAATCTACACCCATAAAACAATGGGTGAACAGTAGAAGATACACAAAAAGGTCACAAATTGATCATGTTGGAAGAGACTAATTCAGACATTGAGATGGATAGAGTACTAGACATGGACTAAGGAAGACTTTAGTTCAAATTTAGTCTCACAATATTTACTAGCTATGTGACCCTGTCACATAGAGCAGCTAGGTGGCACAGTGGAGAGAGCACTGAGCTTGAAATCAGGAAAACTCATCTCCCGGAGTTCAAATCTGGCCTCGGACTCTTCCTAGCTGTGTGACCCTGAACAAGTCACTTAACCCTGTTTGCTTCAGTTTTCTTCTCTGTAAAAAGAGCTGGAGAAAGAAATGGCAAACCATTCCAGTATATTTGCGAAGAAAACTCCAAAATAGGGCCATGAAGAGTTGGACATGATTGAAAACACCCAACAACAAAAACGTGACCCTGTACAAGTTACTTAATCTCTAAAGCACCAGTGTCCTTATCTATAAGATAGGAATAGCACCTACTTCACAGGGTTATTCCCAGAACCAAATGAGATAACATGTGGAAAACTCTTGCCAAACCTTAAAGTGACACAAAAATTCCAGCTATTATCCAACCCTTCACATTACAGAAGGTTCAATTCAATAAACATTAATTAAGTGCTTACTATGTAACAGGCACTGTGCTAAGTGGGAATGCAATTAAAGAAAGCCAGTATCTGCCCTCTGGGAGATTATAATTTAATGGAGGATGATGATATACAAAAGGAAACTGGAAAGTGGGGGAGTGGTAGACACCAAGGGGGCACATCTTGTTCCATGGAATTGAAACCATGCAGAGATGTAGATGGAGGGTGGAATGAGTTGGAGGTCTAGTTCCTGCCCCCTATAAAAGGGAGAATTGGAAAGAGTTGAGTCCATTATTTTATTTTAGTCCAGGTCCCCTGAATCCCAGACCAGTATTCTTGTCACTGTATTATCTTTCATAAGCACTACTCTGATGGGTTCCCAAACACTATGTCAGTGGTACAGGAGAAATTCCTGCCAAGCAAGTCCAGTGGCAGGCTATGTCTGTCATCAGAGGACCAGCATAAATAAATTCAGAGACACATCACCATGTAGACCAGACGGTGATGAATTTTTGAGTCACAGCAACTCTCAAAGACTATTTAATAAGTCACATAAGGCTTGAAATCCGTACAAGCAGAGGAAGGGCTGGCTACGTTGGTAAAGCCATGGATCCATGAAGTTTCCAAATAAATACAATTCTTTAATACAGAAGATAAATGCTAAGAGACATGAGGAAAGACTGGAGAACATTTCTTGGCCAAGATGGGATTGGAATAAGGCCTCAAAAGATGGTCAGTGTGAGGAAGGACAAAGCAGAGACTCCAGATTAGAAGGTATGGGCACAAGCATGGTAAGAGCAAAGAGTGAACATGAGAAAGAGTAAGAGATGCAATTTAATGGAAACTCCCTGAGGACAAGAACTGTTTCTCTTTTCATATTTGTAATCTCAGTGTCTTGCATAGAAGAGACGTTTAACAAATGTTTGTTGGTCTGGATTAAGGGAGACAAGGGCATACAGGGGAAAGAGAACTGGATTTGAAGATGACCTTATTTCAAATCCCATCTTTGCTACTTACCACCTATGTAACCTTGGGCAAATCATTTAACTTCTCTGGGTTTCTCTTCCTCATGTAAGCAAAATGTGGGACTGGATCAGTGGGGTTGAATTCAAATAGAAATGGATCCCTTCTGGTTACATATTGACTTAGAATACCAGAAGTTACAATTAACATGGTTGTACTATATTTTGATTTATTTTGTTAAACATTTCCCAATCATATTTTAATCTGGTTCAGGCCATATTCCCTTTTGGGTCTGAGTTTACACCTCTGATAGATGACCTTACAGTTTGGACTAGATGACCTTTCCAGCTCTAAATCTGTGATTCTGTGGCTAAGACTCAATAACTAGGGTGAAGCCAGATTGTGGAAGCCAGGCAAAAGAGTCTAGCTTTGGCTTTAAAGGCAGGAGAGAGGCATAGAAGTATTACGAGAAGAATGGTATGATGAAATCGATAGCTAAGGAAGACAATCTGAGCAGCAATACACAGCATGGATGAGAGAGCTGTGGATTGACAGATACAGCAGAAAGTCAAGAGAACAAAGGAGTCTCCAGTTTTAGTGAGGACTACACTGAAGTGATTGATCACAAATGCCAGCCCAGAAAGGGAATCAGGTGTAGCCAGAGGGGGGTCAAGTGATTGGAAGTCCCAGTGATAGTCCAAGAGCCAATCAAATGGGGATGAGAAGTAGGAGAGGTTGTCACATAAGGAGTTTGTGGTCAAAGGGAACAGTGTCAAGTTGAAGCTTTCAGAGAAAAAGCAGTGTTCCCTGATAAGAAGGAACACACACACACACACACACACACACACACACACACACACATCCATAGACACATGGCAAATGCTAGGATCTTTTCCTCTTCTCCCTTTCTCACATGCGTCTGAAAAGAACAAATGATGCCTGCCCAGGGAACATGCAGTCTGAAGAATGAGGCAGGTGACTGCTGATTGTTTCTCTTTAGTCAGTTTGTCATGTCCAACTCTTCATGACCCCATTTGGGGTTTTCATGGTAAAGATACTGGAGTGGTTTGCCATTTCCTTCTCCAGCTTATTTTACAGATGAGGAAACTAAGGCAAACAGAGTTAAATGACTTGCCCAGGGTCACATTGCTAGTAAGTGCCTGAGGTCAGATTTAAACTCAGGTCCTCCTGACTCCAGGTCCAACCCTCTATCCACTGTGTCATCCAGCTGCCCCCCTGACTGATAAGGAGGAAAAGAGTAAGGGGGAATAAAAGGAACTCTCAGCAAGAAGTAAGAGAGGGGATCCAGGAGCGAAAGCAGACTTGAGGTTTTGAAAGTCTGACCTTGTATGAAGGAGAAGATACTAACTAAAAGAATTTTAAAGATTCATCCTTCCCTTGCCTGAGAAACTGGTGAATCACACGGTCATGCAATGAACCAGAGTAGCATTACAGGAAACTGCAGAAAGATGGAGAGAATGAGGGGGGAAAGTCAACAAGGTAAAGTCAATGAACATTTATTAAGCACTTACTGTGTACACTTACACTGTGCTAAGGACAAAGAAGGGCAAAAACAGTCCCGGCCCTCAAGGAGATCACGTTCTAATGAGAAAAACAACATGAAAACAACTATGTACATACAAGATGAACACAGGATAAATGTTGTTCTGGGCCTTGGAAAAAAACTTTTACTAGGCCAGAGGTCAATAGGAAAATAGCACAAGGGAGAAGTTCCACGAAAGGAAATTTCTCAGCTTTCATTACAGTAGAGGCAGTGAGGTTTAATGGAAAGAACCCTCTGTCTCTGGAGTCAGAAGAGTTCAAATTCCATCTCTGCCACTTACTACTTCAGGGATGTTGGGCAAGTTGCTTAAACTCCTAGGCCTCAGTTTTCTCAATTATAAAATCAGAAGGTTGAACTAGTTGACCTCTCAGATCTCCTTAAGCTCTAGTTCAGTGACCCTGGAATCCTTCCCATTAATTTTGTCAGGCAATTGAAAAAGTAATAGGAATGGCCATAGCATGATAAAATTAGAGCCCAAGGTCTCAGAGGTAGAATATGTCAGAGGTAGGATTTAAACCCAAGTCTTTTAACTCTAGAGCAGGGGTGGGAAAGCTGCAGTCTCAAGGCCACATGTGGCCTTCTAGGTCCTCAAGCATGGCCCTTTGACTAAATCCAAACTTCACAGAACAAATCCCCTTAATAAAAGGATTTGTTCTATAAAACTTGGACTCAGTCAAAAGGTCACACCCAAGGACTTAGAAGGCCACATGTGGCCTTGAGGCCCTGCTTTTAGAGCAATGTCCTTTCCACTCTATCATACTATTCCCTTGCTACGTTGAACAGAGAAGAGTTTTGGAGAAGGGAGCATCTGAGACTTCCATTACACGGCCTTTCCCTTCATTCAAGTGCTTAAGGCCTCAGTTCAGGAGTCCAAAGAATTCCCCTGGGAATACAAGTCATTTCCTTAGGCTCCACTGTCCAAAATGAAGACCAATCTAGAATTATGAAAATAAAGAACTATTTTGTGAATTGTGTGACAATCATTTGTTCACATAGAGAACCAAAAGTCATGTCTACATTATCTGTCCCCTTCCCTACTCCACACCTAATAGAGGTTATTGGGATTCCAATGGTATGGGGTTACTAGACCCAAAGCTGAGACTGTAGAGATCAGTGGGTTTTATTTGCTCCTGACATTCTAGGATTGTAGCAATGCTTTGTTGAAAGACCCTCAGTCACCAGAACTGACAGCTACTCAGATCACAGAAATCCTCAGACAGCAAACTGAAGAAAGCACTCACCTGCTGAGTGGCAGGTCTGTGAAGTCTTCCGAAGAAACACAATCAAGACCTGTCAGAAAAGTCAGATTTTTGGTTAGGGCACCACTGACATTTTTGCATCAGCTGGAGGCCTCCAGCTTCTGAAATGATTCCATATGCAATCGGTGGGATTTTACTGTAAGGACTCAACTTGGATATTATCACCTGATTCCAGACCCATGGATTTATCCTAACCACCAGCTTCTAGGCCTTGTCTTCTATAATGCCCACTCCCTAGAAGTCACCCTTCTTGGGTCTTAGTTGCCTCACCTGTAATGGGAAGGGTAGCTAGGTGGCACAGTAGATAAAGGGCCAGGCCTGGAGTCCGGAAGACTCATCTTCCTCAGTTCAAATCTGGCCTCAAACACTTACTAGCTGTGTGATCCTGGGCAAGTCACTTAACCCTGTTCACCTCAGTTCCTCATCTGTCAGATGAGCTGGCAAAGAAAGTGGCAAACCGCTCCAGTATCTCTGCCAAGAAAACTTCAAATAAGTTCACAAAGAGTCAGATGTGAATGAACAACAAAATCTAAAGGAGAGGGACTGATGAATTCTAGGGTTCCTTCTGTCTCTAAAATTCACTGAGGCAATACGCACTACTAGAAATTACACTGGACTTAGAGTCAGAAGATCTGGGTTCAAGTCTTGCCTGTGTCATTTTTAACTGTGTGACTATGAACAAATCTCTGTAGGCCTCTGTTTTCTTCTCTAAAATGGTCTATATCAGGGGTATTAAACATGTGGCCCACCAGCTCCTGAGTGCCGCTGGAACTAGATCGAATTGTAATTGGAAAATATCTAACAAAATAAACAAAAATATAATAGAATATAGATAATATTAATATATGGTTTTCTGTGTTAATATACACCCATAGGGATCCTTATGGATGGTTTATTGGCATCTTTCTATTTGAGTTTCATATTACTGAACTGAATGATCAATAAAATCTCTTGTAGCACAAACATGCTGTGAGTTTATTTCAGAGATATGCAGTATGAGGTCCATAGATAGATTTCAATCATCTTGGATAGGGAAAAAAATTTAGTTTTCATTTTCAATGATCTCTTACTGAAATTTTGCATTTTCCTCAATTATGAATGTAGGCAACAAACCACAGTATGTGTGACTTTGTTACTAATAGAAATCACAAATATTTTCAAAACAGATTACAGTCCCTGAAGCTATTTTAAAGTATAGCTTACTATCATCACTTCTTCAAAATTACTATAATTAGCAGATGTGCCACTGGATCGCATGTGAATATAGTCTTCTTGCCTCTAGGATGTATTTTAATACAATTGGTTTCCTTTGTAATTCTATATATTTTATTTTATGCATTGAAAAACATGATTCTGAGAGGGGCTCCATAGACTGTCCAAGAAACCAAACACAAGTTAAGAACTCCTATGCTAAGTAATCCATGATTATCTCCTACCTTGCCTGCCCTCAGCTCTCCTGGTCTCCACAACTCACTGGTGCCTCTATTCCTATTAGTAACAGGAGACCAGGAAGCTGTTTCTTTCCCTCTAGTGTTTTCCTTTCTCTATCACAGGAACAAGGAAGCAAGAGAAATAACATCTAAATATGTATTTCACAGGTGATAAGATAGGTAAATATGTATATTGTAAATACTCTGAAATGGGCCATGAGCTATATTAGATGCAGCTTATCTTTGGAGTAATTACCTAGGTACTAAGCTATTTGGAAACTATCCAAAAGTGAACTAGAAGTTAACCATTTACAATCCAATCAAAGTTTTAAAATTCATTAAAAGACTTGAGGATGTCCATCAGAGGATGGCTGAACAAGTTGTGGTATATGATTGTAAGGGAATACAATTGTGCTATAAGAAATGATGAGCATGATGCTCTCAGAAAAACCTGGGAAGACTTATATGAACTGATGCAAAGTAAAATGAGCAGAACCAAGAAAACTTTGTATACAGAAACAGCAATATTGTAGGATGATCAGCTGAGAATGACTTAGCTATCCTCAGCAATATAATGATCCAAGACAGCTCTGAGGGTGCTATGATGAAAAATGCTATCCATCTACAGAGAAAGAACTGATGGAGTCTGAATGCAGATCGCAGCACACTTTTTTAAATTTTTCTTGGTTTTTTTTTAATCTGTTTTCCTTCACAACATGACTAACATGGAAATTCATTTTGCATGACTGCAGACGCAATACCTATATGAAATTACTTACCTTCTCAGTGTGGGGGTTTGTTTCAACAATACGGCTAGCAGCTTCTGTGGGGGTGTGAGATCCACCCACAGCCAGCACCCAGAAAGCTGCTAACAGCACAGGTTCTTTTGATCTGCTTAACTAAGGAAAACAAGGTGAAGGGGTTGACAAGCTTACTTTAATTGAGTATACAGACAACATTCACTTAGTTCAGGGGAAAAGCCAGCACCCTGAACTTCAGAACAAAATACAAACAAAGTAGAAACATCAACAGACAGAACCAATACAATTCATAGTTACCAACATCTAGGTTCAGCCTGGGAGCTCAGAACAAGGGCTGGCCCAGAGTCACATGCACCACCACTGCTGTAAGGAGGAGCTCCAAAGAACAGACAGCCAACCTCTGGTTTTTATATCTTTTTCAGCATTAGGGGTGAGTCACACATGCGACTCACCCACGTGACCTAGAATCATCACAAAGAGGCGGACTTAAACCCATGTGGTCTAAAAGCCTCTGCTCTCCCAGACATGTAAACTAGGCCCTCCCCAGAGTTAGCCCCACCTTGGGCCCCACCTTAGTTGCCAATCCACACCCACTAAGGTTTTACACCTAATAGGGGTTTGGGCCTGGGACTTAGCACCTAGTAAGGCTCAATGAATTACTCAAAGGGAACAAAAGTCAAACTATTCAAGGACACTTGTTGAACTAAGTGCTAAGGAGCCCATTTTTGCTTACCAACACACTATATGTGGATCCTTTGCCACAACGCCTCAACTTACAGATTGGGAATCACTGCTCTCGATCTTTTAATATTCTCTGGGTCCTAGTCCAGTATTTTGTCTTTGTATACTCAGAAACTTGCACAAAGCCTGACACCTGGCAGATGCTTAATATAAATGGTTGTTGAATTTTGTTGGATTGAATGGCTAGAGTCACATGGATCATAAGATGGGACTGGGAGAACTTGCATTTCCTGACTCCTTGTGGGAGACTTTTCCCACTCCACCCCATCCCACTGCAAGGTCTCTTATATCCCCTCCCAAAGTCTTCCTATCAGGGCCCAAGTCTTGGGCTAGGCAAATTTGGAACCCCCGCCCCCACCCCCGGGCTTCTATTTCTTGCATAAGGCAGGAGACCTGCTATTGTTCCTTAAAAAATAAAAGACTCTATTATGAGTAATTATCTCCTATTAGAATGTAAGATTCCTGAAGGCGGGGACTGTCTTGCTTGCCTGTATTTGTATCTCAATGCTTAGCACAATGCTTGAGTAAGTAAGTAGTAAGTTGTTGTCCTTTGTTCTTGAAGAGGACCATGAGATCAGGGAAATGATGACATGACTTGTAGTTGACTTTGATTTGAGTGAGGTAGGGCTGTGCAAGGTCACCAGCCTCACTTTCTCCTCCAGAGCCATCTGGATCCAGTGACCAGATATTCATCAGGATAACTGGAAATGACCCAGGATGCAATGGGAGACCCTGGCCCTTTTAGGTTAAGAATTGTAAGAAATGGGAGGAGGAGTTTTGTTTCCACAGAACTAAGGTGTGCTTCCCTGCCCTCCCTCACCCCAGCTTTAGCAGAGACCAGGCCTCAAGGTCAGTCAGGTGAGAGGTCAGAGGCTTGTACGCATGTGCATACTTTTTGAGAAGGCAGTCTAGGGAATTAGAGAGGCCAAACCCACTTGAACCTGTTCAAGCTTATCTAGGGTCTGGTCTTGGTCAAGAATCCAGGCCTACTGATTTGCATCATTTGCATATGTTAAAGAGGGAAAGTAGGGGAAGTAAAAGAATATAGTTTAATCCTAAACTAGGACAAGGAAAATCTAATTAACTTCACTTTTGCTTCTGTATCCTTATTACCCTATTTATATAAACTGTATAACCTAGGAAAACTATGTAAAAAAACAAAGATTGTAAACTAACCATGACTCTAGCAGGAGTGGAGGGAATGGTTACCCCTGCTCCTGCAGCTGTATCAGTGTGAGTGTTCCCTCGAGCACTACACCCGCTCTCCCGGGGAGCGTAATAAAATGCCTTCCTCTGCCCACTCTGGTCCTGAATTCTTTGGGTGTGAATGGGCAAATCACATGGATTTTCCTAAGGTCAAGTGAAGGGAAGCAACAGGCAGCAGAAGCTCGCCAGGCTTACTCCTGGATCTTGTCTTGGGGTGTCCTGTGATCCCCACTGCGGTGTTAAGAGGGCTACCACTCTGGATTCCCTTGGGGAATCCTGTGGTCTGCACGGCCTTCTTAAGGGGACATCACATGGGACTTCTGGCCCTGTCTCGGGAGCCTTGTGATCTTACTGCCATCCTAAGGGGCCATCACTTGGGTCTTCCTTAGGGTCTGACCCCTAGGAGGCCCTGTGATCCCCACAGATTTAAGGGATGGCTACCACTTGGTCTTCCTCTGGGAGTCCTGTGGTCTGTACAGCCTTCCCTAGGGATTATCACAGGGTTCTTCAGGACTTTGGCCCTGCCTAGGAAGTCCAGTGATCGACAAAACCATGTTTCTCACAGGCCTTTTCAGGTTCTGACTTTGAGTGAATAGGTCATTCAGTGAATAGGCCTCTTTAAGAAGTGAGTCATAATGTCAGAAAATGTCATGGACTCCACACAGGATAGTAGTTGTACTATTAGCAACTGTTGATTGTACCAGACAGCCAACCCCTGGCTTTTACAAACCCATGTGGTCTAAAAGCCTCTGCTCTCCCAGACATGTAAACTAGGCCCTCCCCAGAGTTAGCCCCACCTTGGGCCCCACCTTAGTTGCCAATCCACACCCACTAAGGTTTTACACCTAATAGGGGTTTGGGCCTGGGACTTAGCACCTAGTAAGGCTCAATGAATTACTCAAAGGGAACAAAAGCCAAACTATTCAAGGGCACTTGTTGAACTAAGTGCTAAGGAGCCCATTTTTGGTTACCAACACAGGGTGAGAAGAAGGAGGGAAGAAGAGAATTTGGAACTCAAAAACAATTTTTAAATGAATGCCAAAAATCATTTTTACATGTAATTGAGAAAAAATAAAATATTAAATAAAAAAATACCTCAGAGACTAAGACGGAGAGGCAGCCCAGCAAAGTCAATAAAGAGTCAGTCTCAAGACAGGGAGCCTTGGGTTTGTGTCCCACCTCTGAGCTCTCAGGGCTGTAGACAACTCTCTAGTACTTTATGTTGTAGAGGAGGTATGGAACTGGGCTGGTAAGAGTTTCCTCCTCTGGAAGTTCCTCATGCCAATCAACCAATAAACATTAACTAAGTGCCCATTATGTATTGGGCACTGTCTTAAGTGCTGGGTATACAAAAAGCAAAAGCCAGTCCTTAACCTCAAGGAGCTTACAGTCTAGTGGGGGACACAACATGCAAACAAAAATACTCAAAGCAAGCCATAGACAGGAGAGATTAACAGAGGAATGGCACTGAAGGGTTGGAGAAGGCTTCCTGTAGAGGGTGAGATTTTAGTCAAGACTTCAAAGAGGTCAGCTGTAGGAGTGGAGGAAGGAGAGCATTTCAGGCAAAGAAAATACCTACCCAGAGCCCAGAGATAGAGTGGATTTTTCATGGACCAGATAGAAAGCCAGTGTCACTTAGTTGTAGAGCACTTGTCAGGAAGTACTATGTGAGAAAACTGGAGAGGAAAGAGGAGGCTAAGTTATGAAGGACTTTGAATGCCAAACAGTATTTTGTATTTGATCCTAGAGACCATAGGGAGCCACCGGAGTTCATTGAGTAGATGGGTGACATGATCAGACCTGAGTTTTTGAAAAATCAATTTAGTGGCTGGGGGAGGATGGATTGGAGTTGGGAGAACCTCAAGCCAGGTAGAACCACCAATAGGCTAATGCAGTATCTCAGGTCCAGTCCCTATCCCAGGTCTTTAGACACACACAATGCTTCTGGATAGTTAAGGACATGTATTCAGGATACTACTTCATCTGACTGAGAGTTAGTTCTCCACCCCCTGCCCCACCCCACCAAAAAAAAAACGCTGAATTGTCTAACTTTGATGTCTTCCACATCCAGTTCTCAGCAAAATTATGAAGTCAGCAATGTTTGGTTTGGGTCCATTCCTACCTCTCTTTTTGCATCCCTGTTCCTCCCAGGCAGCCATAGTCCCCATGTTAACTACTCATATGCTACTTAGACATTTATTAAGCACCTACTATGTGCCAGGCACTGTGCTAAGTGCTGGGAATACAAAGGGAGACCAAAGACAGTCCCTACTTTCAAGAAGTTCACAATCTAATGGGAAAGAGAACATGCAAATAACTATGTACAAACATAAATTGTAGAGGATAAATCAGACATATCAATACACTGTAGAATTCTCTCTCCCCAGCCTCCACCAAGGCTTCCATTCCTCAAAAGTTCCGAAGGATGTCCCATTTCCCAAAGCTACAGAGCGCTATAAGCAAAGTTGGGGGGTGGTTTTCTAAGTACCTAAATCCCTTTTTAGTGACGGCCTTCACTCTTCATTCATTCCACACCCCGTTAAGCCTAGAGCCTTCATCCTGCCCTAATCTGCCTATAGTTCCACCCACCTACTTAGTTAGACCCACAATCCAAAGCAACACCTTTGACTCTATCTTTCTTCTGCCTCCTCATCAAAACATATATGGGTCTGTTTTCTTTCCCTATCAGATTACTGCAGTCTGATAAACTAATTCATACTGAGGTATTAATGACTAATGTTTAAGAAACACTTGTAGAGCTCAACGTGGCCCTCCTCTTCTAGGTAAATGTATTTATTTTCTAATCAAAGCCTAATCCTACAGATATACTTATATCAGAAACTTTCAGGCACAATGAAAAGAGGGTGAGGGGAGACAAGAGGTTTTCAAGATGGGAAGAGAGATTTCATGACTTCCCTCAGATCCTGCCAAAAAGGGATATCTACACTTAAGTCTGGCCCTGCCTCTAAGGTAGGAACTCCCATCACCAGCTCAGGCAGAGAATGGAATTTCTTCCAGCAAGGCTCTAAAGTTCTAGAAAATAACTAATTTAGATAGAATAAGACAGTCTGGACATCCTAATGAAATATCGATGCCTCACTCCTAAGGGTCCATTAATGATGGCTCCTGCATTGGCAAAAGCTAACCAGGGCTGTCAGATAAGTCATCCTCCTGGGACAGAAGCCACAAAAGCCCATTCCTTATTTTTTTTAACCACATCAAACCTGCTTATGCTCTCAATTAATATTAAGCACTGTGCCCCCATAATGTCCATTAACTGGCAAATAATTACAAAAGATTAGACTGTAGGTAAACATAGAAACTCTGAGAGCAGAAGAGCTCAATGGAATTTAAAGACCATCTAGTCCAAGTCCCTCATTTTACAAATGAGGAAACTGAGGCATAAAGAAATGAAATGACTTGATTCATTTATGACTGGCCTTAAGTTAGCACCAGTGCCAGGATCTGCTGACTCTCATTCCACTGCTCACAGAACCACAGAAAGCTAGAACTGGAAGGAACCTAAGAAATATTCTAGTTCAAGGCTTCGTAACCTTTTTTTTGTGTCATGGACACTTGGGCAATCTGGTGAAGCTTATGGATCCCTTCTCAGAATACTGTTTTAAAAACATAAAATAAAATACAGAAGATGACATAGAAAACCAGTTATACTGAAATGTAGTTATCAAAAACATTCTTTAAGTTCGTAGAACCACAGGTTAAGAACCCCCATTCTTGTCCAATCTTCATATTTCAAAGGAGGAAAGTGAAGAGTAAAGGCACTGGCCCTGAAGTCACTTAACCCCAATTACCTCAAAAATAAAATAAAGAGGTTAAGGGATTTGTCCAAAATCACATAGAACATAAGTGATAGCAGCAGGATCAGGACCCTTGTCTCCGGAATCCAATGCTCTTTCTAATATCCTGTACTTTTTGATTGTTGCTATTCTGAAGAAGACAATGACATGACAAGGGTGATGTCTTGACTTGCATGTGAATTGGATTTAAGTGAGGCAAAGTTGCACAAAGTCACCAGCCTCACTCTCTTCTAGAGTTATGCAAGTCCAGTGGTAAGACCAAAGTCAAGATGACTGGCAATGGCCTGAGATGCAGCGGGTGACCTTGGCCTTTCTAAATCAAGGTCGTTTCCCAGGCCTCAGTTTGTATGAGGCAAAGCCCCTTCCACGGCTATGGGCTAAGCAAGAATTGAGACAAAAGATGGCCTAATTTACCACCACAAAACTCAGTTTGCCTCTTCCTCACTGATACCTGAAATGCTGCCATTAGAAACATCCCAAGGAGCTAAGGATTGAACCCTCCCTTTGTACAGTTCTTAAAATGTAAACTTCACTTAGAGGCTCATACAGGGTCCAAAGTGAGGCCAGGTTGCAATGTAGTGCTGGGCAGCCTCCTCAGGCCTGCACAGTATTTTGTAATTTGTGTAACCCTTGTTCCAGGGCCTGTCAAATTCTAGGTTTACAGGAACCCACCTCTATCCTAGGCATTTCTCTAAAACTATTCCTTTCTTTGGTTCACATTACCCCCACTCAAAGTTTACACTGGAAAAATCTCGAAATATAGGTTGCATTTAGGTTTCCACAGGTGTGGATAATAGAGACACCAGCTCCTATCTGAGGTAATGTATGTGTTGTATTGGTACAGGACAGCCTTTATTTTATCCCAGAGAAAATTCAGGAGATGCAAAGGACTCCCAGAAGCCCATAAACAATATAGAAAATGCATAAAAGACTTCACTATAGCCTATAAACAATCCATATAATTCTCCTCCATTTCCATTTTTCCCCAGGGTCCTTAAACCCTCCATATACAGCATCACTCTGTGGTTTGGACTTCCCTCAGAGGGAACCCAACTTGGACCTGCTAGATAAACAATATACTGACATCCAGATGAATTGATCTTTAATCCCATAGATGCCCATAAAGACATTCAGCCTTGTGGTATTATTCTGAGAGTTAGGACTCACCCAGAAGGAAGATACACTTGGGGCTGTTAGGTAATATCCCTTCCCATTTTATCCACACCACCTGAGTAGTTCACTTTAATAGCAAGATTCAAAGTCAAGGTCCCTTATTCCTTTATATCGGGATTGTAGTCTTTTTGCTAATGTTTCTCCAAAAATGGAACCAGGTGTGTGTAATGGCAAGCAGAGTGGGACTTTTTGCTGTTTTTTGTTTTGGAGTGATTCTCAGCACTAAGGAAATGGAGTGCCTTTGATTGAGTCTTGCCTTTGTTTGATTGAATTGGGAGTCTTTGACGACCTGCTGAAGTCACGGGACAGACTAGGTCACGTTTGAGTCACGTGGTTTGACATTTTGCTTGGGGGCTCACTCATTGAAATAGTGTTCCTATGACTTGGCCAGATGAGACTCTGGGTAGCCATTAAGGAGCCCCTCACATCTTTGAAAACCCAGATGTTGGTGCTTCTCTCTCTGGTAACGATATATGTATTGCTGTGGACAGACAGCTAGGAGCCCTGTCTGCTGATTTGTGTTATTTTCTCTGTTTGTATAATTTCTGCTTGTAATTTCTGTTTGTGTTTTCTCTGAAGTTCAGGGTTCTGACTTTTTCCACTTAACTAAGTGAATGATATGTATATGTTTAATTAAAGTGAGATTGTAAACCCCTTAAAGTTGCTTTCCTTAGAAAAGCAGATCAAAGAACCTGTGTTAGCAGCCCTTCTGTGTGCTGATGTTATTAGCCTTACACCTCCACAGCAACTGCAAGCAGCATTGTTGTTTCAGTATGTGATCTTCTTCTGTTTCCAAGAGGTGTGCTGTTCAAAAAATGCCCCTTCTCTCAATAGGTCAGATCCCAGAACTCTCCCACTTGGACTTACTCATTCACAAGGAAGGCCGTAAGAGTGGCACTGCCAGGAAACTTCTCCTTCTCTGACTAGATGGCTAGATTATAAGATCTGCCTAGTAAAACAGCCTAATCTAGTTCTCCCATATTTCACTTCATAGTCGTCGCAGATTTTATGCCAATTTTTTGCCAAAAAGTGAGGTGCGACTATTACGTGAAGTTTTAGGAAAAAAAAATTGTGCTGGTATTACTTGTCTTTTAGTTTCCTCTAGTCTCCCACCAACTTTTCACTCACTGAAAACTGCCTTTCTGCAGCTCTGTTTCCATGCTGTTCAGCAAACACAATCACCTTTACCTTGAAGCCCTCAGAATAGTTTTTATATTTACCCATAATCAGAAGGAAATGCTTCACACATTAATGTATCATTGGCAGACAAACTGTACAGTTTAGCTAGCGTGGGAAGATACAAGCCTTGCCATATCACATGACTTACTCATGGCAGCTTTGCCTGCCCACCTGCTCCTCTTGCACCTATGGCTCTTCACTGGGTTGAACGACAATACTGGTAGTACTGCAGCACTCCAAACAAACCACATAAGTTGGCTTTTGGAAATATACTGACAATGATAAGAGTCAGAGGGTTAGGGTTAGAGATGGGGGGTTAGGGTTGGCTCTTAGCTTGCAATGCACAAGAGATAAATGCATATCCATATGCCACTGGTAAATACATTGATGCTCTGTTTACTTTTTAAGTGACACGATGAGAAGAATTACACCATTTGACAATTATGTGATGAAAGGTTATAAACGAATTTTTGGACTGAAAAAACAGAGTGCAACAATTATGTGGTGGCAACAATTATGCAGAAAAATACCACAGCTCTCTTGAGTTCAGGTCTGCTAGAGAAACAACCCCCAGGAACTTCCCCAGAAATCTGGAGTTTAGGAATTCACGTTGTCCAGGCCACATAGACAAATACATCTGGTCTGCTAGGTCTCTCTTCAAAGCTGCCATTAACAAGATTCCTACCTACCAGCTGTGCTTTCACTATGTCTCTTAGTTGTTGTCCTTCATTCTCTAAGAGGACCAAAATGATGTCACTACATTGGAGTCAAGGTACAGTGTGTCTGACTTTGGCTGATCAGACCAACACAAGCTTGGAAGGCTCTACCACAGGTCGAGCACACACAGTCCCTATGAACATTTGGAATGGAAATGTCTCTAAATGTACACATCTTATGTTTCTTTTGAGCTACTGAAATTCTGCTTCACTCATAGAGCAAAGCATGTACCATGCTGGGCAGTCCTTGGCCAGTATCTCACATGTCAAGAAATTTATTCCAAAGTTCTTCAGAGAGATCTTAAAAGTGTCCTTATATTGTGAGTAGTTGCCTTGTGTGGGTGCTCTATAAAATAGTCTTTTAGGCAAATGTACATTTGGCATCTGAACCTGGCCAGTCCACTGGAGTTGCACTCTGCAGTAGATTTGAATACTTGGCAGTTCAGTTTGAGAAAGGACCTCACTGTCCAGTACCTTATCTAACCAGCAGTTATAGCAAATGGAGAAATTTTGAATACTGTGGATAAGTCGTTCACCTTAGCAGTATAGTGTCCAGGGATGAATGCATGTATGATGAGGTTGATACATGCATTGCCAGAGCTAGCTCAATGGTTGGGAGGCTCTGAAGGAAAGTGTGGGAGAGAAGAGGTATTAGACTGCCTACCAATCTGAAAGTCTGTAGAGCCGTTGTGCTGACTTCATTGTTGTATGCCTGTGAAACTTGGACAGTCTGCCAGTGCCATGCCAGGAAACCAAATCACTTCCATTTGAATTATGTTTCTAAAGAAAAGGGCAAAGCAAAGGGGTAAAAGCCCCAAGGCCTCAATGAAATCTCCCTTTCATAGGCCAGCAAAAAATATGGCTCCTCCCAAGAGGCAATTCATCCTGGGGGCAGCAACCATCTATGAAACCCATCCTCCAAAAAGGACCAATGAGTAGCTTCAAACTAACACATTCATCCTTGAGGTAACCCCAGTCACTGAGTCTTAACCAGGATTTTTAATCCTCTCAACAAGAATGGTCATTTCTACATGGCTTTTCAAAAATTCCTTATAAATTCTCAAAACCCTGGAAATTTATCATTTCATCAGAGAACTCCTTTAATCAACCCCTTTATACTTGCATAGACCAGAGAAACATTGTAAGGAAGGTTCAAAGCCTGTGAGTCAGGTGAGACTTGAACTGGGAGATTCAGAGGAGACAGAGGGTGTCTGAAGGAGGAGACTGAAGGAAACTATAGCCCTCCCAACAAGGGAAAGGCTTACTATTCACAGTACCCCCTCCCAGCTAATGGAACAAGGTAGTAAGTGGCCCAGAAGATAGTGACTGAGCATATTAACAAGCAGTTATCTCAGGAAGAAATGTAAGCCTATTAATAGCCATGTAGAAAAAAGTCCAGTTACTAATAAATGAAGAAATGCAAATTAAAACAACACTAAAGTTCCACCTCACACAGTTCAGATTGGCAAAATTGGCAATGATAATAATAATAACAAACATATGAGGGTCCGGGAAAAAACCAAGCATCTCAGTATACTGCTGGTGGAGGCATGTATTGGTCTGGCCATTTCTTTCTCTCCAAAGTGTCAACTGGGTGAAGCCTCTGCAGGTGATAGGTTCATTAATCAGAGCATCTTTAGTTAATGCTGGATAAAGTATGGGGTGGACTTGAATATCTGGATAGCTATCTCTTTTTTTACTTAAAACTTTTTTAATTGACAAAAAAAATCTATTCTTCTACTCCTATTTCCCTAACCCATTGGGATGGGGAGGAAATATGCAACAATGATTATAATTTTTTTCCTAATGCATTAGGGAAGTAGGAGGATAGAAAATAGATTTTTTGTCAATTAAAAATAAGTTTTAAGTGAAAAAAAAAGATAAAACACTAGATGAAGACGATGGGTAAGGGACAGTGGGAGACTGAGAGAGCAGACTGAAAGCATTATAGTCCTCCTCTGCAGGTGATAGACATATTTATCAGAGCATCTTTAGTCAACGTACTTTAGTATTGGGTGACCCTGAATAGCTGGAAAGCTGAAGACAAGCTGAAACAGAGATGGAACCCCTGGAAGTGGAAAAGATACCCAGAGGGGAACAACCAAACATAATGACAAGGAGGATTGGACCCAGCAGAGAACATGATGACATCTCTAGGAACCCTGGGTAGCTATACAGCATCGGGGGGTATGATTAGCCTCTCCCCATATATCCCCTGATCACAGATGTTATGTGTTCCTCTCCACACACGTGCAATAGCCATTTATGTTCTCCATGTATTTACATCCCATGTATGAGCTCTTCTCACTCAAGGTATATTTGTAGGACAGTGAGTTTGAAGTTTTTAGGGAGGATGTTTTCAGGTCAACCAGCATTTATTAAGTACTTATTACATGCTGGGCACTGTGCTAAATCCTAAGGAATACAAATTCAAGCAAAGATAAAGAGATTCTCTGCCCTCAAGGAGCTTATAATCTAATGGGGGGAAACAACACATTAAAAAGGAGCAGAAATGTAGGTAATTGGAGGAGGAACTTACCTGGAAGTATGGTGGTGAAAGCCCATAGAGTTAGAATGAAGGATGGCTGACTGGGATGTTCCTCAAAATGAAGATTCCAAGAACTCAGCAGTGGGAGAAGAAGGTAGAGGTATAGAGGGATGTTCCAGGCAGAGAAGGGGGAAGAAAAGGTAAGGAAATAAGCATTTATTAAGCACCTAACATTTACCATGCATTGTACTAAGCATTTTACAAATATTATCTCATTTGATCCTTACAAAAAACCTGAGAAAAAGGTGCTATTATTATCTCAATTTATAGTCAAGGAAACTGAGTCAAACAGTGGTTAAGTGACTTGCCCAAGGTCACACAGCTAGTATGCATCTGAGGTCAAATTGGAACTCAGGCCTTTGTGACTCTAGGCCCAGAGCTTTATCCAATATGGCACCTACCTACCATCTAAAAGGCCACAGGGACCGAGAAAACTACCTAAAGTCTAAGGTAGCATTCCAGGGACCCATGGGGGAAATGAAAAGGGAAGAAGTCCAGAACGCTACAAGTATAATACAAAAAAATTCCCTCACACCCTAATGTGAATGATTTTTATCAGGTGCTTTCCTAAGAACAGAGAAGCTCTGGGCTGTAGGAGAACCCTGAGTCCTGGAGGTGAGACAGAGGGAAAAGGAATAGAAACAAGGAGGGTGTGGAAAGGGTAGAGTAGAGAAAGGAAAGTAAGAACTTCACTAACCTAACAATTAGGGCCTGAGGTCCTAACTAGTCAATGACCCCCAACCTTGTCTATTCCTAGGATAGAATTGGTCAATTCATCAATAGTCATTGTGGACTGGTAGTACCAAAGGTGACTGTGAAATACTGTCCATATAGAGGCGTTGATGCCCAGAGGAATCAGAAAGGGGCTGTCAGAGAAGCCACTGGAGGTGGAGGCCCTTAATGGTGCTAGATAACTAAGGAGTGGCCAATGATGCATTTACCCTTGAGGAGTGGAAAATGGACTTCAGAGCAGCAATGAAAATTAGGCCATTTATTGATAGAAGAGCTGAGATAGTACAAGCAAGTGGCTATGTAGTCCCTTACTCCACTCCTGGACAATTCTCAAATTGAAAGACCTGTCCCCAGATAAGGACTCATTCATTCATTTATTAATTTACTTATTCGCTCATTTATTCATTCATTTGTTCATTCTTTCATCCATCCGTTCATTTGCTCACTCAATGGAGTGGATTCAAGCAGTTGATGGCTTCATCTTCTTGTCATTGGCGGAAGTGAAAAGCAACCCAGAATGGTACTAGTAGGTGTTCCTCAGTCCTGTAGAACAGAGCTCACTCAAAAAAATGGAGGAACATTAAGAATTCTCTTACCGTAATTATATATAACCAATTCCCTCTACTACAACCCCACCCCCCCAAAAAAAACAGCAGCAGCTGTTTTCCAGTTGACTGTTGTTGCTGTTTCTCCCCAACCTCTGGGTTTCTGGAAACAATCTTAGCTTCCCAATTAAAAATGAGCAAAGGTATTGCCCCAGAAAAACTCCCCAATGTCTGCTTTTCTTTTACACCTCCCAACTGTGCCAGCCTTCCTCTGTTAGGGAGCTGGAGAGCTTGCATCCCAAAGGAGGCCTGAGTCATTTGCTATTTATTGTTACAGGCGGCTGGATTACCAGCGGGACTGAAAGACATTTCGAACAACACATGCATCACCAAGGGAACATGCCCTTTTGCAAATACATCTTTTCCTCTCAGCCCTGCCCCCGGCACTGGCACCCCAGGGCATCCTCTTTATCAGAGACTGCAGACACCTGTTATGCAGGGGATTAAAAAATTCCAGAACCTCTGTTACTTTCTACTCCACCTGCCAACTCACCTCTCAGTTTCCTAAGGGCTCTGTCACACTGAATCATGGCTCATCAGGAGCCGGAAACCTTAGCTGGAAATTTACTCAGGTCCTAGAGCTCCTACCCTAGTGAGGTCCCTTTCACTCCCTTCTTAGTCACACAAGGGTAACTGTGGTCATGTAGAGTGATTTTAAGAAGCTTGATTGTGGAAGACAGGGATAGAGAATTACTCTGAGTTCAGGGAAAGATTGGGCAATTTGATAGAGCCCTTAAGATCTCACCAACATGCCCAGGTTCACACCCCATTCCCTATAGTTCATCTGCCAAAGCCAATGTTCCTTTTTTTTTTTTTGCCAATCCCCAGGAAACCAGATCAAGTATCTGGCCACACAACTAATAACATTGACCTTCATCTGGCTCTGGACATCACTGTTCATAAATTAAAAAGAGAGCCATTCTCCAAGTGGTTCTCTCCAGACCTCCTCTATCATGCCTCAGCTCTTCATCCTAAAGACCCACACCATCCATGGAATTCACACCTCAGCAGTCCTATCTCAGCCCCTTGGGCCTCTGTGCACCCCCTACACACACACATACACACACACACACACCCCACTCTGACCGATGGCTCCCAGAACCTCCATTTAAGGAGAGTGTCCTGACTAGCCATGTCTCATTTCTCTCCATGGCACCTTTAGAATTTCTTTCACCACAGACCCTTCTGCTACCCCACCCTTTTTGGTTTCCATTTATGTGCCACTTTTCCACCATTATAATGTAAGCTCCTTAAGGGTAGGGACTATCTTTGTTTCTGCTTGTATTTATATTCTTAATCACTTAGCATTAGAAATATGTCTGCCCCACAGTAACTGCTTAATGTTGTTGTTTGTCCTGCATTCTGGAAAAGGACCATACATCAGGGAGGTGGCACCATGATACGCAAATGAATTGGATTTAAGTGAGGGAGGGCCTTTCAAAGTCACCAACCTCACTTTCTCCTCTAGAACTGATGAAGTTAGGGGTTTAGGGGACCCCAAAATACAGACGCACCAAGTCCTGCTCGAATGAATTCGACTCAAACCTTCTTTCAGCCAAAGAGAAAAACAAAGTTTATTAAAGGTTTGCCATATTGGGTAGAGTCTTAAGAAATCTCACCATTTGTGACCTTGTCTTCCAGTGGGGGAGACTCAAAGGCTACTTGGAGATGACAAACAACAGGGTAACAGACTTGACTATAGATATTTTGATAGGATCAAGGGTGGGAAATGGCCAGAAGGCGACCTGGAGATAACCAGACAATGGAAGGCTAGGTTAGGCTATTTGATCATGAAAAGCCAGATCAAGTGGGAAGATTCAGGGTGGGGTTCAAGGGGGTTCTCTATGTCTAAACCCCATCATTACCATCAAAGTCCAGTGGGGAGATGTAGATCTGGGCGACTGGAGATGGCATTGGATGCAGTGGGAGACCTGGGTCTTTTTAAGCTGAGGTCTTTAACAAGTTTCAGTCTGACCAAGGCAAGGCCCATTCAGTGATTAAGGCTAGCCGGAAACCCAAATCACTCTGGCTCTCACTGATTGGCCAAAATAGGTCCAAGCCCAGCCCCACTTGGTCATTATTTGGGCCCAGATTGGCTCAGGATGAATGTAAATAGCAATTGTTTCTGTTTTGGCCAGAAACCCTGAGGGTCTTTCCCTCCCAGATCGATTTTTTTTTTGACAAGGTAAAGAGATGTTCTGCTAAAATAGCCTTGAAGAACCCAGAGTACAACACATGATGCACTTTTACAGCCTATTTACCATTATTTATACTAACAAGTAGGATCAAAACATTAACTAGACTTAGATTTTTCAATGCATGCAATCAAACTTTATAGTCAAAATGTAGTAAACAATACAAATACCCCTTTCTAAAAACAAGCCACTAACTTGAGACTTAGAGGTCAGTCTGGGTGTTCATAACAAATTTCCTCCTCTGCCCAGGCAGAAGCTTGTGGGATCATCAGGCAAGTCTCTGCCAATCAGCACTCAAATGAACATGGGGATGTTTCAGCCCCAAATCCAGGAAACCCAGAAGCCAAGCTCCATCTTGCCCCAGGAGCAGGGTGAAGACTGAGGCACCTGACAATATTCTTATAGGTTTTAGCTAATTTGTTTACCACACAGTTTCATAGTTTATCATAAAAATTACCGATGAAATTGTTTTAATGGTTTTCTCATGGTGGTCTGTTCTATCAGTTGCTTAACAACATACATGTTGTCTATTACCTCACACCGCACAAGTGCTTTATCTTATTATTGAAAAAACTTAGACCCACACAATCACAAAATGAAGGCTTGGAACACATTGGAGTTAGTTATGCTAAGTTGACAAACTTATTCCTACTATTCTTATAAAGACAATAAAACTAGTTCCTGCTATACAAGTTCGCCTCCATATCTCAATGAGAGGCAGCAATGGAAAAGACAATGGTTTTAGAAAATACACAGACACAATTCTGGTTCACAATTGTTTATTAGAAGTCATTTTTGTTTCTGTTGTTTTAAGACACAACCTTTGACCTAAAAGAAACAAATGGAACATATTTCCCCTTTCTTGATAAAGAATTGGAAGTCCAGAAGAGCTCACATGCTGTCTGACGCTGTCATAGTTCCTGTTGGTTTTACTTATCTATATTCCTTCATTGATCTAGAGCTAGAAAGGTCATCTGGTCTGACCTCCCTCATTTTGAGAGATGAGGCCCCAAGAGGTTGAGTGATTTGTCAAAAATCACAGAGATGGAGAACTCAAACCCTCCAACTCTAAACCCTGTGTGTTCTTCATGGAACCACACTGCTTTGTTCTTTCTTCTTTTTTTTTTTGGTGAAATCAGGGTTAATTGACTTAACCCAGGGTCACACAGCTAGTAAGTGTCTGAGGCTGGATTTAAACTCAGGTCCTCCTGACTCCAGCGCTGGTGCTCTGTGCCACCTGGCTGCCCCACGTTGCACTGTTACAAGAGATGATTTTATTGGGGAAAAGGTAAGTTGGAAAATGAAAGGCACCAATAAATCTTTGAAAATAAAATAAAATACAGGGCATGGTTTTCTGTTCAGAAAAAAAAAGGATGCTTTATTTCAGTTTAAAGTTCAATTAGTGTGCCTTCTTGCTTTTGATTCACAATTTAGCTTTGCTGCCTCTGAAAATGGGATCCCACATTCAGTGGTCCTTTATCCGGGAGTACAATAAAGGCTTTGGGGAAAATATGACAATGACTACAACAATCTAAGCAAAGTCAATATGGAGACGCAGCAAAACTTTTGTCACAGATCAACAATCAATTCTAGTACCACGCTACCAAAGTTACTGGGTGTATCTTTCCTTTCTGTTAACAATCAATAAGCTGTTTGAGGAGAATACGCGTTGTGGGAGGAAAGATCACTTCAAACATTTGCGGGGAAAGTGTTTGTTGAGTAAAAAAGAAAATGTGCCAGTCCTTTCTTTTTTTTAAAGCAGTAAGTCTAGCAGCCAGATTGCAGAGGGTTAATTGGCAAGAGGCAAAATAGGGGCAACAGATATAGATTGCTTTTTCTAAGAGTTTGTCTGTTAAAGAGGAGAAACACACAGTTCGATATCTTGAGGAGACAACAAAGTCAGGTGAAGAGTTTTTTTGTTCCCTTGTCTTCTATAGAACAACAGAGACACAGACATGTTTGTAGGCGGCAGGGGAGGAGTCAGTAGATGGGAAGAGATTGGGAATTAGGAAGGGGAGAGAAGGATGAGTGAGGTAGCAAGCTACCAGAAGAGATAGGAAGGGATGGGATCATGGACACAAGTAGATGGAGTGGTATTGGCAAAGAGAAGGACTACTTCATAAAGGGCTAGAGTCAAATAGGAGACAATGGGGATGAGAGTGAGAGGTTTTTAAATATTGAATAAAGGAGAAGTGGATGTGACAATGCACACCTGTAATCTTCAACTACCTCGTAGGATAAGGATAATAGATTTCTTGAGCTCAGGAGTTCTGAGCTCTAATGAGCTTTGCATATCATATGTCCAGATGAAATTCAGCATCATTTTGGAGAAACTTCCAAGGGATGGGAACAAGAGGACCAACCAGTTGCCTAAGGAGAGGCAAACCAACCCAGGTCAGTAATGCTGTCCCAAGTTCCCAAAGGGTGATGGGATCAGGCATGAGTAGGCACTGCCCTTCCAACCCAGGCAAGATGGGGAGACTTATTCTTAAAAAAAAACACACACAGACTAAGGAAGAAGGAGAGAACAGATGGCCTCTATTTTCTCAACAGAGTAGAAGGCAAAGTCCTCTGCTAAGAGGGAGGAGATGAGTAATCTAAAAAGTTTGAGGAGAGGGAAAAGTTTAGAACAGCTGCTGTGGGGATTTTAATAGAGAATCAACTGGAGAAGAATAAAAGGATTGTTGCTGAGCAGCAATGGCTCAGTTGAGATTAGATAACATAAATTTACAGAGGACCCAGTAAGCACCATTGTTAGGCTTCCTCCAACATTGTTTAAAAAGCATGAAGAAGGCAGATTGTGGTGTATACCAAGGTTGGGGTTTGTTAAATCATGCATTCTGATATGGCAAGAGGGCAGGACAAGGGATTTGAATGTTGAATACAATGTTCAGTTGAACTAGTTAGATAAATAGTTGTGGTTAGGAAGCCAGGAAAGTGTGGCCAGAACAGGAGTGAGGGCCTGAGAGAGCAAAAAGGAGTGGCGTGAATGATGATCACAGTGAGACCAAAGAATAGGTTTCCGAGGGTTGGGGCACAAGGAGAGGTGAAAAGATAAGAGATTATGGCCAAATGGACAAATTTTAGAGTTCTAGACCACGGAAGTGAGATATTTGTAGAGGGCAAGATGAAGGGCCTAATAATCCATCCCTGTGTGAGAGTGAAGTAAAAGGAAGGTATGACTCATGAGACTTGAAGAGACTGAGGAATTGGGAAACCAGGTTATTTTAGGGATACATCAACATGCATATATTGAAGTCCTCCAGTGTAATGGCATGTATTGAAGCAGAGAGAAAGATAATGAACCAGATGCTAAACACCTTAAGAAAAGAGGGAGAATCCCTTTGACCCAACAATACCACTTCTAGGGCTGTATCCCAGAGAGATCACACAAGTAGGAAATGGACCCATATGTACAACAATATTTATAGCAGCTCTTTTTGTGGTGGCAAAGAATTAGAAATCAAGGGGGTGCCCGCCAATTGGAGAATGGCTAAACACGCTGTGGTATATGAATGTAATGGAATACTATTGTGCTATAAGAAATGAGGAGCAGACGGACTTCATAATAACCTGGAAAGACCTATGTGATCTGATGCTGAGTGAGGGGAGCAGAACCAGGAGAACATTATCCATGATTACAGACACACAGTGTCTGTGATGACTAACTTTGATAGACTTAGCTCTTCTCAGCAATAAAAGATTCAAAGACAGCTCCAAAAGACTCATGATGGAAAAAGCTATCCACATCCAGAGAAAGAATTTCGGAGTCTGAATGCAGATTGAGGCAAACTATTTGTTCTCTTCTTTTCTCTTCTTTTTTGGTTTTATTTCTTCTTTCTCATGGTTCATTCCATTGGTTATAATTCTTCTTTACAACTTGACTATTGTGTAAATAAGTTTAATGTGAAGGTATATGTAGAACCTATATTGGATTATATGCCATCTTGCGGGGGAGGGGAGAGGAGAGGGAGGGGGAGAAAATTTGGAACTCAAAAACTTGTGGAACTGAGTATTGTAAACTAAAAATAAAAAAGAAATTTTAAAAAAAGAGGGAGAATGACCTGGGGTATAATTGATTGTTTCCACCAGGATTGGCATAGGGCATATGGATATTGTCTGTCTTTCATACTCAAAGTGGACCAAATGATATCATAATGTTGGGGTCAAGGTACAATGTGTTTGGCTGTGGCTGATAAGTCCAATATGAACTCAGAAGGCTTTACCACAGGTTGGTGACAAATAGTCCATTTGAACATTTCGGAGAGAGATGTCTCTAGATGTGCGCATTTCATGTTTCTTTTGTGCTACTGCGATTCTGCTTTGCTTATAAAGCACAGCACCTTCTCTAATGTGGACTCACCATGCTAAGCGGTCCTATGCCAGCATCTCCCATGTCTCACACTCAGTATTAAAGTTCTTC
This sequence comes from Trichosurus vulpecula, assembly GCF_011100635.1. NCBI lineage: Eukaryota > Metazoa > Chordata > Mammalia > Diprotodontia > Phalangeridae > Trichosurus > Trichosurus vulpecula. The sequence continues at coordinate 52,016,744 of NC_050581.1, read as the reverse complement.
AGAGATACCTTGGGAGTGTCCTTGTACTGCTTCTTCTGACTTCTGTGTGAGCCTTGCCTTGTGTGAGTTCTCCATAAAATAGTCTTTTAGATAAATATCTGTTTGGCACCAAGACTACATGGCCACCCCATCAGAGTTGCACTCTCAACATTCAAAGAGGGAAGACTGCTGGGATAGAGAGAGTTTGGAGGTAGCAGTGAGGAAATAAAGAAACAAGCATTGAGATGCCTACTATGTGCCAGATACTTAACAAATATAATCTCAACTGATGCTCACAATAACCCTTGGAGGTAAAATGAGGATTATTACCTCCATTTTACAGTTGAGGAAACTGAGGCAAACAAACATCAAGTAACTTGCTTAGGGTCTCACAGCTAGTAAGTCTCTGAGGCTGGATTTGAACTCAGGTCTTCCTGGCTCTAAGCCCAGCACTCAACCCACTGTGCCAAGTAGGTCTAGGTTAGGAGCAACAAATTTGTCTATCCTCTGGCCCAGTGTATGAAGTAGAAACTGTGTGTGAGGGAGTCAAGAGGAAGGTGAGGAGGAGGAGGAGGAGAGAATGTGAGAGAAGTGAGGGGGAAGGGTGAGCTAAGTTTCTGTGAGTGCAAGAATATACAAGGAGTTTAAAAGAAAAAGATCTAAGAAGACCAGAAGTTTGTTAATACTGGAATGAGTGCTCCAAAAAGCACAATGGAAGAGGGGGCAGAGCCTGATGGTAATTCAGGAGGGCCATGGCAGATAAAGAAGCATAAGCAAGACAACGAAGGTTTTGTCTAAGCAACTAGTGAACACAAATCAAAAAGACTGGGAGAGGAACGGGAAGAGTGAGAGCTTCCTGGCCACAGGGTGGAAATGTTGATGGTTTGACTAGGGCTCCCATCCGCAAGAGTCCAACGGCGGCAGAAAAGCAGCATCAGTTAGACTCTCTTTCTCTCAAACACCAGTGAAGAAGGAAGATGGACCCAGCATCAGATTCTCCACTTCTAGACAAGGCCATGACAGCAAGACGCATGGTGAATAAGCCTATGGCCTTGGCCTGGGTACAGAAAATTGCCCCAACTCAGTGGTAATGGAGAGTGTAGTGAATGGTAGAGGGTGAAAATTGAGCCCAACTTTCCTGGCTCACAGCTCAAAGCTTTTCTTTCCATATCCCTAGTGTTTAGCATAGTGCCTTGCATATTGTAAGCACTTAATAAATGCTTGCTGATTGACTACGCCAAAGTGACTTTTAGAAGCTAAGTATAGGGGCAACTAGGTGGTACATTAGATAAAGCACTGGCCCTGGAGTCAGGAGGATCTGAGTTCAAATCCAGCCTCAGACATTAAATAGCTGTGTGACCCTGGGCAAGTCACTTAACCCCAATTGTCTCCCCCCGCCAAAAAAAAAAAAAGAAGAAGAAGAAGCTGACTGAAAATGTGGCAAAAGTAGACAGCCATGAAAGGTCACAATGCATAAATACCTCTCAAATACGAGGGATGTAAGGCTGTGAGCCCCTTGAGAACAGTCGCTGTCTTTGGCTTTTCTTTGTATCCCCAGTGCTAAGCAATGTACCTAGTACATAGTAGGCCCTGAATAAATGTTTACTGACTGACTGACATGGTCTCCAAACACCATGGAAGTTAAGGGATATTCAGGTAGCTTCTCCTCTGCCTAAAAAAAAAATAATAATCTTTTAATTGATAAAGGCCCAGCAGGTTTGTGAATCAATCAACAAGTATTTGTAAAAATGTGCGAGGCACTATATTAGGCATTGAGCATACAAACACAAAAGTGAGGTGGCCTCTGACCTCAGGAGTTTATATTCTATCAAAGGAGAAAATATGTGGAGAGAGAGAGACAGAGAGACAGACAGACACAGAGAGAGAGAGAGAGAGAGAGAGAGAGAGAGAGAGAGAGAGAGAGATTCTTATGGAGTGTAATACCCCTGCAGACCAGGGATCTGAAACTAACTCTTTGTAAAATTCCTCACTCCTTACTTCCCCTTACCTCTTTTCCCTCAAAACTTCCCACTCATTATGCTCAGGTAGGAAACCAGGTTTGAGAATGGAAACATCATTTATGCCATCTGCTCCTGAAGGGAAAGAGACTTCAACTGTCTCTGGGGGGTTGAGTTTGTCAAGAAATCTACCCCCTTCCCCATTAAATTTATCATTTCTTGTATAGGTCTCAGTGTTGGATTGCACAGTGCCTGATTACTTCCACCCTCCCACCTACTTTTCCAAATGAGAAGCATCTATCATAGGAAAAAAAATTTATGACCCCAAAGGCTTTTTTCTGGTCCTGATTCATTAGATCCCAAAGTGTTCTGGAAATTAAAAGACACCCCCATGTGAGGCAGTCCTCTCTCTCTCTCTCTCTCTCTCTCTCTCTCTCTCTCTCTCTCTCTCTCTCTCCCACCCATATGTCTGAGAGAGGAGATTCACTTGTAAATATTTGAAAAAGAGCAGACTGTTGTTGGAATAAGGCGAGAATTATGAATCCTTTGGAAATGTTCACCAAGGCCTAGTATTCACAATATTCCAGCTGTGGAATGTCATGGGCAGAGGATATGATGTGGAGAAATTCTTGGTGAGAAGCAGAACCTCTGGGTTCTTCTCTTGTCCTGTAGGGGCTGAAGCCAATGTGTTTTGCCAACCTTAGAGCCTATATAAATGTTAGCTATTTTTAGCAAAGCAGGGAGGGTGGCAGGGGCAGGGGGAGCAGAGCATGCCACCAGGAGGTGTGAAGCAAGGTAAAAATGTAGGCCATGTCACTAGAGAAGACATCCAGCAGTTTAGGAAAATAAGACCTCCCTCTTTTCAGGATTTCTTTTTCAGAGCTTAAAGGGACTTTGGAAGCCCTGTTTATAAATGAGGAAATGCAGGCCCAGTGAAATTAAATGACTTTTCCAAGGTCACATAGGTAGTAAATGTTGGAGGCCAGATTTGAATCCAGGTCCTCTGACTCCAAACCAGTATTTTTCCATGGAACAATCCTGCCATGTTTCTTCCTTTTTATACACACACACACACAGACACACACACACAGACACACACACACACTCACACACACACACACACATATCCCTCCCATTGTATCTTTTGTCCCAGAACATAAAACAAGGCTTTTCTACAGGGAGAAAAAGAAGAGGGAGAGGTGAAGGGGGAGAAGGTATAAGAACAAACTGTATGTTTGCTGTGTGGTGGGGAAAGGAGGGGGGTGATTTTAAAAGACAAATATGCTGGGTAAATTACGTAGAGGCAGTGCTGGAGTCATCAAGTATATTTCAAACGTCTCTGCTTTCCAAGCCTGCAGATTCCCAGCTCCCATCCACCACCTCATATACCCCTAAATCTCTTTCTCTTCTCTGAACCTAAGCTCTTTACCCTGGGGGGGTCAAACTCCCATACCTCACTTCTCTCCCCAACCCAGAATTCTGCTCCTCTATTCCATCATTATTCAGGGATAGATAAGAGCCTTAGAGATAGAAAGAGGCAAGAAAGCATAGGATGTGTGTGGCGGAAAGGGAGAATTCCCAGTTTTGCTCCATTGTAATGTGTATTGTAGTAAATATGTGAGATGAGGCAAAAAAAGTCAGGGGGTCCAGATTATGGAGGGCTAAGACATTTGGGCTTTTATTAGGTAAACTGGGGAATTACTGATGAGTTTTGAGCAGAAAAGTGACCCATCCAAAGCTAAACATAGGAAAGACTAATCTGGCATTAGGGTGTCTGGTTTTTTAGTAGCGTTGTAGGAGGCAGAAATTAGAAGACTAGTTAGGAGGTTATTACAAGACCAGACAAGAAGTAACAAAGGCCTGAACTGGGGTGATCACATTGGGAATGTGAAAAGGAAAGAGACCAGATTTAAGGACCATGTTCTAAAAAAGTGCTATCCAGCATCTTTAAACATCAAATTCAAAATCTTATGTCATTATTATATAGTTTCACATAATTTCTTACCCAGAAAACTAATCCCCCTCTTAAATACGGAATCAACGAGAGGCTTTCAGGCCACCTACATGTCCACACCCCCACCAACCTCCACAAAATCTCTCCCCATATACACACACGGTACAAATGGAATAAAGACTCAAAGACATGGGGCCCCTGAATCAACAGCCCAAGAGCCCTGAATAATTTTCATAAATTCCTTGTTTTTGCTCATTGCATTCCTTTACACTAGAGTGACCCACCCTGCCCAAATTCTGCCCATCCTTCACATCCTATTAGTTCTCTTTCCTCTGGCTGGACAATAGCATTTATTCTCCCTACTTTTTCTTTAACTAGATTATAAAACTCTTTGAAGATGGGAACTGTAAATTAAACTTCTTTCTCCTCCACACAGCACTTATGTCTATGCAAGCAGTCAATGGACCAATAACTAGGTAGTTTTATTGCTCTAGTTACAAATCGTGACCATCAGGTGGCAGCAAAGACCATCCATTCCATGATTCAACTGTCTCGCATACCATTAAGTATCTTATCCCACGGCATCATTGGTATTGGTCTGTCAACAGGGTTGTCAACAGGCCCTTGGGATCTTGGGAGCGAACTACACTGTTTGCGCTTTTTGAGGGAAGAAAGAAGCACTGATGACCCAAGTCTCCAGACACTGAGTTAGTGGTTCAGCTTCCTGAGAATGTGCCCCTTCTTATTTATGAACTTTATTAGAGGCACCGACTTTTTTTTAATTTTTAAAATTTTAACAAGCACTGAAGTGCCTACTATGCTCCGGGCACTGTGCTAAATGCTTTGCCAATATTGCCCTCATTTGATCCTCAGAACAATCCTGGGAAGCAGGTGCTGGTATTTTACAGGTGAGGAAACTGAGGTTAAGTAACTTGCCCAAAATCACACAGCTAGTAAATGGGGGCAGACTTGAAGTCGGGACCTTCTGACTCCAAGTCTAGAGTTCTATCTACCATGCCCTCTAGCTGCCCCTTCAGAGGTTACTGAAGACAAAGGGTGACACCATATATTCTTCCCTCTTATCACTGCCTCTACTCAAGCTTCACCATTTCTCCTAATTGTTTTAATTTACTCTTCATTGGTGGTGAACTCACCCTTTTCATTTTTTGATACTAGTAATTTGGTTTTCTTCTTTCTTTTTTTATCTCAGTTCCTTATCTATAAAATGAGAGAATTGGATAGGATCAGATGTGTCAGAAACATCCCCACCCCCACGCCCAGCTGTGACACTTCCGAGTATGGTCTGAACCAGATTGAAATGTAATGGGAAATATGTTACAAAATAAATAAAATAAAATAGAACATAACTAATGCTAATTTGTGGTTTTCTAAGTCAGTAAGTAGCCCGCTGGGATTCTAATGTACAGCTTAATGACCTTTGTTTTGATTTGAGTTTGACATCCACTGGGGTGGATGATCTCTTCTAGCTCTAAATTTGTAATTCGATGATTAAGCGCCACCTTTCCTCCTATTAAGCACCACCCTCCTCCAAGCCCTAGAAGTTAGATAGTCAACTTTTAGGGACTGGGTCTTTATTCCCAAATCCACTTTCCATTTCTGGATAGGTCTCCATTGGCTTTTTGATGAAACTGAAGAATTTTTTGTAAGCAAATGCAAGTTATGTCTTGCTAACTTTGCAACTGTCTTGGATAATCTTTCTGAGACCACCCCTTCACCCTACCCCCAGTCTTCATGGACTATGTCAGAAAGAGGAATAAAGAAGGGAAGAAAAGGAACAATCTCAGGGATCTACTAGAAATAGGACAAAATAGAAATTTCTCATTGGGCAGAAGGAGATAGAAATAAGGAAACCATACTTTGTAGGGAGTAGAAGAGGGAATAAGACACCTTAATTAAGGACTCATTGAATCATGGAAAAACTCACTGCATCCATCCCTTTCCATTTGGGATGAACTGAAACAAGTTTTGCTAATAGAAACATAGATGTGGAAGGGATTTTGAAAGGTCATCTGATTTTTTCATGAGGTTCACATATTAATATTCCAAATCTGACACCAACTCAGCCATATGACCTTGGAGAGGTCCCTTTCAATTTCTGGGCCTATTTTTCCATCATTAAAGTGAGGAGATTGTACCAGATGATCCTAAGGTCCTAAACCAGGGGTGGGGAACCTGCAGCCTCAAGGCCATATGTGGCCCTCTAGGTCCTCGAGTGAGGCCCTTTGACTAAATCCAAACTTCACAGAACAAATCCCCCTGTGATTTTCTAAACATCTAAACCATAAGCAGGTGTCAAAAATTACTCCCATTTGCCCTAAGAGGGTAAGCGAAGATATCCACTTTCCATATGAGGTGTTGAGTAGAATATTGGTAGACTCAGGCTACCTTAATGCAGCCTGCATATCAGTCCTACACAGTGAGCTTTCTCTGAACTAAATCTGACTTGATTCCAAGCTTTCAATCACCACCCCAGGGTGAGAGACAATGAAAAAAAAAACTGAAGAAGAAAACAGAGTCATTTACACATGTGAGAGTTTAATAAATGTCAAAATGTCTGAAGCCAAGTTGGATAGAACAAGATGTTAATGAAGTCCAAGTCATAAATTTAGTCCCCATAGAGACCAACGGATTTGGGCCAAGAAAAGCTATTTCCTGGCTGACTACAGTATGGCAGATGGTCCCATTAGCCACAAAGAAGACTAAGCAAGAATGAAGATGGCTCAATGAATTCTGTTGCCACTCCTGTGGAAACAACTTGAATTGCATGTCCCTACTGAAAAATAGGCCAAGTATGTCATCTTCCTATATGAAGGTCAGACCCATATCTCTAGATATAAATATGGCCAGCTACATTACCATGTAAATCAGCTTGTATCATAAAATGTCAGAACTGGAAGAGACTTTAAAGTATCTACAAATCCTCATTTCAAAGAAGAGGAAATGTTGGCCCAGATTACAGCTAAAAATCATAATGCCTAGCAACCCTCTTTCTTGGGGGCTTGTCGCAAAGTAAGCTAACATGCATGTGAGAAGAGAACCCCAAATTTATCATCAGTCTTAATTCAGAAATGCTCTCCTCTTTATGCTCCAAATAAGGTAATTGTGCATTAATATAATAGCTTCTGTCTTGATTGGAAAACATGAACACGTGTGCAGGATCACTAGTAAAACTAACAAAGTCGTTGTTCTTTTTATTCAGCCATTTTAGTCATGTCCAATTCTTCATGACCCCATTTGGGGGTATCTCGGCAAAGATACTGCAGTGGTTGGCCGTTTCCTTTTCCAGCTCATTTTACAGATAAGGAAACTGAAGCAAACAGGGTTAAGTGACTTGCCCAGGGTCACACAGCTAGTAAGAGTCTGAGGCCAGATCTGAACTCAGGAGAATGAGGCCTGGCACTCTATCCACTGTGTCACCTAGCTGCTCCAATGTTAAATATAACCAAGATCAATGAACACTTCCACAGGGAAGCACCTCTGACCCGGCCACAGAGCATGATGCTAACACTTCACATTTGAATTGAAAAGTAAAATAGGACAGATTTATTATGAGTTTATGTATTGTTCTTCTGCTCATCGGGTCACAAACTTAGAACTAGATAGAAGGGACCTTGTGGGTCATAGCATCATAGATTTCGAGTTGGAAGTAGATTTAGAGGACATCTTATCCAACCCCTTCGTTATACAGATGAGGAAACTGAGGCTCAATGAGATTGAGCCACTTGCCCAAGGTAACACAGATAGTAAGTAGGACAGTAAAATTTAAGATAGAACCTCTAATTTCGAATGTAGTACTCTTTCCATGAGACCTTAATGCCTTTCACTTTCTAATTAGGAGTTTACTAATTGTTTTTTTCTGGCTGTTTTACTAAATGTTTTCCTGCTAAGTATTTACTTATTGCTCTTCCTTTATAATTGTGTTTGCTGATTTTTCTTTGCAAAATTGCTGATTGTTCTTCCCTGCTCCAAATATTGGTCACTATTCTGTCCTTAGTTGGAATCTAGACATAAATTTGAAGGATAATTATGAGATGAAACTTTTAGAAAACACAGACTTAGACTGCAGAGCACTCAGCTCTCAAGAATGAATTTAAAGAAAGTGCAGAAAGTTGGGGTTTTTTTCCATGTGATAAACAGAAATTTGCTCCAAGCTTCTTAGGTGGCACACAAAAAAACTGTATTTATACATTTCAATTCTAACTTACCCCCAGAATTATTACATTTTGTATTATTTGATAACCATCCTACTACTGAAAACAATTTTCCATAATTTATTGTAAAAATCCAGGGCACCTCTGTTCTTAATAAAGAAAAACCTGAGGCTCAGATTTTAAGGCATGAAGAAATGGACTTGGAATTGGAATTCTAATAAGAAGGATCTAGTTTAGGCATAAGGAAACTCTTCCAGGCCACAATATCTGGTTGTCACACACTGGAGCTGTGTAATCTACTTCCCAGATATGTTGTCAAGGTAGGAGCATATTCATCTGACGGCACCTGTACCTTCCGTCTAGGCACAGGGGATGTACTCTTTGATTTTCTACAATCTTTTCTTCCTAGAGTAAGAGTTCTTAACCTGAACTCCATGAACTCCTTAGCTTTTCCAGTTCCCATAAACCAGATGAGAAAAATTATATCTTTATTTTAATTAATTTTGTGTTTCTTTTGTGAACTTCTGTATTGTTTTATAAATTTAAAAACATTATTCTAAAAAGTCTTCACCAGATTGCCAAATAAAAGTTAAGAATCCCTATCCTAGAGGATTTAATAAATCTGTACTAAAAAGGGTTCAGGTGATGTATTTCCTATCCCAAAGAAATAGAGCTGCCATTAGCTTCCAAAGAATTTGGGTAGTGCTACCAATAAGGGACAATTTTTGTCAGGAATCCACTGCCTGGAAATGTTTTAAGGATTATCTGTTGAGAAGAAACTTGACACATAGCATTTTAGAGAAAGGCAGTCCCCATCCCAGACATCAATAAATTATGACACCAATCAGAATAGCAGCACCCAAGCAGGAGCAGTGTAGCTATTTCACCAAGGTGGAGGTGTGTTTCTTGTCTGAAGCACAGAAACCACAACACTTAATACTGTCATTAAAGCCCCTCTGAGTCACAGGTACACCTCACTTTATGCGCACTGGATGCGGTGCTAAAAAGTAGTCTATAAAATCAAAACTGTGTGCACGGAATTCTATCCTAAATTTGCTAGACAGATTGACTACTTGAAACACTGTAATAAACTTTAGAGCAAAGTGAAAAATCCTTTTTTTAATGTGAATAAACACTCCTGAATGCATCAGCCTTCCAAGTTCTGATATTTGCATATGGGGTATACTAAAAATGGGGCATACTTAAAAATTCAACATATCTTAGACAGAATATGTGTGTGTATATATATATATACATACATATATATACATACATACATACATATATATGTATATATATACATACATATATATGTGTGTGTATATATATATATATATGTCTCAGAATCCATATATCTCAGACTTCAGACAGAAGCTATGAACACAATTGGCAGACAAGGAATTTTAAGAATTTTTTGAAACATAATGGAAATAGACAAGAGTATCAGAACCTGAAATCTGAAAGACTTTCATTCAAAGGCTAAGCCATACTGTATTTTATCATACTTGCTGGCTTATACATAAGAAATGACCTACATTCCAAACTACACAATTACATACATACATAGACAAATAGATAGATATGATAGCAAGATATGATAGTAGATATGATAGCAAGAGTGGTATACACAACCACTCTAATGACAATGAGACAGTGGCCAAGCCATAATATAAGTCCATTGGGGAATGGAAGACTAGCTTCCTTGCAATCATTTCTGGCTTTTAGGAATAGGAAACAACAGCACATAACATCAGTGGATTCAAAAGCCAATACATAGCCCTGGCCTTTGCTTTATCAAGTGCCTCCCATCAACTCTCATTCTCCCCAGGGCCCCTGCATTGACTCTTTCATATAGCTTGGTCCTGTCTCCGTTTCAAGCCAACCACCCTTGCTGCCAGTAGGAATGCTGCCCCAGTGAGGAGTTCAGAGATGAAGGAGATCCAACCGAGAGCCAAGGACCATCCAAACCTGATGTCCACCTGGTTCAAGAGGTCCTTCTCTTCCAAGAGGCAGACTGCTTCTTGGAAAGCTGCTGCTGAATAGGCAATGTAGACACTGATCCCAGAGAGAGTCACCAAGGCTAAAAAAAAAATCAAAAGCAATTAAAAGTCAAATCGCATAATTACAGCCTCAAAGTCTCAGAGTTGGACCAAACATGAGCCACCATCTAGTCCAACCTATGCCCCTCCCCCTCTCCAAAAAAGAACCCTTCCTATAACATGCCCAACAAATTGTCATTCAACCTCTGCCTGACTATCTCCAATGAGGGGAAACCTATTACCTCTCAAGAAAACTTATTCTACTTTTCAATTCCAGATGAAGATTAAGTGACTGTTTTTAGTGATTTGTTCTGGCATGTCAACTCAAAACTGTATTTTAACATATGACATTTTTCTTGTTCAAATTCCTGTGAATTGTCTCAAGGTAGAGAGATGTTTGAGGGCTTTCAGGAAGGGAGGGATGGTACAGAACTATTTCAGTTTGCAATTTCTCTCTTGAAGCTAGAAATACTTAGATATATAATAGAATGTTTAAGTAAAATTATTTCTGGAATATTTATACCTAAAATACCAAATATTACTATTTCTTTCTTTAACATTCATATGGCATAGACTCAGAGTCTTTCACTATTTGGTTGCCTTCTTCTGGACATTCTCCAGCTTATGAATTTCCTTCCTAAACTGTAGTACAGAAAACTGAATATGATATTCCAGATATTGTCTGACTAGAGCAGAATGCTCTGCAACTATTGACTCCTTGTTCCTTGAAGCTTTGTCATTTTTAATAAAGCCCAAAATAACATTAGCATCTTTGTCAAACAATGTCTAATGCACATACACATACCACATTCAAAGAGACACGTGCTTGTATCTGGAAAATATAGTTAAATTCACTAATTCTACAGCTAATTTTGTTGCCCTAAAAAGTTTTTATCTCACTTCTAGACTATTAACTTCTCTCTCTCTCTCTCTCTCTCTCTCTCTCTCTCTCTCTCTCTCTCTCTCATATATTGGTGTGCATGTGTGTGCATGCACACACACGTGTGTGTATGTATATGCATGTACAACACACACATATACATACATACACACGCGCACACATACACACACACATATAATTACAGAATCACAGAATCTAAGAACTGTAAGGCACTTTAGTGGCCAGCTAGTCTAATTCATACCTATACAATATTTCTTCTGCAATAATCACAGCATGTGAGTCATCTACCTTTGGTTATTAAAATAAAAATAAATTTAACATTAGTTGGAAGGATAGGAGAAGAATCACTTCTTGATTCCTAATGCTAGTACAAAAGTACATGTAGTAGAAAGTATACTGGAGTAGGAGACTGGACACCTGAACTGTAGGCTTGGACTGTTGGCACTAGGTAGCTATGTGACCTCACACAGATCACTCCACATCACGGGTCCTCAGATTCCTCCACTCCAAAATGGGGGCGGGGGAGGGGGGCGAAGGTGGATTTAGCTGATCATCCCTCACAGCCTTGAAGTTCTCTGCTTCTGGGATTCCTTGATACTAAACTCTAGAGACAAATCATCTTCACCAACAATCATCTTCCTCTGTCATGAAATTTTATAGGCAAAACTATCCAAACCCCTCAGAGCTATACAGATTATTTGAATTCTCCATTGTAGTTAGGACTATTTTAATAGGCCCTTTACTCTCCCAATTAAATAAAAGATAAAAAAAAATTCTTACCCTTCATGTTTATTTCCCAAAAGGGAACATGTGGAAAAAACTCACCTCTGGGGGAGAAAGACTAGGTTGACCCAGAGAATTTCAAACTCCAGGAGTAGAGAATACAGTAAATTCAGGTCTCCTGTTCTATATAGTAATGAGTACCCTGGGCAGAGGTGGGAGTGGAGGATGGGGGTCCCTACATTCAGAAACTCCCAATTGTTTTATAAAAACCTTCATGCTTACCCCCTTTTGCTACTTGGAGAATTCCAATTGTCTCCTTTTTATAGGATATTTTCCACCCATCTGTGATATTTGCCATCATGTAAAGCTTTCAGGACATAAGGACAGCTATACTATGAGGACTAATTACAGGTACAACCTAACTTAGTTAATTGATTAGCAAGAGCAAATTATAATTCCATAGGAACAGAGCAAAGTGGAGGCGGGAGGTAAAAATCACACTGAACACAAACTAGGCTGGTCTCAGTTGATCCTTGGAGTAGGGTGTGTTGTGGTAAGATGAAGTCATAAGGTCTTAATGATATCAATTGGGGAAAAGAGTGTGCACATTAAGCTTATATTTCCCCCTGGGCATCAGAAGTCCAATGCCAGCCAACAGAGAACGGGTAGTTGGTGTGTGCTAGAATCCATATCTGATTATAGAGGCTTACTGAATAGGGTCTCTTCAGTTAACTAACTGAAAGAAAAAGGAAAAGAACACATTTTCATACCCAAATTTTATTTTGAAAAAATGTTTATTTAGAGTTATTGCTAAGAAATAAAATAAAAAATTCTATAAGAGATAAAATAAGAGATTCTATGAAACAAGAATTAAATAAATATGCAGTGCAATTTAAATATTATCATCCACTAAACTTAGCTGTTTTGAATCACTGCTTAATTTGGCTTTTCTTTCTACCCTCAAAATAACTTTTAATTTACACCCTGGACATAATCTTATAAAGATAAATAAGTTTGAAAGACTTAAGAATTCTGATTAATACAGTAACCAATCATGATTCCAGAGGACCAATGGGGAACCGCTACCCACCTCCTGACAGACAGGTGATGAACTCAGGGTACAGAAAGAGATACATTTTTGGACATGGCCAATGTGAGAATTTGTTTTGCTTCACTATGAGTACTTCTTATAAAGATTTGTTGGGATTTTTTTTTCTTTTTTTGTTATTGTTACACCCACTTGGGGAAGGAGAGAAAATAAATTCTTGTTCATTGAAAAACAATCATTTTAGCTTGTTTTTGCTTTTTTAAAAATCCTCATAAGCCAGGTATTACTTATCTACAGATGGCTCTAGCCCCACTTGGGCTAATTTCAGGCTCCTGGGCTTTAGAACTTAGCCTGAACTAGCTATCAAAATTCTTTTAAATCATTCTGTTTATGCTAATTATTCCCTGTTAGGACCTTATCTGTTTTAGTTCTGTAAGTCCAGGAGATCTCAAGTTTTCTAGATGTTTCCCACAGATAAACCAAAGTAGTTCCACACCTACATATGACTTGTCTCCACAATCACCTACCTACATCTCCTCACACTTATGGCCTGTAGAAAGGGGGGAAAAAAGGAAAAGAAAAAAAAGAAAAATAGAACATGTTATCAGGTACTGTTCCATTTCTTTCCATTGTTGAGGGAGAAAGAAAAGTTCCTTCATTTTTCCCATCCGAATGACAAATTCAGCATGGGTACAAAAGTTATTTTGCATAGCACTGATAAAGATTACATTTTAACTAACTATTCAGACTTCTCGAAGTGACTTTGTCTCCTCCCCTCCTCAATATTTTAAACACAGCTGGTACATAAAAGAAATTTTTTTTAATAAAGTTATGCAATGGTTTCCTTACACAGTTTCTTAAAAAGAAAAAAACCAAGAAGCCTGGCTCCAGTTGGGATGAATCTACATCGCCTGCTCTATCTTCTGAAGGGCCACCTTCTCTCCGCAAAAGAGATTGTACACGCTCCTTTCTGGACTCTTCGGAGTGGCTGGCACATAGTAGGTGCTTACTAAATGCTTGCTGACTGATGTGTTCATTTATTCCCTCACTACACACACACACACACACACACACACACACACACACACCCCGCACACACTGTCCCTCCCTGTGGGGGGAAATGTCCCTGTGGAGACGTGATGGTCTTTAAGCAGTCCTGAGTCCTCCTCTAGATCTGAGGCTGAGTAATGAAGAAGAGGCATCCCCAAACATTCCCTTCTCTAGATTCTTACTAGAAAAGGTTTGGCTTACTGCCTCATCGAATGCAGTTTTTAAATGTGCATGCAAAGGCTGATATACCACCAAAAAAAAACAAAAAAGCATGGAAATAGAGTACACTGAAGCCATCTGTCTCAATTGTGTGAGGAATATTTATTCTCTGTTTGAAAATCCACATTTCTAATTGTTTCCCTTATGAGTTCCTCAAAAAATGTAAAAACCTCCCCTCAAGCCATTTTCTTGAAATGAAGCCATTTAAGGTCCCTCAGTCATACCTCTTTGCCCTCAGCTCCTCCCCTCTGGTTCATAATTCTTAAGTATTGTCTAGTGATTGACACAGTGGACACGTGAAAATTGGTTTCCTGTTTAATAACAATTGGGTTTTTTGCTAACTTAAATTTCCTTCTAATTTGACAGGATTTAGTATAAAGTGATTCCCACTGTCGAGTGGTTCAGCCAATGCTCAAAAAAGTAATCATCCTTTCACCTCTACAACCCATTCTCCCGAATGAATATGGGCAAGAACGGACCACAGCCACATCTTCAATTTCCTGACCAGCTCAAGGAAGGAGAACATATTGCCCAGCTATATGGATCACACCAGTAACAGCTGGATTTCTCATGTGCCACTCACAACAGGAAAACTTGAGGACTGCAGGAATTACCGTTTTCTGATTTGAAGAACAAAATGGGTATTCATTCAACAAACATTTATTAAGTACCTCCTATGTACCAGGCACTATAGCATAAAGACAAAATGAAAGGAACCAAGACAAAAAAAGTAGAGTCCCTCCCTTCAAGGGGTTTTGCATTCTCTGGGGGGGCACGATATGAACATATATAATTATATACAAAATGTATAAAACATAACTCTAGGTTGAGAGATCACTAGCAACTGCAGGGGAGTGAGAATTAGGAAAGGCCTGGAATAGGAGGGGGCATTTAGGCCTGGTTTTGAAAGAAGCTAGAGATTCTAAGAAACAAAGGGGAAGGAGTGCATTCTAAGGCATGGAAGGACAGCTTTTGCAAAGGATATGTAATGGGTATGTACTTTGTGCTCTGACTGAGGAATTCTGAGCCAATACCCTGGAAGTGAACCACTCGGAGGCTCTAAAGGAAATATGGAAGCTTGGTCTAAGGCTCATGTTTCTACACAGTTATTTCTTATAGTTTAGAACCCCAAAAAGGGTTTAGTATAGTACCTCCAAAAAGGAAAAGCATCCCAGTCATGAGGAGGAGGAGATAGGCTCTGGCGAGGATGCTTATAAATCCTGTCATCCCTCCAAAGACCATCAGGATCAGGCTGAGCGGCAAAAGAATCACAAACGTCCCATGCATCGCTTAGGAGAAACACACAAACAAAAATGAAACAGAAATGTCAATTGGGTGTGCTGAGATATTATATTAATAAGAATGCCAGGTCAGGCTAGGTGGTGCAGCAGATAAAGTTCCAATCTGGCCTCAGGTACTTACCGGCTGTGTGATTGTGGACAAGTCACTTAATCTCTGTCGGTCTCAGTTTCCTCAATTATAAAAACAGGAACAGTAAAAGCATCTACCTCCACGGGTTGTTGTGAGGCACAAATGAGATTGTATTTGAAAAGCACTTAGCACTGTGCCTGGCACACAGAAGGTGCTTAATAAATGTGTGTTTCCTTCTCTTTACTATGACATTAGGCCCCTGGAATCACATCACTAAACTAAAATTCCCATTTTACAGATGAGGAAACTGAGGCCAAGAATAGCAAAGTGACCTGCCTAACATCACACAGCTAGTCAGTGGCAGGACCAGGATTGACCCCAGGTTTAGTGCTCTGTCCGCTGCCCCAATCTGAGACCTATGGAGTATCCAACGTCTCAGACCACTGTTACTTCTGCCATTGTTCCCCACCTAAGATAAAGCACATAGTAGTAGGTTCCCTTCCACCACCACCACCAGCCCCAAGATACCACATGCCCCCATTGCCACCCTTTGACTTAGTCTGAGAAGAAGATTTCCAGGTGACCACAGTGCCGGAGGTGAGGTTGAGATAAAACATATATGGATCCAAAATCTTTCAAGGAAACCATGTGTTATTATATAGTAGCTCTGCCCGTGGGCCAAAAAACAAAATAATACTAATGAACATTAGATGAACATTCACATTTCCAAATCAGAGGAAGCAACTGTTTTCCTGAGACTCTGTCAGAAGTATTCCTCTTCTCTTTTCCCTGCGCACTGTAGGAAAGCAATTCACTTCAACTCCAAATCACGGAGCTTCCCCTTCTTTAACTAGTGCAAGTGTCTAAATACCTTTCTGCTTGAAAACATAATGTTTACAACATACAGATACTTTTCCCCACCACCAAAGAAGGGAGGGAAAGGCAGTCTGTGTGATTCTTTATGCTGATGATAACCCATAAAAGACAGAAAGAACCATTGGTCTCTAGGGACCAAGCTAGGCATGCCCTCACCTGCAGACCTGCCTGTCCCAAAAAGGACTTGACCCAAAAAGGAGTCATTAACAGCTTAATGTCAGCTTGGAAGGAGGTCTCCAGCAGAGCAACCCCGGGGGAAGGAGGTCTCTGCAGTTTAACATTTTTATAAATGATCTGGCACACTTAGAAAATTTGTAAATGGCTCAAAGCTGGGGAAATTTCCAACTCACACTGGAGACTGCTAACATTGGATAACAGGGTCGTGATTTTTTCACAGGCTAGACAACGGGACAAATCTAATAACATAAAATTTCATAGAGATCGATGTGAAGTCTCAATTTGGGTTCAAAAATCAAGCTACAAATATTAAATGGAAAGGCACAGTCAGTTTTCCTGGACTAATGTGAGTCAATATTGTGATACACCAACATGCATAATCATGAACATAAGACCCTAGCAATTCGGAGGTTCAAGAAAGGCCTTGGGAAGAAGGAAGCTTCTCAAGAAGGCTAAAGCAGACTTGGACTGCTTTCAAGAGGCAGTGCCCAGGACTAGGGAGGCCATTGTCCCACAATACTCTGACCCAGTCAGACTACCTCTGGAGTATTGTGTTGACTTCCAGAGGCCACAGTCTAAATAGGCTATTGATAAGTTGGATATTGTCCAGAGGAAAGAAGGAGGATGGTGATTCAAGCTAAACCAAGGTTTGTTGGAGGAACTGGAGATGTTTAATCTGAGGAAAAGAAGATTTACATGAGGGATGAAGGAAACGTGCCAGTCATGGTGCTAAGCTATCTCTTTGTGTTATCTCCATGTGACACAGCAGGCTTTGTGTAAATGCTCCTACAATGCGACAACAATATTTCTTCAAATGCTCCAACAACTCTGGGAAGAAAGTTTTATTTTCCCCCTTTTATAGATGAGGAAACTGAGACAGAGAGGCTAAGTAATTTGCCCAGGGTCACTCAGTTAGTAAGTGTCAAGGTCAGATTGATTCCAGGCCCAGTTCTCTATCCACTGCATCACCTAGCCGCCTCTGAGACCGGGAGACATCAGAACTATCTTCAGCTCTCTGAAGTACAATTATGTGGAAGGGAGATTAGCTCCAGAGAGCAGAACCAAGAGCAATGGGTCGCGGCAGGGAGAGAATTATGGGAGTAGTTACAAAGAAGCAAATTGAGGTTTGATTTCAGGAAAACCAGGACTGCACCAGTAGAGTGAATGATGATTATAGCTATGTCAAAGAAAAATGGGCTGCTTCAGGAAGTTGTGAGGAGGCTTCCCCTTTACTGGAGATCTTCAAATGGAAAGAAGCTAAATGGATGACCACTTCCTAGGATATTGTTGCAAGAGAGGGATTATTGTTTCAGCCCAGATCTGAACAGAGGGCCCCTCAGGTCTCCTTCAATTTGGAGAATTCTGTCATTTTGTATCTTGCCTACCGACAACTGCTTTACTTCACTGCCATATTCTTTCTCTGCAGTGACATAGCAACCTTGTATAAATGCTCTGAACTCTCCCCCCACCTTTTTTTTAAAGATTGGAGTCCCTGCAGCTACTATTCCTAGTGACAAGGGAAAGTGCTTTGGGGAGAAAGAGGGTAAGGTTACATCCTTAAAGCTTAGGAAGCAAAGCTTCACAAGGCTAGACCAAAGTTGCTAGAAGCCGTGCCCACAGCTGCTTCCTCCCTCACTGAATGCACAAAAATTTCAAGTTGTCCCTAAAGGTCACAGGGCAAATGCCCACATGCCCTCTGAATAGAAAGAATACTGGATAGGGGTCCAGGAATCTGGATTTTGGTCCTTGCTCTTTTTCTAACTAACCTTAGGCAAACTTCTTTGCTCTCTGGGCCTCTGTTTACTTGTCTGTAAAATGAAGGGACTGGACTAAATGATCTCTAAGGGTCCTTCCACTGCTTATATTTCATAATTCCATGACTTCCTATCTCACTTTCAGTAACAACCTTTTGGCTGGGTAGGGTGGGCTCCATTGGTGTGATTTGAGAGAAGAGAAAGCTTTCCTTATCTGCCCCCCACCCCTGCCCCAACTAAAAAATTTCTCCCTCATAGGTCTACCTCTGGTGCCTAAAATTACCCGATTCTGGTTTAGTTTGAATCCTTGGATTTGCCTGATCCTTTGTGCCTGGGAAAGCAGATGCATCGTCATGTGTCTCTTACTGAAAATGAGTTCATCAGATCTCTTCCAGATGACAGGTAGTTTTTGATAGAAGGAAGGGTAGAAAGAGCATAAGGGAACTGAGTCAGAGCCAGGACAAAGAGAGCAGAAAATATATACAGCCAACTGTGGATAGTAGGCTCATCAAAGAGAGACACTCTGAAGTCAGGAGCCCTCACTCCTTGTGAACCCATGGATTTGTCCATGCGGTATTCTTGGCAAAGATGCTGTGGTGATTTGTCATTTTTCTCCACTGTGTCCCCATTTTACAGATTGAGTCAAAGAGGGCTTAAGTGACTTATCCAGGGTGTCACAGCTAGTGTCTGAGGCCAAATTTGACCTATTGGTCAGGAAGACTAGGGTTCGAATCCTCCCCTCACACAGTTACTAGCTGTGTGTCCCTGAGCAAGTTGCTTAAGGTCTCTGGGCCTCAGTTTCCTCACCTGTAAAATGAGAAAGGTAGACCTTTATGGAGCTTTCTGATCTAAATCTATTATCCTAATTGCATATTAAGGTGTGAATAAACAAGTATCCAAGACATCTTTCCAAAGTGAGTTAGACTCAGCCAGAACGGCATCTTGTTAACAAGACAGCAAAATCAAGTCAAATTTTTTTAAAATCCCCTACGTTGAGCCCTCACCATGCTAAGTAAGCTATTTAAAGAGCCAGGGGAAGACCTCAAGCATCAAGTAGGTTCATGTATGGAGAATTTATGGAATGAAATGGGTAGTAATCACACTGTTGAAATGTGGAGATAGTGTGATCTGCTCTGATTGGGGTACTCAGTGACCAAAGTATAGCCCCACCAAAGTGTCTGTAGGGAAGGCAGCTTATTGATGGCCTTTCTCCAATTAGATTTTAAGGTCCCTAAAATGGAAACTCTTAATCTTCTTTGTATTCCTCACAACACTACTTCGAAAATCTTTGTTGTTTTAGATGGATAGATGAATGAATGAATAATAGCTAAAAGATTTGATTTTTTAAAAGTAACTTGGACTAAGCTGAAATGGTGGTGTTTTAGGCATTTCCATTAGCAAAAGCAGAATCAGGGTAGTACTGCTTTCACCAAAATCAACTGTTCTTTCCCATTGGGTCATATTTTGTCACTGTGGGGATATCACTTTCCAACTTTGCCCAGGACACACAAGTGTCTTCGTCTGGCTCTGTGTTGGGACAGAATGCCGCTGCATGAGGGAAAGGGAGAAGGTAGAAAGGGACAAAGCAGTGAAAAGGTGACAAAAGGGAAGGTCTATTTGGAGCTGGGCCTGTCCCCTTCAATCTACAGAGAGTGGGTTACCAAAATGCAAGATACAATTCTTTACTTCTGTTTTCCCTTCTATTTCTTAGACATATGTAACACAAATGTTACTAGCAGCTACCGTGGAGGTATAAGGCCAATAACACCAGCACAGAAGAGTGCTGCTAGCACAGGATCTTTGATCTGCTTTTCTAAGGAAAGCAACTTTAAGGAGTTTATAGTCTCACTTTAATTAAATGTACATACATCATTCACTTAGTTTGGGGGGAAATTTCTCTGAACTTCAGAGAAAACACAAACAGAAATTACAAGCAGAAATTATGTAAATAGAGCAAAATAACACAAATCAGCAGACAGGGCTTCTAAATGTCTGACCATAGCAATACATGCATACATAGTTACCAGAGAGAGAAGCACCAACATCTGGGTTTTCAAAGCCAGGGGGAAGGGGGGGGGTGCTCATTAACAGTTACACAGCTTTTTGTCCCGCCAAATTGTACAAAACACTCTTTGAGTGAGCCCCCAAAACAAAATGTTAACCACAGAGTATATATACACTTCCTCAGGGTCAGAGGGAGTTGTAATCATGTGACTCAGGCTTTCTTGTGACTTAAGCATCAAAGACTCTTGATTCAATCAAAGACTCTTGATTGAAACAAAGGCAAGACTCAAAGGCACTTGATTGCCTTACAGCTGAGAAGAACTCCGAAAGAAAAAACAGCAAAAACTTTCACCCTGCTTGCCATTACAACATAAAATGCAGATCTCTTGGCAGGGCCGTTTCTAAAGGGATGCAAGCCCAGGGTGAATCACACTGTGTATGTATATATAAATATATAGATACAGATATATATGCATATATATAATATATATACACACATATACATGTGTGTATACATATACCTGTGTGCACACACATACATGTGCATTTACCCATACACATATATTTTCAATATATACATTCACTATACCTAAACATTTGTACATGCATGCACATACATATATTGTGTATGCATATAAATGCATATATATATATAAACATATGCATGTATATCCTTATACATATATATGCATGACTATGTATACATATACATGCATGCACATATATACATACATATACAGACTGCAACTCCATTAGTGAGGAAACTCCTTCAACCACTGCAATTTCTGCAATGTAGTCAGAAAGAGATGACTAGAAATTTAAGAGGTTCTATGACTTGCTCCAGGTCACACACAAATATGTGTCAGAGGCGGGCCTTGAACCTGGGTCTTCCTGGCTTTGAACCCACTCTATCCATTACTCCAAGCTGCCTCTCTTACATACATGGGTCTTTTTTATCTCCATGTACTAGAACCACCCCCTCCCATCCCTATAAGACCCCAATCTTTCTTCCCTGCCACAGGGCCCAAGACCATCCATTATTTTAGGAGGACTCTGCCCATGGAACACAATGTTCTTTGGAGGAAGAGAAAGAAGTATGCACAGTGAGGAGAAAAGGCATGGTTTCACAAATCCTACCCCCCACCTACACAAAGGCTATAAGACCAGGTGAGCTTGGCTGTCTGCCAGGTTTCCTGTTGGGAGCCTGAGGTGGTTATGAAATCATTAAGGAAACCATGAAATTACTCCATTCCCATCAGCCCCAGATCCAGCACTGCTATCACTCTATTTGACCAAATTATTAAAAATGAGGTTCTTTTAATAATATTGATGAGAAAATCCATATCCTTTCACTGTCGCCATAGGAGGGAATGAATATAGAAGATCACCCTCCTATTAGTTCAAAATAACAACAAAAGACATCAGAACTTATAATGTGGGAGCTGAAAAGTCAGTGCAGCTGGCTTTTTGTTAATAATACTACTGATAATAATTTATATAAGAACTTTAAGCTAGACAGTCCCTGCTCTCAAGGAGTTCATATCCTATTTGCTCCTGCTCTAATTGTTCATGTATTAATGCAAATGGAATGATTATAAAAATCCTCATCCCAGTTTTTGGCCTCTGGACTGCCCTTCTCATTTTTCAAAACACCTCATTGAGATTCTCATTTTAGACTCATAACATCCTGGGGAGGTAGATGGAACAGATAGATCATTTGAAAGAAGAAGAAACTGAGGCACTAAGTGGCTCACACAGTTAGCAGTAAAACTGGAAATGTAAGTGCAACCTGAGAGGTCCCGTGATGTGGTGGAAGGACCCTGTATTTGGAGCCATAAGATTATAGATTTAAAGCTAGAAATATCCAATGCTTTCAGTTTTTTTTGAGGGGGGAAGGCAGGGCAACTGGGGTTAAGTGACTTGCCCAAGATCACACAGCTAGTAAGTATGTCACGTGACCAAGGCTGGATTTGAACTCAGGGCCTCCTGACTCCAGGGCTGGTGCTCTACTCACTGCACCACCTAGCTGCCTGCCTTCATTTTCTAGATAGGTTAAATGACTTGCCCAGGGTCACATAGCTAATAAGTGCCTGAGGCAGGATTCAAACCCAGATCTCCTTGACTCCAAATCCAATGCCTCTCCACTATACCACCCTGTCTCTCTTGTGAGAAGACACTGGTTCAAATCCTGGTTCTGTTCATTTTTAGCTGTGTAACTTGAGCTGGGATGTTGGAAATCATATTCCAAACCCCTTATCTTACAAATGAGAAAAATAAGGCCTAGAGATTAAGTAACTTATTCAAGATCACACAGCTTGTAACAGTAAAGCCAGCCCTAGAATCTAGGTCTAGCCAGTCTCAGGATTCTAACAAATCTTATTTCTCAAACCATTCTTCAGATTAGGAGGGTCATTAACAGGATCTGGAATGATAGGAACATCACATGTAGGGTAGTTTTGATGTGAAAGAAAAGATTTTGAGAAGATCTGGAGAGAGTGGGGATGGAGGGGGGTGGGGGATGGGCATCCAGGGAGTAAGAAGGGGGCACTGGAACCCTAGGAAATTTAGAAACAGCATCAGTATAGAGCTGGCCTCAAGGTCAGGATGACCTAGATTAAAGTCTATGACATATCCCAGCTGTGTGACCCTAAGCAAGCCCCTAAACTGGTCCTTGTGCCAACTTGCTAAGACTAAAAGTTGCCAAGCAGGTGCAGATCTACATTGGCAAAGAAAGCTTCCTCACCAGGGAACTCCTTACAATGATTAAATCACACGTCTGGATTAAAATGAAAGAAAATTGAAGCAAGCAAAAGGATTCCTGAAAATAAATATACAAATTCTATTCTGTTCTCATATTAAAGGAGGTGTGATACTTCCAGTGCCAAGATGGCAGAGTGAGGAAGGAATCCTCTGAAGCCTGCCCAAATTCTTCTCCAAACTGCCTCAGAATTGATCTAGGAGCAGGGAAGCAGCTTACCAGCAAGGCAGGAAAGGTCTGTCTCACTGGGGTGAAAAAGCAGCAGGAGCAGCCAGCCAGCCAGCCTCACACCAGGGGGCCTGCAACAAGGCTCCAAGACTGGGGCAATCCACTAACAAGGCCCCACCCTCCTGCAAACCAGCAGCCCCCTAGGCAAGTGAGCAATCTGTGCAAAGCAGCGAGGCCCCACCTCATCAACTCCACCCAAGAAAAAGCTACCAGTTAGGTCTTGACCCCACTTCGGACCAGTAGTGAAGCCTCAATCTGAGGCTGGCCAACAGCAAGACCCTGCCCCTGGGGCCTAATAGCAGAGAGACTCTGTTTCCATAGCAACTCAGCAGCAGGGCCCATCACTGGGACTGACCAGTAATAAGATCCCTCCTCCAGGGCCAGCCACCAGAAAGACTGTTACCATAGCAGCAAGGCCCCACCCCTGGGGCAAGCCAGCAGCTAAATCCCACACCAGGAGAGGCCAACAAGGAGGCCCCACCCCACCAGGACAAGCCAGAAGAGAAGCCTACCCTCCAGAGAAAGCAAGCAGCTAAGCCCCGAAGCCCAGTCTAAGTCAGCAGTAAGATCAAGAGCCCCAGCACAAAAAGCTTGGGACAGTGCAAGACCAGAGCCCAGCTCTCACATAAAAACATCATTTCACCAAAAAACAAAAAAGGCTGAAAAAATGAGCAAAAAAAAACAAAAAAAGAGTTTGACTATAGAAAGTTACTATGGTGATAGGGAGGAACAGAACAAGGCATAAACTTAGAAGAGGACATTAGTGTCAAAATGGCTACATGTGAAGCCTCAAAGAAAAATGTAGTTTGGGCTGGAGATAATAGAAGGGGGATTGGGGACCAATGAAAAGGGAGGGTATATTGGGGAAGGCAGTGATTAGAAGTAAAACACTTGCGAGGAGGGAAAGGGTAAGGGTAAATGGGGTGGGGGGGAGGGGGTAAATAAGTGAAAAATAGCATGGAGGGAAATAAACAGTTAGTTTGAACAAACCACCAATGAACTTCCTAAGAAAAATCTCCAGGACCAGATGGATTAAAAAGTGAATTCAACAATTAATCCCAAAACTATATAAAACATTTGGAAAAATAAGCAAATAAAGAGTCCTACCAAATTTCTTTTATGACACAAATATGGTTCTGATACCCAAATCAGGAAGAGCAAAAACAGAAAAAGAAAATTATAGACAAATTTCCCTAATGAATACTGATGCAAAAATTTTAAATAAAATACTAGCAAAGAGATTACAGCAATATATCACAAGGATCATACAGTGGAGGGCTGATTCAGTATTAGGAAAACTATTGGCATAATGGACCATATGTATAATGAAACCAACAGAAATTGCGTGATTATCTCAATAGATGCAGAAAAAACTTGTGAGAAAATACAGCACCCATTGCTATTAAACACACTACAGCACATAGGAATAAATGGGGCTTACCTTAAAATGATAAGTAATATTTATCTAAAACCATCAGCAAGCATTCTCTGCAATGGGGATAAGCTAGAAGCCTTCCCAATAAGATAGGGGTTAAACAAGGATGCCCATTATCACCTCTATTATTTAATATTTTACTAGAAATGTTAGCTATAGCAATAAGAGAAAAAGAAATTAAAGGAATTAGAATAGGCAATGAGGAAATAAAGCTATTATCTTTGCAGATAATATGATGTTATACTTAGAAAATCCTAGGGAATCAACTAAAAAACTACTTGAAATTATTAAGAACTTTGGCAAAGTTGCAGGATACAAAACAAACCCACATAAATCATCAGCATTTCTATATATTACCGACAAAACCTAGCAGCAAGAGACAGAAAGAGAAATTCCATTTAAAGTAACTGTAGAAAATATAAAATACTTGGGAGTCTACCTGCCAAGACAAACCCAGAAACTATATAAATGTAACTATAAAAACACTTTTCATATAACTATAGTCAGATCTAAACAATTGGAAAAATATTAATTGCTCATGGGTGGGCCAAGCCAATATAATAAAAATGACAATTAATCCTTTTATTCAGTGCCATACCAACCAAACTATCAAAAAATTATTTTATAGGGCTAGGGAAAAATAATAAAAAATTCATCTGGAAGAACAAAAGCTCAAGGATATGAAGAGAATAGATGAAAAGACAGTGTAAAAGAAGGTGGTCTAGCCATACCAGATCTCAAACCATATTATAAAGCGGTAATTGTCAAAACAATCTGGTACTGGCTCAGAAATAGAATGGTGGATCAGTGGAAGAGATTAGGTACAAATTACATTATAGTAAATGAACATAGTAATCTAGTATTTGATAAACCAAAAATCCAAGCTTTTGGAACAAAAATTCATTATTTGACAAAAACTGTTAGGAAAACTGGAAAACAGTATGGTAAAAACTAAGTATGGGCCAATATCTCACACTATATACCAAGATAAGGTCAAAATGGGCACATGATTTACATATAAAGGGTGATACCATAAGCAAATTAAGAGAGCATGTAATAGTTTATCTATCAGATTTAGGAATAAGGGAAGAATTTAGGACCAAAGAAGATAGAGCATCACAAAATGTAAAATAGATAATATTGAATATATTAAATTAAAAAGGTTTTGCACAAACAAAACCAATGCAATCAAAATTATAAGGAAAACAGAAAACTGGGAAACATTTTTGCAACAAGTATCCCTGATAAAGGCCTCATTTCTCAAATATATAAAGAACTGAGTCAAATTTATAAAAATAAAAGTCATTGCCCAATTGATAGATCATTAATGGTTATGAACAGGCTGTTTTCAGACAAAGAAATCAAAGCTATCTATAGTCATATTGAAAAATGCTTTAAATCACTTTTGATCAGAGAAATGCAAATTAAAACAACTTTGTGGTACCCCCTCACACCTATCAGAGTGGCTAATACTACAAAAAAGGCAGATGTTGAATGTTGGAGGGGATATGGGAAACCTGGGACACTAATGCACTTTTGGTGGAGTTGTGAACTGATCCAACCATTCTGGAGAACAATTTGGAACTATGCCTAAAGGGCTATAAAACTGTGTATAGCCTTTCGTCCAGCAATACCACCACTAGGTCTATATCCCAAAGACATACAAAAAAGGAGAAAGGACCTATTCGTACAAAAATATTTATAGTAGCTCTTTTTGTGGTGTTTAAGGATTGGAAATCAAAGGGATGCCCATCAATTGGTGAATGGCTGAACAAGCTGTGGTATATTATTGTAATGGAATATTATTGTTCTATGAGAAATGATGAACAGAATGCTCTCAGAAAAACCTAGAAAGACTTACATGAATTGATGCATAGTAAAGTAAGCAGAACCAGGAGAATGTTGTACACAGTAAATATTGTTAGATGCAGCAATATTGTTAGATGAAGAACTATGAATTAGCTATTCTCAGCAATCCAGACAACCCCAAAGGACTAATGATGAAGCATACCATCTACCTCCAGAGAAAGAACTGATACTGATTGAATACAGACTGAAGCATGCTATTTTTCACTTTCTTTCACTTGAATCTTCTTGTACAAAATGACCAATATGGAAATGTTTTACATAACTGTACATGTATAACCTATATCTGATTGCTTGTCATCTCAGGGAGAGGGAAGAAAGAGAGGGATAGAATTTGAAACTCAAACTTTAAATAAAAATGATTTAAGATTAGAAACTAAATTTTTAAAAACAAAATTAATACATCAAAAAATAAAGAAAGAAGGTATAATATAATAGAAAATCCAAGAGTGGGAAGGCAAAAACTTTACACTTGAACCAAATATCTGCCATGTACTAGTTCTGTGACCTTTAACAAATCACTTCTGAACTTTCATTCCCTCATCTGTAAAATGGGTGTAAGAATCTCTGCCTCCCTCAGTAGTTGCGAAGATCAAAAAAGAAAATATATGTAAAGTATTTTTAAACTGCAAAACACTGAACATTGTTACTGTTTCCTTCTCTCTCCTCTTTTTTCCTTCTTTTCTTTTCTTTCTTTTTTCTTTACTCCTTCCGTTCCTTTCTTGACTTGGAATCAGAAACCTGGAGCTGAGTCCCACCACCACCAACTGCTGAATATGTAACTATAACAAAGTTAACATCTCTGGGCTTCAGTTTCCTCGAATAATCATTTCATTACCCACCTCACAGAATTGCTGTAAGGGGAACATTTTGTGAATTGTAAAGTACTGTATCAATTCCTTCCTTCCCTTTCTTCTTTTCTTTTGGAAACCAGATTAAATGCTGTGAAAGGTCTGCACAATTAGGGAAACAGATTGTGCTGTATTCAAAGGCATTTACCCATAAAAGTGATTTAGTTGCGGTAATAAGCAACTAAGAATCCTATTAATGCTAATGAAGTCTATTCCTCCTAGGGTCTTATAAGAATGTTTATTCTTCTAGAACTGGGGTGGAGAGTGGAGGAGTAGGGGGGTGGGGGGACACGTAGATGGGAGGGATGGAGGTATGAGCCAGTATTTGGTAAGTGGCACTGCCACATGTCACCGTAATCGAAAGGCACCATTACCATCTTTCACAGTGAGCTGTCTCTGGGGACACCTGATGCCTGATTTGGCTGTTACTCCCCTCTGTTCCAAGCACTTGATGTGGGAAAGGGCTTTTTCAGCCAGACTTTCCAAACAGAACCCCTCTCTCACTGCCAAGGAAATAGTTTTAATGATCAGCAAAAAGCTTCAAATGGAGAAAGAAAGAGCTTTGAAAGGAGCAAGGTTCCCTTGCCCTTATAATTGGAGTCCAATGTCGGCAGCCTAAAAAGAGAAAATTCACCCGGTAGCCTGGTGCCACATATTTGTTTCTTCTAAAGTTACATGGTGATTCAAGAGAAAGCTCAGAAAGAACCCAAGTCCTGGCCTCTGTGCACCTTCTTGGAAATTATTTGTCCATTCTTTCCAAAGAACAAATAAATCCCCTCTCAAATATTTTAACCTCATAAGATGCTGCTAGTCTTTTTTTCAGAGAAGGCTGTATACTGCAGAACCATGTTAAAATGAAATCCTCCTGGATGTACCTCTCTCTCCAATTTTCAGAGGTGGGGAACTATGGGAACATCATATTGCATACACTATCATTTGGCAAGTTAATTGGTTTCACTGAACTCTTTCCCCCACCCTCTTTCTTTTTAAAATCTTCGTTGCAATGGATGGCCCAACAAGTGAGGAAGGAAGGATTCAAAACTGAATTCCATTCGCAATTTTGAATCCTAGAAAACCAAGGAGGGTAGCTTATGTAAAAGAAATTAAGGTGACATAAAAAGAAAAAGTTATCAATAAAAGTAAGACTTTTTTAAAAATGAGATCTTTCTAGAATTCCTAAACTACCTGAGACAGAGACTTTGACTTTAGCACTACAAACCTGAGCAAGTTACCACCTCTGGCTGGTTCAGTTTCCTAATCTTTAAGACAGAGATAATAGCATCTTCTCTATCCTCTTCTTTTCATTTAAGGGACTCTGGCCCTCTCCTTCCAGATTTAGCGCACACTGCTCCCCTCCTCAAACTCTGTGATCCAGTCAAATGGCTCTACCTGCAGGCTCCCTGAACCAGGGATCTTCTTCCACTTATGTCTCTGCACAATCTGTTTCCTGCCTGAAATACACTCCCTCCACCTCTATCTCCTAGAATCCCTAGTTTCTTTCCAGGATCAGCTCATATGCCAGCTCCTGTGGAAAGCTTGTTCTGACTCTCCACCTTTTGTTTTTTACATCTTTCACTCCCTCACCCAGTTTGTAATCTTCTCCCCTTCCTCAAATGATCAGGTATGGACTTGCCTTTCTACATATCTCTCCCCAGAAGTATCAAACTCTTTGGAGACAGGGCAGCTAGGTGGCGCAGTGAGTAGTGCACTGGCCCTGGAGTAAGGAGGACTTGAGTTCAAATGTGACCTCAGACACTTGACAGACTACCTGTGTGACCTCGGGCAATTCACTTAACCCTAATTGCCCTTCCTTCCCCACTCCAAAAAAAAAAAAAAACTCTTTGGAAGCTAAGATTTTTGTTTTGTTTTGTCTTTGTACGCTTAGCATTTAACACAGTGCATTAGAAAAAGGAGGCGCTTAATAAATGCTGACTAGGTTAGACTGCTGCTGAAATTTTCCTTGTGTCTTCCTCATTCAAATGTTAGCTCCGTGAGAATAGGGATTGTCTTACTTTTCTATTTGTATCTGCAGCCTTAGCACATTGCTTTGTACATAATAAGTATTTAATGTTTTTTTCCATTTTTTCATCGGATTTGATTGAGCAAATAAAATGAGAAAATGTGTGTAAAAACGCCTTGAAAAGCATAACATGTTCTAAAAATGCTGCCATTACGCTGTGTACTCGGTATAGTGAATTGTCTTCACGGAATCATCATATTCTAATTTGTATTATCTTTATCTCTGTCTCTCTTCACATGTTTTCTTACAGAAGAAAAGAAGTGAATAGTGTTTGGTAGACAGCTACCTAATTTCTTTAGATTTGGAAAGAAGAACTCTGTGTACAAGTTATATTTCCCCTCCTATACTACAAGCTCTTTAAGAAGAGTGTATCTCCTTCATTGCCCAGCAAATACACTACACATGATGTGTGTTTAATAAAGGTCCACTGATAAGTGTCTGAGGGGATACAGAAAAAGAGGCACATTGAGGCATCGTTGGTGGACCTACGAATGGATACAACCATTGTGGAAAGCAATTTGGAAATATACACAAAATGCTACTGAACAGTATATGCCCTTTGATCTAGCTATACCACTCACTGCTAGGCCTAAATCCAAAATAAATCAAAGAACAAGGAAAAGATCTTATATTTACAGAAATATCTTTAGCAACTCCTTTTGAGGCTACAAAAAAAGCCCTGAGACTAAAAGGAGGCCCCTCAGCAATTGAGGAATAGCTGAACAAGTTGTGTTATGTAAATGTGATAGAGCACTCTTGTGCTGTAAGAAATGAAGAAATAGATGAATTCAAAGTGACAGGGTAAGACTTGTGAACTGATATAGAGTGAAGTGAACAGAACCAAAAGAATAATTTATATTATCATACCAATATTACAAAAATGAACAATTTTGCAGACTTATATAAAGTGATGAAGAATGCAATTAGCAGAGCCAGAACAATTTATACAATAACAACATTTTAAAGTCAAACCATTTTGAAGGCTGGTAAAAATAAGATCATGCAATTAGCATGCATGATTCTAGAGGACCTATAATGAAACACGCTCTCTACCTCCTGACAGAGAAGTGACAAATTCAGGGTGCAGGATGAGCCATGTATATTCAAATAAGGGAATTTGCTTTGTTTTACTATGCATAATTGTTACAAGTAATCCATTCTTTTTTTAAATAGGACGAGGAGAAAGAGATAACAGATTTCTGTTAATTTTTTTAAATGTGGGGGGCAGGGTTGCTGCCAATGTGGAATGTTGCATGTACTTTCAGATGAGGTCACCATAATTGTTAGTTTTGCTTAATTTTTTTTTTACTATCGCAAGAGATCTCGGAGTAAAGATAATTGTAACTGTTGGTAATGGAAAAACAAAACACCACTAACATGTTTAGGAAATAAATAAATGCTTGCTGAATGAACAAATGAATGCCATCGTAGTAAATAATGTAATGCTATGCCAAACTACCTATTTTAGTGGGCTCAACAGGGAAGCTAGCAAGGTCACTGTATAACCCAGATAATTTCTCTGTTCCACAGCCAGCCCACTCTCATCTCCCTTACATGCTTTAGAGCTTGAAAAAAACCTTAGAGGTCTCCTAGCCCAAACCCCTTCTTTACAGTTTAATGAAAATAAGATTAAAAGAGGTTCAGTAACCCACCCAAAGCTGCGCAGGAAAAATAAGGGACAAAGTCAGGGTGCAAATCCAGGTCTCCTGACTCTAGATCCAATGCCTGTTGAACCAAAACATACTGCCCAGTAGGTATGTAGGGAAGAGATCATCCTCATTTTACTGGAAAATAAACTGAGGCACAGGGAGAGGGAGGCAGTGAAATTATTTGTGAAAGCCCACACAGCTAGTTAACAGTAGACTTAAGCCAAAAATATATATTTTATTACAGTAATTATAATAGATATTATATTTTATTATTATATTATATATCAATAAATAGAATTATAATATGCTAATTATATTTTTACTTCAATAGTCTTTGCCTTAAGTTGCTACCACAATATTGAAGTAATATTTGAGATCTTATTAGGTTCATCTGTTGGTGTATCAATGAATTATAACTTATCTCTTCTGCAGAGTTCCTCCCTCCAAACCTTGAAATATTAGATTAGCTCCCTGCCAAGCACTATTCACTTTTTTTCTTCTAGTAGAAAGTACCAGGAGAGAGACAATTGCATTTAAACTGATTTCCTGAGTTATCTAAATGTTTTCAAATCAACTGAAGAAAGCTTGAGGCAATCCTAAGAAAAATACAAACATATTAGTTTTCACATCTATTAAATTACAGGGTCCAATTCGGTGATCCCTAAGATCCATCCTTTCCTGCCATAAATCCTATGAACGCTATGTCAGGCAGCATTCATACCCTGAACTGTGAAGGTGGTAGAAATTACATAGTCACAAATGTGAAGATACAATTGGGAAAGAAGTTAAATGTACTGGTTCTCTCTCTTCTCCAATATTTCTAAAGTACTGTATCTTATCTCTCCTTTGATCTCATCACATTCTACTTCATATTATATTTGCCTATACATCTTATCCTCACCCTCACTTCTCCTCTGTAAAAAATAATCTCCTTAAAGGCAAGAACTATATCATTTTAATCTTTGCATCTTCAGTGCCTTGCACAAAGAATCGACATAATAAATGTTTGTTGGAATGAAATAAATACGACAAAATCCATTTTAAATGGTGGGTAAGAACAATCACTTTATGTTTGAGTATTTTTCAAAGCACTTTCATATCCATAATTTCATATAATTCTGATAACAGTCCATGAGAGAGGAAAGGGAGGGATTATTTCTCTCATTTAAAGATGAGGAAATTGAGGTCATCTTAAGAAAACTTGGCATCAGAGTGCTTTGGAAGCATAATGTTTAATATCAGGAATGCTAAATATTATGTTACTTAAAACTTGTCCTAATATTTCAAGGCCATAAGCTTTTTGTTGAACACTGAAAAACCTCTTTTAGACCATGGCCTCAGTGGAGTCCACCACCGCCTGTCACATTCCAGTTTTACCGTCTCTTAAGGGAATAAAAATACCTTCCCTACTTATCTGAGTGGAATGCTAAGAAAATCAAATGAAATACTCTTTGTGAAGGTGCCTTGAAAAATATTAAGTATTCCACAAATGAAAGAGATAGTATCAACATAACAGTCTCAGTGTAGATACCTTCTCAATATTCACAAGCCAGGAAACATCTCAGAAGACGAAAAACCCTTATTCAAGTTACTGAAAGGAATTCAGGTTTGAGTTCTGGGTGTGTCCTTTAAGGAATTAATGAAAAGAACTCCCTCGGAGGGGATTCTGCATCATTAGGGAAATGGATATGAAAATGTCTAGTTCTCCAAAGTCTCTGAATTAGGGATTCCGAAAGCTTTTTCCTATAGAGTAGACATTTGTCACTTCACTGAGGCTTTGACATCATTGAAGAGGTGAATGGTAGAAGAGAGCAGTAGCTAATTTGGTGGGAAGTAAGAAAAGCGGGAGACAAGTATCAGTTGTATTTCACTTTCATTCATGAAGCCTGGAAAAACATGGAAGACAGGCTGATATACAGAATAGCATGTGGATAGCACCCATTCTGAAGATCTGTCAGGAATGGCTTAAAAATCACAGAGTCAGAGCCAGGTTTGGTGACAGATGGCTATAATCCCTGCTATTGCAGGATTCTGAGGCTGGTGGATCTCTTGAGTTCAGGGATTCTGACCTACAGTCAGTCAGGCAATCAATAAACATTTATTAAGCACCAACTGAGGCGCTGACCTAAGCACTGGAGATACAAAAAGAGGCAAGTGGCAATCCCTGTCCTCAAGGAACTGACTGTCTAATAAGGGAGACATCAAGCAAATAAATATACACAAACAAGCTAATAGAGGATAAATAGGAGATAATTAAGAAGGGAAGCACTAGAATTGAGAGGGATTGGGAAAGGTTTACTACAGAAGATGGGATTTTAATTGTGACTTAAAGGAAGCAAGGAAGTCTGTAGGTGGAGATGAGGAAGGAGAGAATTCTAAGTATGAGAGACAAAAAAAATGCTAATAACCAAGAGATGGAAGATCTTGTTTGTGGAGCAGCAAGGAGGTCAGTGTCACTGGGTCGAAGAATACATGGTGGGGGGTAAGGTCTAAGAAGACTGGAAAGGGGAGAGGAGGCTATATTATGAGGGGCTTTGAAGGCCAAGCAGAGAGTTTTCAATTCTAAAGGCAATCAGGAGCCACTGGAGTTTATTTGGTGGGGGCACACAGTCAGACCTGTGCTTTAGGAAGATCGCTTTTGTGGCTAAATGGAGGATAGATTGGAGTGGAGACAAACTGGAGGCAGGCAGACCTATCAGCAGGCTATTGCAATAATCTATGCATGAGGTGATAAAGGCCTGCACCAGAATAGTGATAGTTTCAGAGCAGAGAAGGGGACATATTTGAGAGATGTTGCAAAGGGAAAGTTGACAGACTTTAGCAACAGATTAGATGTAGGGGTATCAGAGACAGTGAAGAATTCAGGATGACACCCTAGGTGGTAAGTGTAAGGAACTGAGAGGATGGTGTTGCCTTCAATAGAAATAGGGAAGTGAAAGGGGATGGGGATTTGGGAGGAAAGATAATGAAATTCAATTTTGGACATGTTGCGTTTAAGGTGTTGTAACAGTAATGCTACTAGCAGCTACTGTGGCTGTGCAAGGCCAATAACACCAATGCAGAGGAGGGCTGCTAGTGCAGGTTCTTTGATCTGCTTTTCTAAGGAAAGAAACTTTAAGGGGCTTACAATCTCACTTTAATTAAACATACATATATCATTCACTTGGTTCAGGGGAAAAGGTCAGCACCCTGAACTTCAGAGCAAATACAAACAGAAATTACAAGCAGAGAAAATATAAACAGATCAACAGACAGGTTTCTGTCTCACCATGGTAATACATACATAGTTACCAGAGAGAGAAACACCAACATCTGGCTTTTCAAAGCTGGGGGGTGGGGCTCCTTGATGGCTACCCAGAGTCTCCACACCAATATTCTTCCAATGAGTGTGCCCCAAAGCCAAATGCCAACCTTAGAGCATAAATATACCCTGTTTAGGGCCCTGGGGCTTAGTGCCTACTTAGCAAAAGGGTGTAGGCCTGAGGCTTAGCACCTGCTTAGCAAAAGGGTATGGGAAAGATCTCTAATCACTAGCACCACATCATATATATTGTTTCCAATCAATGACTCTTGATTCAAACAAAGGCAAGACTCAAAGGCACTTGATTGCCTTAGTGCTGAGAAGCACTCCAAAACAAAAGACAACAAAAAGGTCCAACCCTGATTGTCATTACAGGTGTCTATTGGACATCCAGTTCAAGATGTCTGAAACATTGTTGGAAATGAAAGCTTTGAGGTCAGAAGAGAGATTAAGGTAGGATAGGTAGATTTAAGAATCACTGGCATAGAGATGGCATTTAAGTCCATGGTGGCTAGTGAGGTCACCAAGTGAAGTTGTGTAGAGGGAGAAAAAAAGAGTGTACAGGACAGAACCCTGTGGAACACTTACAATTAGAGGGCATGATCTGGATGAGGATCCAGAAAAGGAGACTGAGAAGGAACAGTCAGATAGATAGGAGGAGACCCAGAAAAAAGTGGTTTCTCAAAAACCTCAAGAGAAGAAAGTGTTAAGGAAGAAAGGCTGATCAACAGTGTCAAAGGCTATAGAAAAGTTGAGATGAATGATTCAGAAAAGGCCATTGGATTTGGCCTTTATAACTTTGGAGACAGCAGTTTCAGTGGAATGGTGAAGTTAGAAGCCAACTGTAAGAGGATAAGAAGAAAATTACAGGAGAGAAAGGGGGGGCAGGGTCACCTATTATAGACCAAGGAGGAATGAAAAGGTTTGGAAGAACTACAGTACAGAGTGAGATGGTGAGTTGATAAGGGAAGAATAGTAGGTTTGCTTAGCAACAATGAGGACCCAGTTGAGGCTGTGTGACATAAATCTGTAGTGAATTCAACAAGAATGTTTGCATTCAGCAGCACATGTGTAAGAACACAGGCAGAGGATAGCAGTGGTGATCCAAGACTGAGACTTGGCAGGATATAAGCAGCAATATGGTAAGGGATCTAAGGACTCAAAAGAAGGGGACATTGTAGAATTGAAAAGGTTCATCAAAGGGCAAAGATGAGGAAAAGATGAAAGAGTATCAAGTATGGGGGAGATGGTCTGAGACATCGAGATATTGGAGGACATAGTATGGATGAAGAGTAGGCTTTGGTAAGAGAAAGTATAGGAAAAGCCAACATATTATGGTCATATAAGGAGATTTGGGGATTCTTGAACATGGAGGTAGTACATTTGTGGTTGATGGCAAGATCAAGGGTACGACCATCTTTGTGTGTGGCTGAACTAGGGTGGAGAAGTAGATCATGAGAAAATGAGTGGGCTGAGGAACTGAGTGGTTAGGGGTGTTTCAGAGGGAGTATATACATGTGTATGTGTGTGTATATGTATATATGTATGTGTATATGTATATATATGTGCATGTGTGTGTATGTGTGTGTGTATGTTGAAGTCCCCAAGTATAAGCAAAGATATTGGAAAAGAGAGAAAAATTGTGATCCATGTAGCAAACTCAGAGGAAGAAGGGGAATGCTCCTGAAGACAACAGCTATCAGGATTTTGATTGGGTGGTAGATATTAATTGAAAATTCAAAGGAAGGGAAGTGACCTAGAGGTCTATAGACAACAGCTACCAGTATTTTAATTGGATGGTAAATATGAATTTATTAACTGCAAAGATGAAGAGGTTACTGAGTGGTAGTGCCAGTGAGAGCATTTGGACATGGCAATGAGAAACAAGGACTACCCCAATTCCCCCTTCCCTCCCACTGAGCTGAAGGAAATGAGTGAAGAGTGCAGCCAGTATGGGCGGCCAGAGAGTCTGTGTCATCAGGGGAACGCAGGTTTCAATGATAGCTAGAAGATAAAAGGAAGCCATTTTATCTCAACTGGGCACAAGGTAGGAGGGCTAAAGTCAATTGGGTATCCACACTAAGCCTGGCACCAATATGGTGAATACCCAGAAGAAGGACCTCTGAGTTGTCTAAGAAGAGTCAACCCAATCCAGGAGAGAAAAACAAAGCAGGTTAAAGCTTCCATGCTGATAAACAGTAGGGTCAGCCTAGTGGGTGGCCACTGCACTTCTAGTTTAGGTAAGAAAGGGAGACTCAGTCTAAAAGAACAAAAAAATTAGAGTCACAGAATTTAAGAGTTGGCAGGGAAGTTTCCAACTAGTCCAAAGAAGCTGCCATCTAGTCTAAAACGTACACAAAAGGAATTCCCACTTTAACAAACTTGGCAAGTCATCATCTAACCACAGCTTGAAGACCTTCAGGGAAGAGGAAGAGCCCTTCACCTTACAGGCCATTCTACTCTGGACAGCTCCAATGGTAAGGGACTGTTTTCTGATATCAAGCTTTAATCTGTCTCTTTGCAACTCTACCTCTTGCTTCAGATTCTCCTCACTGCAGCCAAACAGACAGAAAATGACAATAGTTATAGCATTTCTATAACACTTTAAGGGTTGCAACATGCTCCGCATTCATCATCTCACGTAGTTAGTAAGTGACTGAAGGAAGATTTGAATTTAGGTCTTCTTGACTCCATGTTCAGCACTCTATTCATGCCGCCACAAAGAACAAGCTTAACCTCTCTTCTACATGACAGCCCTTCAAATACTTAAAGAGAGTTATAATCACACTTCTCTTACCACCCCATCACCCCAGTCTTTTCTCCTCTAAGTTACTTAAGGTCTTTCCTCATGCTGCTTGTCCTCCCCTTGGAACATTCTCCAGCTTGTCAATACCATTCTTAAAGTGTGGTGCCAAGAACTAAACACAACCCTCTTGATGCGGTCAACCCATAAAGGAGACAGTAGTGTACAGTGGAAAGACAGTATAGTGCAGTAGAACAAGTCCTGGCATCAGAATTAGCATACCTGGGTTATAGCACAACCTCTGACACTTACTAAATATGTGACCTTGGAAAGTTACTGCTATCCCCTGGGCTTTAGTTCCCTTATCTTCAAAAACAAAAGAAAACTTTGAACTAAATGACTTCTAAGATTTCTTCCAGTTCTAAAATTCAATCGGTCTCAGCTTCCCCTTCTGTAAAATGGAAATAAAAGCATTTTCACTAAGTACCTCACAGGTTCCTTCTGAAGAAGACATTTTAGAAATCTTAAAATGCCCTATAGATGTGAAGCATTATTATGATGATCCTAAACTGCTGGTTGGGAACATCTGCCTTGAAGGGCAGAGACCAACCATAAGAGTACAACTACTATGGTTTTTGTTAGGAAGAGAGAGAAGAAAACTTTTCTGAACCAAAGGGCATTATGGCAGGTGGTACTGAGAAACCCTGGATACCTAGATTTGTAAGCCACATGGCATTCAACTCCAAATTACAGGCTGAGAAAATAAAATCATTTCTCATTTAGAAATTAATTAGGTTTCCTGGTGTCGGCTAAGCCCTGGTTGACTTTGTGTATTTTTTTCCAGACACATTGCAAGCTGACTGACTGTGCATGTTCAATTAAATGTCTGGGTAAGAGCAGGCTCCCTGTGGAATAGTTGTAAAAGCTCCAGTTGGAAAAAAAAGGTTAGGGTTTTTTTCTTTTTATTCTCAGATTTTCAGGACCAGGCTTTTGGAATACGAATATTGATTCTTAATTCTGTTCCCTTTTGAAATTAATTCATCCTTTACAAGGCTACAGAATGTGCTAATGTTTCAGACAAGGCTCATCCTTTGGAACTCTGAGTTTGGTGAAGTGCTAAATATTTAGATCCTAGATCCTGGCCCCACTGGACAGAATTGCTAACCATCCTCTCTTACACGTCAGACATGGAAAATGGACTGCCTGGTATAATCATCCCTCACAATTGTACAGTGCTTCAGAAATCTCAAAAGCCTTTTACATGCATTATCTAAACCAGCAGAGAGTTTTCAAGCACAATTTTGTTATGGTTATGTTAGAAGGATTGAATGAATGCTTTTATCTCCCTAGAAAATTAAAAGTGGGATCACCCACCCTTGAAGAGAGAGGTTGAGAACAATGTAGTAAAAAGAAGATGGACCCTGAGACCTGGCTTCTGATTCCAGATCTTTTCCTAGCTAGTGCCTAGCACAGTGCTTTCTGCATAGTAGGTGCTTAAAATATATGTATGTATGTGTATATACATAAAATCGTATATATATAATCATATATAAAAATGTAATAATATATATAAAGTCTCCTGAACTGTGTGATTATGCGGTCATAGATTTGGAGCAAAAAGAACTCTGGAACTCTTCTAGTCCAATTGACTTCTTTGCACAGATGACACGTTTGGGGTAGTTATATGGCACAATGGATACAATACTAGACTTGGAGTCTGGAAAGCCTGAGTCTCAAATCCTGCCTCAGACATTTATTAGCTATGTGGCCCTGGACAAGTCATTTAACTTCTCTCACCCTCTCAGTTTCCTCAACTGTAAAACGGAGCTAGTAATAGCACCCACCTCCTGGGACTGTTGTGAGGATTAAATGAGATAATATTTGTAAAGCACTTTGCAAATGTAGCAGTGCTATATAGATGCTAGCTATTATTACAGAAGGCAAGAGAAGAAAAATTACTTAAGTTCATATAGATAGAAAATGACGTCAGGATTAGAACTCAAGTCACAGTGATCCATCTTTTCAATGCACCACACAGTCTTGGGCAAGAGAAAGCATACGTAGCAGAATGTACCTCAGGGAGCATGCCTGGGAGTTGTTCAGAGGCACATGGTGCCTGAGATTGCTTAGATAGGTCTATTCATTCAGACACACACACACACACACACACACACACACACACACACACACACACACACAAGACTGGGTATAACCTCCTTATACATAAATCATGAGGTGCTTTTCTCCTTGAAGAACCCAAGATCCATGTGTGTCTTCTAAAAGAAAACAAATTTCCAGTCTTTTACCTTCATCTCAGCAATACCTTTCAAGAATGTTTATTGAAGGAAAGGGATGAATAAAAAAAGAAAAAAAAACTCAGAAAGATATAACAGGCTACTGCTGAGAGGAAATGTGTTTATATGTCTATCCCTTTATTGAATATGTTCAAAGAGTCTTTCAAAGTGAAAATCTGACTTCCATAATCTCTGCAAGGTCAGCGAGACCTAAGGTTATTAGCTGAATAATGCTCATGTTTGTACAGAGAGCTCTAACGTATGCATATGAAGACTGAGCTAGGCAAAGAAGGACTATCCAGAATCTCCTAAGGATGAAAAATGTCCCCCTTTCCCACTTAAAAGTTCTTTGGTCTGATTCTGGAATTTCTAGAGAAAGCTCACTGTGTCTTAGATTAAGGGACAGTGTACAGGGATGGATTCAGTGGTGGGATTCAGCGTGTTTGCACCAGTTGGGTAGAACCCATACCTGATTTTAGGTTTTTAGGTTGATTTCCACAAACTGGTTGTGGGGGTGTGGGGCGGGAGCAGGACCTGTGCCCACCATGTCCGCAGTCAGAGGCAAGGGCAGAGCCTCAGCTGTTAATTCATTTGGATCCCACCACTGGGTGGATTTGTTTTTAATATTCTGTTGCCAATGCAAGAGCTAGAAGATCATTGAGTCTAATCTCCTCATTTTACAGATGAAAAATTAAGTCTCAGAGAGGCTCTT
This sequence comes from Trichosurus vulpecula, assembly GCF_011100635.1. Lineage (NCBI taxonomy): Eukaryota > Metazoa > Chordata > Mammalia > Diprotodontia > Phalangeridae > Trichosurus > Trichosurus vulpecula. The sequence continues at coordinate 51,976,662 of NC_050581.1, read as the reverse complement.
GGGGTTGGGGTAGCTAGGTGGAATAGTGGGTAGAGCACTAGACTTGGAGTCAGGAAGAACTGAGTTCAAATCCCACCTCAGGCACTTACTGGCTGTATGACCTTGGACAATCATTTAGCCTCTCTCCCCCTCAGTCTCCTCGTCTGTAAATGGCCGTAATAATCGCATCTACCTCCTGGGACTGTGGTAAGGATTGAACAAGATGACATTTTTATACCACTTTACAGACATTACAATGCTATATAAATGCTGGCTGCCACTGTCATTATTATGGAAGTCAAGAAAGGAAAAATTATTTACCCAAGGTCATATGGGCAAAACTGGGATTAGAACTCAGGTACTCTGACTCCTGCCTCAGATACTTACTAGCCGTAGGACCCTGGAGATTCACGTAACCTCTCTCACCCTCAGTTTCCACATCTGTAAAATGAAATAATAATAGCCCCTACCCCATGTTGTGAGGTGATACTGTGCTTTGCAAATCTAAAAGTGCTATATAAATGCTGGACTACCTAGGAGTTCCCTCCCAACCAGAAGATGGCGATTTCATTTCTCTTGCAAGGCTTCCCTTCCCTTCTCTGAATTCACCCCCCCAAAAAAATGCCAGTGGGAGAAAAGGAACAGAAGCACCAAGAGATATGGTTTGCCTCCTGCGTACCCGTTTCCACTCCCCTTCCCAGTATGGCTCTAAGCCCTATACACCCACTAGAAACAAAGCTGCCCTCACTAGGAACTGCCTTCCCTCCAGTTCCCTGACCCCCAGCATACACAGTGTTGACATGAAATGATTACACAAAATATCATTCACCCCCATGGGACAACCATGTCCTGGCAGACTTGACTTCTACAAGGAATAGCCCATTTCCAGATGTTGGGGCTCATGGTCCATCCCAATTTCCTTTGGTTTTATTTTGGGGCAATCATTCAAACAAGTACACTTCAGCTTGCATATATAATACCATCTGTTTCAGTTATGCCTCCTGTAATGCGCTGAATTAAATGATACCCCAAGTGGCCTGACAGAGTTAATATACCTCCCAAAATGCCTCACTCATTCCCACTTGTAGCTTGTAGCTTTCACACTAGAACAGAAATAATAGCTTATATTCAGATAGTGCTTTTCACTTTTGATCCTTGAAAGCTCCCTATAAGGTAAGCATTATAAATATTATTATCCACTCAGGAAACTGAGTCTCAAAGAGGTTAAGTGATTTGCCCAAGGTTACATGCAAATAAAACAAAAATCTGTGGTTTCCTGAGTATGTTGAACTGGAAATCCCTCTACTATACATACAGAAACTGGTCAGTAACTTACTAGATAAGTAATAGGGAGATACCTAAGGAATAAAAGTGAAATGACCTACCCAAGATCACTCAGCTAATAAGTGTCAAAGGTGGGATATGAACCCAGGCCTTCCTGACTTCCAGTCAGCCTTCTATCCTCTGCCTCCATGCTACCTGTGTGTCCAAGATTATACAACTAATAAGCTATAGAGCCCAAGTCTTCTTGGGTCACCCAGTGACCTCTCCATTATACCACAGGAGTATTTGAATGATGGAAGACAGCAAAAAAATAAGTATTATGAATCCATTTTCACAGAAAAAAGACCTGAGACTACACATTTACATCAGGTAAGCTAATCTCAGTGTTCCCAGAACATGTCATCCATTCTTCAAAGCCTAGTTTATTCATCTTTCTCCACAAAGTCTTCCCTGACTCCTCCAGGCCACACACATATAGTATAGATATTCCCATAACAATCTCCATTTCTGGCTCCTGATCATATACCAAAACAAATCTTTTAACATTAACATTCATCCTGTGATTCTACATGGTTTCAAATCATAAATTGTCAATCTGAGAAGCATTAAAGCTGAGAGAGGAAGGGTAATGGAGAGGTACAAGGTGGGACTGTGTGGGCTGTGACATATTACTAAGGAAAAAAAATCACAGAAAAGGCAGTATAAAAGATGTCATCAGAGAGCTATAGGACAAACATCAGAAGTAAGTCGGTCACGTAGTGAGAATAAGAAACAACCAATGGTCAGTGTTCCTACTCTAGTAGAACCCACATAATGTCAAGAGAACTAGAGAATGGCCTCTAGGATAATGAGTGGACCCCTGTGGAGAATTTATGGGAGGAAACAGAAAAGAGATATATGAGATGAAAATTCAAGGATAGGTTTCAATCTGCACCATTGAAGGATTTACCAGAGACGTGCTGGTAAATATTTAACAACTAATTTTCCAGGAAAAAAGTTGTGTGCACAGACATACTTTTAGGTTTGACCTACATGGTTAACTCTTTCTTTATCACTTTCTTAAATGTGAACAATCAAGGAAACAAAAAAATCAAGCCCTGATTTGAAGTGGCCACAGATTTCTGAGGTGTAAATATTCACACTGGAAATTTTAACAATGAACTTGAAAGCCAGCTGGCTCCTGCACACATCTGGGGAGTACACACCATAAGATCAAAGATCTATTGAGGTATCAAAATATGAATGATACACTGGTTTGCACTGTTAATCATTTAATATGTCTATGGCCTTCTGGACAAGGATTGTTTATATAGGCACACCCTAAAACTTCCCCTAATGTTATTTCACAATAAATTTATTAACCCATTATAGGAAGACCATGATTTTGTTGCTGACAGGAATGTAAAACAAAAGCATGTATAGTTGAAGTCACCAGATCTGATGGTTCCAACTAGCCCTACTAGATTTCTATGGCAACCAGGGGCAAAGGGGAGAGGGTGGGTGGGGTGAAAAATCCCTTGTCACCTCCACTCAACACAACCCTTTTGAAATTTTACTAATATGGAGTCTCTGAGATATTTTGAAGGCTAAAATCTAACAACCAGGAATATGACAAGAACTGGGAGAAATTTTCTAAGATCAAGTCGTATAGAGTATTTGAGCATGTAATCTAATTCCAACATGAAAAAAAAGCAATGTTAAAAACAAACTAAAATTCTTAAAGATTTTTCTGTCTAGTTGGATTTGTTTGGCTGGCAAGGATGTGTATCACAAAAGAGCTAAAGATAGACCCTATAGTATAAAGCTAAGGAGGTGATGAGTTCTTTCCTTTTATGGAAAAGCAAAAAAAAAAAATGCAGATGGTAAGAGAAAGATATTCACAAGTCCAGCAACAGGGAAGTAAAGTTCAGCAGTGCACCAGCAGAGACAAGTGCATCAGAGAGAATGATGAACCTGAGGACTTCCATCTGAGAAGAAAAAGAAGTTCACCCTGATGATATCACTGGAGGACACTTATGACTTTGCAGCATCAGAAGAATAATTGTCCTGAGCATGCCTTCTGTACAAATGTGCCCCCTTGATACTTTTTCTCTGTGTATGATCCCTGCCCTACAGATAATATGGTCCCTTAGGAGAATATACTCCTAAATGTAGAAAAGAACTCTTTCTTCTTATTTGGTTAGCTAAACTGTTTAATTAAATTTGTTCTGCTTTGAAATCATGTGTCCTCTGATTGGCTAGCAAAAGAAACATATCAACGGAGGCTCACAATCTATGTTTTTGAGTTGAGTCTGACTGACCCATATCCACAATGTTCCCCAAGACTAGGGTAGCATTCAGGGGAGCTTACATGTGAGGAGGACCAAAAGTGCTAAATCATTATAATTAAATCCTCCCAAAACTGTTCTATAATAATTTTATATCATTATTGACAATAATAATCATAATTTATCTTGGCTAATCTCTTATTTATAGTACTCCTTCTATGAAATTTACTGTCCCCTATAATATCATTTTCACAGAGCTAACTATATTATACAGTACATGAGACTGTACATTTTTTTCATTTTTGACGACTAGCACAGTACTAAGCATGAAACAGGGCATGAGGGGCAGAGCTAAGATAGCAAAGAAAAGGCAGGGAATTGCCTGAGTTTTCCTGAATTCCCCTCCAAACAACTTTAAATAATGCCTCAAAATGCCTGGAGGCATAATCCACAAAAGAATGAAGTGAAACAATTTTCCAGCCCATGACAGCTTAAAAGTTCAGGACTAAGGGTCTGTCAGACAGGTAAGAATGGAGCACAGTTCAGCAGCAGGCCTTGGGGGCAACTGAATCAGCTATGGTAGTGGCTTCTGGAGCTCTCAGTTCACAGACAGTAAGGGGGTCAGACAACTGGTCAGAAGGAGATTACAAGGGTCCCTTTGATGGCACAGGGTGCAAGGTTCTGTTGCATTACCCATATGCAATTGTCACAGTCCCAGGAAAAGGAGGAGCACTAGTATACCAGAGCTTGCAACCATAGGGGAGTGGGGACCCTGGTCACAGTATGAGGACAGAAAAGAGTGCTTGCAGTCACTCACAGACCAGAGCATAGACGAAGAGAGTAGTAAACACAGCTCTCCTTAGATACAACCTTGGAAGAACTAAAAACTTACAGACCCCCAGAACTAGCTCTGAAAACAGCTATTCAGAAAACCTAAAGCTTAGGACAGTGCCCCCTCCACCTCAGGAACAGAACTCAATTTTAACACAAAGTTAAAAGTAAAGAAATAGGCTAGAAAAATGAGCAAACAGCAAAAAAAGAAAGTGACCACACAAAGTTACTATGGTAACTGGGAAGATCAAAGCACAAACTCAAAAGAAGACAATAAAGTCAAAACTGGTACAGGCAAAGCCTCAAAGAAAAATGTGCATGGTCTCAGTCTCAAAAAAAATTCCTGGAAGAACTCAAAAAGGATTTTAAAAATCAAATAAGCAAAGTGGAAGAAAAATTTGGAAAAGAAATAAGCATGGTACAAGAAAATCATGAAAAAAACAGCTTGGTAAAGGAAATTACAAAAAAAAAAATTACTGATAACACCTTAAAAACAGAATAGGCCAAATAGTAAACGAGGCACAAAAATCCAATGAAGAGACCACCTTAAAAAGTAGAACTCATAGCCATATGGAAAGAGATGTACCCAGCAAAACTGAGTATAATCCTTCTGGAGGGAAAAATAGATATTTAATGAAATAGATTTTCAAGCATTCCTGATGAAAAAAACTGAATAGAAAATTTGACATTCAAATACAAGACTGAAGAGAAGCATTAAAAGTTAAACAGGAAAGAAAAATCATAAGGGTTTCAATAAGGTTAAACTGTTTACATTGATACATGTAACTTCTAAGAACCTTATCGTTATTATAGCAGTTAGAAGGAGTATATATAGACAGAGCATGGATGTGAGTTGAATATGATGGGATATATTTAAGAAATAAAATTAAGAGGTGAAAAAGAATAATGCACTGGGAGAAAGGAAAAGGGAGAGATAGAATGGGGTAAATTATTTCACATAAAAGGTTTGCAAAAGAGTTTTTACAGTGGATGGGGAAGATAGAGGGTCTAGTTGGAGGGGAATTGGTTAAAAGAGGGGATAATATACACACTCAATTGAGTACAGAAATCTATCTTACCCTACAGAAAAATAGGAGGGGAAGGTGATAAGAGAAGGTGAGGGGGGAACTGATAAAAGTAAGGGTGAATTGGGGGAGGCAATAGTCAGAAGCAAAACTCTTTTGAGGATGGACAGTGTGAAAGGAGAGAGAGAGTAGGATAAACAGGGGGAAAAGAAATATACTGTAATCTTAACTGTGAAAAAATTTACAGCAAGTTTCTCTGATAAAGACCTCATTTCTCAAATATATAGAAAACTGAGTTATATTTATAAAAATTAGAGCCATTTCTCAATTGATAAATGGTCAAAGGATGTGAACAGGCAGTTTTCAGATAAAAGAATCAGAGGTATCTATACTCATAGGAAAAATGCTCTAAATCACTGATTAGAGAAATGCAAATTAAAACAACTCTGAGGTACCACCTCACACCTATCAAATTGGTTAAAATGACAGAAAATTATAAATATTGGGGGGAATGTAGGAAAATGGGAAACTAATGCACTGTTGATGGAGTTATGAACAGACTCAACCATTCTGGAGAATAATTTGGAACTATGCCCAAAGGGTCATAAAAGTGTATATACCCTTTGATCCAGCAATACTGCTACTGGGTCTGTATCCCAAAGAGATTTTCAAAAAAGGACTTATATGTACAAAAATGTTTACAGCAGCTCTTTTTATGGTGGCAAAGAACTGGAAATTAAGGAGATGCCCATCAATTGGGGAACAAATTGTGGCATATGATTGTGATGGAATATTATTGTACTAAAAGAAATGATGAGCAGAATGATGACCAGAAAAACCTGGAAAGACTTACCTGAATTGATGCAAAGTGAGATGAGCATAACCAGGAGAACATTGTACATAGTAACAGCAATGTTGGTATGCTGATCAACTGTGAATTACATAATTATTCTAAGCAATACAATGATACAAGACAATTCCAAAGGACTTATGAGGAAAAATGCTATCCATCTCCAGAGAAAGAACTGATAGAGTCTAAACACAGATCAAAGCACACTTTTTAAAATTTTTCTTTATTTTTCTTGTTTGTTTTTTTGTTCTGTTTTCTACCACAACATGATTAATATGGAAATATGTTTTACATGATTGCACATATATAACCTACATCAAATTGCTTGCCTTCTTAAGGGGGAAGGGAGAAAAAGAGGGAGAAAATTTGGAACTCAAAATTTTTAAAATGAATGTAAAAAATCGTTTTTACATGTAATTGGAATAATGAAATAAAATATTAAATTTTAAAAAGAACAAGACAGCTAAGTGGCACAGCAGATAGAGTGCCAGGCCTAGAGTCAGGGAAGCTCATCTTTCTGAGTTCAAATCCAAACTCAGACACTTGCCTTGAGCAAGTTACTTAACCCTATTTGCCTCAGTTTCCTCATCTGTAAAATGAGCTAAAGAAGGAAATGGCAAACCACTCTAGTATCTTTGCCAAGAAAACCCCAAATGGGGTCATGAAGAGTTGGACACAACTGAAATGACTGAACAACAAGAAGAAACACAAAACAGACAAGCATTAAAAAACTGAATGAATTGTCAACGGTGAATCTTTAAGTCCACTGAAGAACTGGTCTCCCACTGCCTTCAGTGAGGAGACACACCCTGAATAATGTCAGAGGACACAGAGTTATAGCTCTAATTTTTAGGTTAAAGACAGAGACAATGTGAGATAGTGGCAAAACATCAGTCTCAGCTCAGGAGGTCTGGATGTTGGACCTAGATATTCTCCTCACTAGCCACCATGACTCTTGACAAATAATTTATTATGAACCCCAGTTTTCTGAGAAAGGTGATAGAAAGTTGAGGACTAGCTCCAACTCAGCCACTGACTTAAAGTCTCTTAAGGCAAATCACGCATTCATGATCTGCAAAGTAGTGATAGTAACCACCACCCCTATATACATCTAAGTGGTGTAATGGATAGAGTACTGGGTTGGGAAAATGAGTTCAAATCCAGCCTCAAACACTTACTAGCTGTGTCACTCGAGGCAACTTACTTAATCTCTCTCACCCTCAGTTTTCCCATCTGTAAAACAGGGATAACAATGACACCTGCCTAGCAGGGTTATTGGTTAGGATAAAACAAGCTAATATTTTTAAGTTGCTTTGCAAATCTTAGAGCAATATATCAATGCTAGCTATAATCATTGTTTGCAATTATTATCATTATTTTTAGAATCAAATTAAACAATTTCTCTCCAAATGTTTTTTGCAACTATCAAGCACTATGTAAATGTCAGGCATTCCTGTTCTGATTATTATTGTCATCATTAGGCTATTCTGTCTGTCTATGCACAAAGCTACTCTAGCTACGTAGGATCTCGTTAGAGACAGGAAAGCTGCCCTAAACAATGCCAGTTATCATTTTCAGGATAGCTCCAATGTCTCTAGCCGCAAATAAGAGCCCAATTACTAGGTTCAGCTCCTCTCACAAAAGTGAGAGGCTAGCCTTTTATTCTTCCCCAATCTCTGAAGCATGGCCCCATACTGACCCAGAACCACAACTCACTTTCTAACACCAATCCCCTAGCACATGAAAGCTTCTTAGACTGTCCCCAACCATTACTTCAACAGAGGCAAAGAAAATGATACCTCAAACTATCCCAAGAGCTAAAATCCCCTCTGCCTGGTTTACAGAAAGGTAAAGAAACTGGCCTACAGAGCCTGAAGTCACGGGAAAACATCAAGCATTGTTTTTCAGATGCTGTATTTTGCATTACTTCCAGAGAAAAGATGAATAGAGAGAGGACATATTCCCTCTCCACCAGGTAACCTACTTCTTGTACATATATGGTATTTAGACTGCCTCCTGAGCTCTGAGAGCCTGTAAATGCAATTACATATCCAAATCCCATTTTCACTCATGGCAAGTACCACACTACCATTTAAGAATCCCTTTTGAGGCTATTTGGGAGATGTATTTTTTTTATTTTCTGAATCAAAGCAAACTATCTAATCATAGTTTCTGTCATTGCTAGGACAGTAAACAGTAGAACTATGAAGCAGTAAGACTCTTTCTTTTGAGGTACACCCAAAGTCAGTTTCTTTTCTTACAGCTATACCTCCTCAAGACATGAGTTCTAGCCCCACCCATCTCTGGTGCTAACTTGCTGTGAGAGCTTGGACAAATCGCCCGGCAACAACAGAGTTTCAGAGCTGAAAGGGACTTTAGAATCCTTGCTCCATTATTTTCTACTTCTGTGGTATTATGTAAGTCACATCACTTTTCTGAGCCTCAATTTTCTCATCTCTAAAATAAAGGGGTGGGAATGGATGATCTCTGAGGTCCTTTCCAACACAAATTTTAGAATCTCACATTTCTATTAAATTATCTAGTTGAAGTCATTTATTTAATAAGTTAGGAAACTGAGGTTCAGAGAGTGACTTGGTGAAGGTCACAGAGCTGCTTAGTGGCAGAGCTAGGTCTTGCAGGGGTGGAGAACCTGCAGCCTTGAGGCCACATGTGGCCCTCTAGGTCCTCAAGTGCAGCCTTTTGACTGAATCCAAATTTCACAGACCAAATCCTTTTAACAGAAGGATTTGTTCTATAAAACTTAGATTCAGTCAAAAGACCACACCCAAGGACATAGAAGGCCACAGGTTCCCTCCCCCCTCATCCTCCACTAGAGCCTAGTTCTCTGTTCTTTGTAAAATGATTTTTTTCAACTCCATCACACTACCTCCCCTGAGTAAAACCTATTGTCTTATCGGTCAAATCTATTGCCTATTACAAATAGCCCAAATGAACAAATTTTATCCTTTCTTGCCCTTCCCCATCCCCACCTGAAAAAGTTGTAAGTTTTTCTAGATGAAGTTTGTAAAGTGCCTGTTTGCAAACTGGCAACTCCTCATCAGTGAACTGTAACACAAAGACTCAATGACTTCATTCACTCACTGTCATCTCTCTCCAAGGCAAGAACAAAACTGAAGTTTGATCTCTATTTGATGTTGCTTCACTTTACTCTCCTCAAAAAAAGCAGGAATAATAAGACGGGCCCTGCCTATCTCGAAAGGTTGTTGAGAGGATCAAATATGAAAACGGATGTTACAAGAATTAAGTATTATTAAATGTAAAGCATTTTTAAAAATTTTCTGGACTGGTGATTTCTCTGTTGTAGAGAGAGCTCCCTTGTAAAGAAACTCCCTCCGTCACTGCTGATTTGCAACTGTTCTGCAACTTATAGTCTTGCTTGGGGCACTGAAAGGTTAAGTGATTGGTTGAAGGTGAGTCAAAGGCAGGATTTGAACCCAGGTCTTTACCCACACTGCAGTTTCTTTTTTTTCTTTCCTAGATTTTGTTGTTGCTCAGTCATTTCAGTCACGTCCGACTCTGTGATCGTATTTGAAGTTTTTGTGGCAAAGGAACTAGAGTGGTTTGCCGTTTCCTTCTCCAGATCACTTTATAGATGAGGAAACTGAGGCAAACAGGGTTAAGTGACTTGCCCAGGGTCACATAACTAGTAAGTGTCTGAGGCCAGATTTAAGGTCAGAGATATGAGTCTTTCTAAGTCCAGGCCCTGCACTCTTCCACTCTATCCACTGTACCAAACTATTCCATACCACTATGATTATCATCTAGAATTCAGAAGTTCTTAACTTTGGGCCCAGAAACTTGATTTAAAAAAAACATATTTTAAAAGTATTTCAATATAATTGGTTTCCTTTGTAATATTATATATTTTATTTTAAGCATTTCAAAGTATCACTCTGTGAAGGACTTCATAGGCTGACTCACCATGACATTAAAAAGGTTAAAAATCCCTGGTCTGGATATAAATCTAATTCTCAAGGCTACACAGAAGTGTGGGTTTGCAAATACCTTGTTGTTCAGTCATGTCCAACTCTTCATGACTCCAAGGACCATAGAACACCAAGTCCTTCTATCTTCCACTATCTCTTGAAGTCTGTCCAAGTTCATATGTGTTGCTTCCATGACACTATTTATCCATCTCATCCTCTGCCATCCCCTCTTCCTTTTGCCTTCAATTTCCAATATCAGGGTCTTTTCCAGTGATCCTTGTTTAATCATTATGTGGCCAAAATATTTAAGCTTCAGCTTCACTATTTGACCATCCAGTGAATAGTCTGAATTAATTTCTTTAAGAATTGACTGATTTGATCTCCTTGTTGTCCAAGGGACTCTCAAAAATCTTCTCTAGCACTACAATTTGAAAGCATTGATTCTGCAGTGCTCAGCTTTCCTTATAGTCCAAATCTCATGGCCATACATTGCTACTAGAAAAATTATAGCTTTGGCTATACAGACCTTTATCAGTAAGGTGATGTCTTTGTTTTTTAGTATCCTGTCCAGATTTGCCATAGTTTTCCTTCCAAGGAACAAGCATCTTTTAATATCTTGGCTGCATTGCCATCTGAAATAATCTTTGAGCCCAAAAAGATAAAATCTGACACTGCTTCCATTTCTTCTCCTTCTATTTCCCAGGAAGTGATGGAACCGTTACTAAGATCTTAGTTTTTATATGTATTAAGCTTCAAACCAGCCTTTAGACTCTCCTCTTTCACCCTCATCAAGACGCTTCTTAATTCCTCTCCCCTTGCAAGCATATTTGGAAGGAAAAGTGTATGGGATTCAAAAAGAAAAACTAACATAAAGGGGTAACCTGTGACAAGAACAGACCTTGTCTAGGTCATAATTTTGGCCAGAGCTAGACCATTTCTTAGGGGCAAATGCAGTCACTAATCATTAGTGATTTGGAGACATAAAAAAGAAAGAGTCATAGGATCATAAATTTGGAGCCGGAAGGGACCTTAGAAGAGATTACTTAATATAATCCCCTCCATATTATTTTACTGGTAAAGAAATGAGGGCCCAGAGAGGTCAAGTCACTCACCAAAAAAGTCCCACCAAAAGGTAACTAAAGTAGGATGAGAATCAGTTCCTCTGACTCAAAATCCAACATGCTTTCCACTACATCATGTGGTCTCTCTGGTTTTCACTACATCCCCTACAATGCTGCTATGAATGCATAGAATAGACAATCTGTTGTTGGGATTTAAAACACTGAGTAGGTTCTGCCTCACCAGGAGTGGATATACATTCACAGCTACGTGGATGCCTTCCCAAATGTTTCCCTGAAGTCTATGTGTTTTATATTTACTTTGCAAATACTTAATAATAGCTGCCATTTATATAGCATCTTAAGGATTGCAAAGAGCTTTATGTATTTTGTTTCATATGATCTTCACAACAACCCTAAGAGGGAGGGGCTTTTATTATTATCCCCATTTTGCTGATGAGGAAACTGAGGCCAAGAGGTTAAGTGACTTGCCAGTGGTCACACAACCAATAAATGTCTGAGGTAGAATTCAAACTCAGGTCATCCTGATGCCAAATCCAGGACTATGTGTTCTGAGCCACCTAGCTAGGTGCCTACTGACGTACGTATTTATGTGTATGCTTGTGTGTGTGTGTGTGTGTGCGCGCGCGCGCGTGTGTGTATGTATAATTTTCCAAAAAAAAATGTAAATTCCTTGAGGGCAGAGACTACTTCATTTTTGTCTTTGCATCACCACAGCCTAGTAAGGTATCTGGAACAAAGTAGGTGCTTAATAAACGTTTGTCCATTTATTATTCGATTGACTACTGACTCCATTGTACAGAGAGACTAAAAATCTTTCTTGTTAATAATAATAGTTAACTGGCATTTTTATAGGATGTTCCAAAAGTCTTAGTGCTATTTCAAGCTTACAAGTTTGGGGACACCCTCCATAGCGCTTAAAAGTTTACAAATCGTTTCACACGTTACCACAGGGGTCTGAGATTCTGCCTCTCAGTGTAGCACCTCAAAGTTTCATTCTCATATCCCAAACCAATTGGATGAGCATTTAATGAACTCTTCCTTCCCAGCCAGCAGTAATTCCATCTTCTATTCCAGCTATCTCAAGTGCTCAGGGCTCATTTGAAAGATGATAAAAAGACAAATACTAAGTCTAGGTAGTCATTTGCCTAAACAGAAGCTGCTTCTTAAACCTAGACAAAAAACTTTACTTCTCTCTTCGGCCCTCATTTAAATAAAGGTCGTACCATGAATACCTTCTCCATTCATCAAACCAATGTTCCTATTGAGTACCATTTACGGAGCTGCTTTAATAAAATTAGAGTATTAAAATAGATTATGGGTTATGATAAGGCCTAACAGCACTCACTATTTGCCATCTCATCTCAGTAGATTGCTTGTCACTGATGAATTCTCTGAAGCAAAAAGAAGCATTGTTCATGGAGCTTCCTCCTTCCCACAATGACTTCAGAAGGCTGAAAAGCGATGGGAACTTCTGGTGATGCCTTTTCATCTCTTTTCTGACTTCTTTAGCTTCATGGAAAAGGGTGGGGTCTGAAAATATTCCTAGTATCCAAGAGAGATAACTGAAATAGTGAAGGAGTTTAAGTCAAATTTTATAACTTTTGGAAAATGAGATTTGGGAAGAAGCTTTCTCTGAGATGACTTACTAAGGAGAATGGGTTTGAAGAGACACTCTGCTCCTACCCTCAGATAAGTCATAAATTTTCATCTGATCTTAAAGCAACCTCTTGACCGAGCATCATTATTTTTCAAAAGCACAGAACAGTGAGTGAAATTTCAGTATAATTTCCTTTCTACAGAAATGTTGACCCTCAGTCCTGACTTTGATTCTTCAATGAAGAAGTCAAGAGAGCATAATGAATTGATAAGCCTCTATTGACCAGGTAAAAGCCTGAGCAGTGTCCTGCATTTAATTCAGGACACAGCTGTTCCCTCCCATCACCCTGGAACAGTGGAAAAGCAAAGATTACCTTCTCTACACCAGATCTCACTGAACTGCAGAGGACATCCCCTACCAATCAATCAGTAAACATTTGTTAAGTATCAGGCACTTCATCCTGCCTCAGGATACTAGGAGAACATTAGGAGTTCTCAGAAATGTTGTCAGATGCCTTCAGTGAGTGCAAAACAAACATCAAAGTCAGCTACTGCACTGATGGCAAATTGTTTTAACTTGAAAAGGCTACAAGCCAAGACCAAAGGGGAGGGAGAGTTAGTGCATGATGGTTTGTTTGAGGATGATTGTGCACTCAATGTGCCCACTGAAGCTGAGATACAACAAAGTATGGATCGATTCTGTGCTGTGTGTGCTAATTTTGGCCTAACAACACCAAGAAAACAGAGGTTCTCCACTAGCCAGCACCACATCATCCACATGTGGAACCAACAGTTACAACAAATAGAGGAATTTTGAATGCTGTGGGTAAGCTCACTTACCTTGGCAGTGTACTTTCCAGGTATTTACACATTTATATGAGGTTTATAACTCATTGCCAGAGCTAGCTCAGCATTTGGGAGACTCCAAAGAAAAGTGTGGGAGAGAAGAGGCATTAGACTGCCTACCAAACTGAAGCTCTACAGAGCCATTGTGCTGACCTCATTGTTGTATGCCTATGAAACCTGGACAGTCTACCAGCGCCATGCCAGAAAACTGAACCACTTCCATTTGAATTGTCTTAGGAAGATTCTGAAGATTACCTGGCAAGATAAAGTACCAGACACCGAGGTCCTTTTTCCAGCTGAACTGCCAAGCACTCAAATTCTACTGCAGAGAGCACAACTCTGATGGTCTGGACATGTTCAAATGCCAAATGTTTATTAGCCTAAAAGACCATTTTATAGAACTCACACAAGGCAAACACTCACACAGAGGTCAGAAGAAGCAATACAAGACATTCTCAAGGTCTCTCTGAAGAACTTAGATATCGGTTGTGAGATGTGGGAGGCGTTGGCACAGGACCACACAGTATGGCATGCCTGCCTGTGCTGTATGAGCAAAGCAGAATTGCAGCAGCTCGAAAGAAACATGAGATGCACAAATGTAGAAACATCTCCACTCCAAATATTCAAATGGACTATGGTAGAGCTTTCCAAGCTCATATTGGTCTGATCAGTCACAATTGAACACACTGTACCTTGACCCCAATATAGTGATGGCATTTTGATCTTTTTCAAAAACAGAGGACAACAACCAACTAGGAGAACATATCTTCTGCTTTAATTCAATTCAACAATATTTGCTGTGCCTACTCTATACCAGGCAGAGACGGTATGGCATAGAGAATAAAAAGCTGGCCTAAGGATCAGGAAGACAAGTTCAGGTCCTGCCTCTGATATCACCCTTGCTGTGTGAACCTGGATAAGTAATACAGTTTCTCAGTATCCCCAAGCACAGTGTTGATTTGCATTGGTAGAAGAAGTTTCCCCATCAGGAGCTTCTTATACCAGTAAAATCAATGTTAGTCCCATCTCATTAGAATGGAAGTTTCTTGTGAGTAGAAATTGTTTCTTTGTCTTTGTCTCTCTGATGCCTAGTACCTAGTAGGCACTTGAACTCTAGGAGACTGAAGAAGCACAAAGCTAATATAATAGCTTACAATTCAATAGATAGCATAAAGCTCAAAAATATGGTAATTTTGCTTCCCTGACTAAACTGTAAGTTTTTCAAAGGCAGGAGCTATGTCTTATCACTCAAAATAGCTAACATAATACCAGAGACAAAGTAGGCACTCAACAATTATTTGTACTGAACTACAAATGTTGCCAGGACTCCTAGCCAAGACAAGAAAAAACAAGATTAGAAAAACCTAGACACTATATTTCAAGAAATCACAAATGAAAACTGCCCAGATCTATTAAAATTCAGAAGGCACAGTGAAAATAGAAATAATCTGATGTTCATTTCCTGATACTACTAAAGTAAATGTTGTAGCCAAAATACAGTTTCCACATCAAAGAAAAAAAATACATCAAACATACAGAAACAAACAGTTCAAGTTCCAAGAAACCACAGTCAAGATCACACAAGACCTGGAAGCATCTATCAAAAACAAGAGCAGATCTTGGAATACAATGTTACAAAAAAAAACCAAACTATATAGATTTGCAACCAACAATAACATCCTGCAAAGCTCAGTTTATTTGGGGCTGAGGGAAGACAGGAAATGGACCTTTAGTGGATTATAGGACTTTCAATACAGACTCTCTGGTCTGTATAAAGACCTGAGTAAGAACTTTAAAATACAAACACAAGAGTTCAACAAAATTTAGAAAGGCAAATAAATTTGAACAACTGGAAGGGGCTATATGATGATGCAGTGCTAACATTCTAATAATTACTTTCTGATGAGAAACAAGTGTCATTTTAGAAACTTAATTTTTTCAAGGATTTTTGAGGGAGTTAAACAAGAAAAACAGAGAACTTGTGGGGTGAATTCTTCCTGTACTGATGACTTAAGAGAACAAGGAGCAAAAGGAAAGCATTAAGATAAAGTAGAGGAAGAAGGGGGTAAAGCTTGCTATTTCTCATAACTGGAATAAGAAAAGTATACAAACATGAAGAAACGTACGAGGAGAGGAGACATTAAATGTACTTCACTCATATGAAATGGAAAAAGGAGGATTGAACATACACATACAAAATTTGATATAGAAATACATCAAACTCAATAGGGAAATAAGAGGGATGGGAAGGTATAAAGAAAGAAGATATTATCAGAGAGGGAATAGTCACGAGCAAAACAAACTTCTTAATCATTAAAGGGAGACTATAAGGGAGGGAATCAAAGAACTAGAATTAAGGGGGTATCCATCGGTTGGGGAATGGCTGAACAAACTCTGGTATACGGATGTAATGGAATATGATTGCACAATGGAGAATGATGAAAGAGACAAATGCAGAGAATGGTATGTAGTATGAATAAATACAGAATGAAATGAGCAAAAAGGAAGAAAGCAATTTAAACAAGGATAATATAGTGAAGGGGGAAAAAACTTTGAAAGACTCAAGAACATTATCAGTGCAATGACCAACCAGTGCAAGGACCTATAATGAAACATTTTACCCACCTCCTGACAGAGATAGTGGACTCATGGTGCAAAAGAGACACACATTTTTTGCACATGGTCACTGTGAGGATTTGTGTTGCTTCACAATGCTTTTTTTGTTATAAGAGGTATTTTTTTTCTCACAGTATTTAAAGAGGGGAGAAAGGATTAGTGACACTGATGTCCAAAAAAGAGGACCATTGAAACATTTTTAAATGCACAAAAGGAAACAGAAGGAAGTTCAGAAGGAAGCACAGATAAGGAGGACAGTTTTAAAAGTGATGTGTGCAATTTCTAATATATTTTTAAAGCAATATGAAATGGATATTCATGGTATCATAGACAATCCTTTTTGTGTTTCACTGTATATATGGAAATGCTCCTTGGACAAGGGGCAAGCTATAAAAGTTTAAAATTTTAAAAAAATGTCCCCAGGCTCTGGGACTGAACCCATGTACTGTCATTCTGAAGGGAGCTAACAGTCTCTTCCCTTTCTATTATATACAATCATTTCTTCTCCACTCTACCCCCAAGCAGATTAGTTGTCTCTCCTATCCACGGAGAACACCACACTTATTCTATGCCCTAGACATCAGTTATTCTGTGACTAAAAGCCTGCAGTGGCCTGGGTGGAAAAAAAAAAACCCTCAGTGCCTCAGTTTCCCCTTTTGTAAAATAATATGTTCATAGAATGGTGAGGAGAATTATCCACAGCCCCACACTATGGGCAATAAATCAACATAAATTAAAGAAGAAAAGCAACATGGTAGTAGTACAAAGCACCCCAGACTGGTAGGACAAGTCTAGGGCAGCTAGGTAGTGCAGTAGACATAACACCAGACCTAGATCAGGAAGACCTGAGTTCAAATCTAGCCTCAGACACTTACTACCATGTGACCTAGGGCAAGTCACTTTACCTCTGTTTGCCTCAGTTTTCTCATCTGTAAAATGTAGATAATAATAGCATCTATCTCCCAGGGTTGTTTTGAGGGTTAAATGGGATGATAATGGTAAAGTATCTACCACATAGTAAGCACTATATAAATGTTAGCTATTATTATTATTAAATATTAGTGAATAAAACTGAGTTCTATCATTTCTCTCTGTAACTAGTTGTGTAACCATGAGCAAGTTCATTTCCTTATGAAGGGCTTAGCCTAAGACATCTCTCTGAGGCCCTTTTCAGCTCTAAAAGTCTGTGAATTTCTAGTGTGGATTCCATGGCACATTTAGTAGACAGATTATTTTTCTTTGATGGTACAAACTTCCTCCTCCAGGACTGGCAGACAGATTTGAGCCCGGGCATTACTTAGTCTCCTCTCGCACTTAGTCTCCCATCCATCCCCAGTATTTCATTTCCATTTTATCTAGATGGGAGAAGAGGTGTGAGGGACAGTTTGTATTATAACACTTTCAATGGAGCAAACACATGATTTATGGAAACTCTGACTCATATTTTAAGGGACCCTCTCCCTCCCTCCCACCCCAAGGCTAGGATCTATTCCCCACTACACACACAAACCTCCTTATAGGTTAGTGGTAGCTGGAGAAGGCCCTAAGGTGCTTGTATCTCTAGCTTGAAAATGTTCCACACACCCACCGACCGTTCAAGATACCTGTAGAATTTCCCATTCGCACCGCAATCCCTAGAGTAAGATACTCACTGAGAAGCTGTCTGTCTGAGTCGGAGACTGTCACGTTCTCCTGCCAGAAGGGATTCATCAGGGGTGTGCACTTGCTTTGGACTATTGATGGAGGGAAGGTAGAAAGAATGTAAGCAACATGAGAAGTCAAACTGTTCAGTGGTAAGTGCACGTGCAAACTAGGAGTTCCAACCCACAAATTAGGGCACTGGGCGGGGAGGGGAAGCGGGGCGGGGTGGGGGGAGGAATCTCCAATTGTACTCATTTATATATACACACACACACACACACACACACACGTGCTCTTCACCAAAAAGTTCCCTTAAATCAAGACAGTGAGTGTAGGATTTTCGTGGCTAGGACTCCCTCTTCCCTAAACGCTTACTTATCCCATCAATAGCCCCCGGTGCTTTTCATCCCCCAACCTACTCTCATCTGCCAATTCCCCTTAGAAGTTCTCCGTTGGCTCTGTGGGGTGAGATGTTTGAGCTAACAGCCCTAGGACTTTTTAGCCCCAAAACTAGAGCCCTGGGGAAAACCTGAGTGTCTGGCTAGAGGACTGAGCAGAACGAAGACCGAGGTAGACCCCCAGCAGGGGAAAAAATGAGGAAGGTCTGAAAAGCTTAGCCTGGGATAGGGCCCAGTTGGGCTGGATCGCAGAGGTGGTTTTGCAGGAGAATGCTAGGGACCCGCAGGAGAGATGGGGAGATTTGAAGAGCTGTCTCAGGAGGACGGGGAAAGTGGAAGCGGAGCAGGCACCTGGTTGTGTCTGGATTCCCCAAACTTGTTACACACACACACACACACACACACACACACACACACACCACACACGGACCCCTTACCCCGGCAGGTCCTCCAGAGCCCAGAGTGAGAGCTGAGCGGCTCCAACTGGCTCTCGTTGAAGCCTCCGGCGTTGCCACTATCCCGGGCCCCGCCCGCCCCCGGGCCGCGCTGTTCCAGTCGGGCAGTGTCGATGATGTACCAAAAGTCTGTGCCGATGGCAGCTGCCAGGAGGACAAAGCTGAGCGCCCCTGACAGCGCCGCAGCCCCGGCTAGGGCACCCAGGCGCACCCGCATCCCGCACTGGACCCCAGTCCACCTTCTGGTTCCCTGGCCAGACGGTACTAGAAAGCTGGAGAGGTAGCAGTAGGAATCGGAGCGGGAGCAAAAGCCACCCTCACCCGGGGGAGCCTCAGCCCGGTGCGAAATAACCCCTGCACTCTTCCAGGTGTCTTTGCTCTCCACCCTCACTGCCTCCTTCCTCCACCCTCTCACTCTTAGCCCCACCCCACCCTCCACACCCGTTCTCCGCCCCTTCTCCTCTTAAGCTCTCTCTGTTTCTTTACTTCTCTGGAAGGCCCTGGATAAAGCTCCTATCTCCTCTATCCCATCCACCCTACAGCTCCTCTCTCCAGTCTGCCTGCCTCCTCCCCCCTTTCCTTCGTTTCAGCCATGGGCCAGCCTGACCAAGGTAGGAGCACCTGCTGAGGGTGGGATCGTCCCTCAGCCTGGAGCCATCCTGGAACGGCTTGGAGGCAGCGAAAAGTACCAGCAAAGCACAAACTGCAGGCGGTAAATAGCGGTCTTCTGGGGAAGAAGAAGAAGAAGAAGGAGGAGGAGGAGGAGGAGGAGGAGGAGGAAAGGAGGAGGAGGGAAGGAGGAGGAGGAGGAAAGGAGGAGGAGGGAAGGAGGAGGAGGAGGAGGAGGAGAAGAAGACCATATCTCCCTTATCCCTTGCTTACACAAACAGAAACACCTCTCTGACTGCATAGAATCTAAGTGATGGGAGGAAACTCAGGGATCGTTTGGTCCAAACCAGAATCCCTCTACAAAGTCCTCATCTCCTGGCAGAGGGAAATTTCAAATGTGGCATCAGAAAACCAAAATACCCCAAGCTAGAAACCCAATCAGCGTTCTAGCAAGGCAACAGTGTTTGTGTTTGTTTTTTTCAGTTCCCCCAAATAATCTGAATTGCAAAGAACTTCCTTCTCATCCCCATTTTTCCCAAATTCTGAAAATCTTAATAGGGTCTATGTCTAAAACAACATAGTTAAAATTCAGAGTTGGGAAGAATGCCCTCCTTGGCTAAGAATCAAAGAATTTCAAAGAGACCTTAAAGGTCATTTAGTCGAACTTGCCTCCTTTTACTGACAGTGGAACTGAAGACCAGAGAAATGAGAGTCTTGCACAAAGTCTCAGTTAATGGCAATCTTAGTTAGAACTCAGAGAGGCCACTGCGAATATGGAGATGACCTCCAACATCAAAAAGACCTGTGTTCAAATTCTGCCACTGACATACTATGACCCACATTTGAGTCTGGGCAAAACATTTAAAATGTCTAAGAACCCTGTCCTGTAACTTGGTAAGACTAAGTTGGAGGACAGGTGTCAATATGAATTGGTTTATAGAATTTCCTTACCTAGAGTTCCATACATCAATAAAAATCATAGGTCCCAACCCCACCCCACATCAAAAAAAAATCTAGTCTTCTTACCACTATACCATACTGTACCTCCAGTCTAATACAGACACAAGTGCAGATGGATAAAACTCAATGGTTCCAAAGGATCATTAAGGATCATGCTGAAGTATTTACATGGTACAGGTCAAGAGTTTGATGAATTGCAAGGTTATTTTTTTCTGATGGATACAACCTGACCTCATTGTGTTCTTTTGCTTTTAAAAAAGCACAGGTACTAATGTGTTGTTTTTTGTTGGGTTTTTTTAAGGAATTCAAGGTGTCCTTTTAAAGAAAATGTCAGATCTCTCAACAACTTCACCATTTAATCACTCAAAGAGGCATGGAACCCTAGAAATTTCACCCATAATCATCAAAACAACTTGGATATGAGTGGTGATCACTGAAGGCCACTATGTTCCCTCCAACTTCCACCTTCTTTCATATAGAAGACAAAATTAATTTTCTCATGGCCTGATGGCAAACTAGCCCCCATACAATGAAGATCAAAGAATCATGGAAAATTAGAGCTAGAATGAAATCTATTTTATAGATTACCCAGAGTGGATGAGTGGCCTGCCTAAAATTACTCAGAGAATTAATAACAGAGCTGGGAAGAAGATAAGAATGTTGTAATGGAAAGAACACAGGGCTTAAAGTCAAAAGACTTTGTTTTAGTGGAAATGCAATGTTACATAAGTCAACAGAGTGATGTGGCAGCCAAAAAAAAAGATAATTCCCTCCTAGATTATAGTGAGGGTCCAAAACAAGGAAGGTGATGGTATTACTACATTCTATCCTGGTCAGACCCCATGTGTAGTATCATGTTCAGTTCTGGTCCCTATATTTTAGGAAGGATTCTACAGATAAGTTGGAAAGTGTCCAGAGGCAGGCAACTAGGACGGTGAGGGTCAAGCCATATGAAGATGAGCTTAAGGAACTAGCAAAATTTACACAGAAAAAGAGAAAACTTGGGTGAGAATGTGACAGCTGTCTTCTAATATCTGAAGGGTTGTGACATGGAAGAGGAATTAGCCTTGCTCCACTTGGTCACAGAGGAAAAAAAGTAGGAATGGTGGGTAGAGGTTGCAGAGAGGCAGCTTTAGCTTCAATATAAAAAAATGACTTTCCAAAAAGCAGAATTTCCTAAAAAGAGAACAGATTGCTTCAGGAAGTAGCCAACACCCCCTCAAGGTAGGTCTTAAAGCAAAGGCTAGATGATTACTTTTTCAATATGAAGTAGAAGAGATTCCTGCCTGTGTATAAAGTAGGCTAGAGGACCTCCTGGGTCATAAATTGAATGAGATGGCTGCCCAGGTCCTATGTACACACACAGACACACACACTCCCCTTCCTAACAAGGGGGATTCACTTATGGCAGAGGTAGGGTTTTTTAAGTGTAAAAACCACAAACGGCTGGACCATAAAGTCATTAGGGTCATTGAACCTTGGGGTTGTTCAGTGGAGCAAAGAACCAGGGTTAGCATGGCCAGGAGCAGCAGTGGAGCGCTTGGTTCAGTTCGCTTGGCAGTTACAAGCAAGGGGGATTATTAAGCATGTCAGAGAATCTGATCATTCACTTCTGCTGCACCCTCAGCTTCTAAGTTAGGGTCCCCTGGAAAGTAGGAAAGTAGGGAAACTCCAACAATCATACTGATTGGCATAGATATTATAGATCTCACTTCTGCATTATATACGTATATACATGTATGCATATGCACATGTATATACACATATATAACATTTTCCCCAATTACACATTAAAACATTTTTAACATTTGTGTTTTTTTTAAGTTTTGAGTTTCAAATTCTATCCCTCTTCCTTCCCCCCTCCCTAACTGAGATTAGGTGATTCTGGTTCACGTTAGGGTTCTACAGAGTTGGAGGATATCCTTGTGATCTATCAGTAAGTACTCATCTTCTCTAAACTTCAGATTCCTCATGTTAAGAAAAATGGAGGATTACTATACTTTCTCATTCTACATCTGAACAATATTTCAGTGCTCTAAAAGTTCCATGATGTCATAGATGAGGGCACTCCCTCCCCCTCTGTAGATTGCTACCCTTCTATGCTTTGGTAGCTGGATTCATGAGTTGCTATGGCCAAAAAGAAATCTTATGAAAGCTGATCTGGTGATGAGCTTCTCGGAATTTAGCTAGGTAAAAACAGCTTTCTGGTGATGAACTTCTCAGAATTTAGTTCGGTTAAATTAGGACATAGTTCATCAGTGATATTCAAAACCTTTCCAGTTAGGTAGGACTTGGCAAAGCATATGTTCCTTTGGTATATAGCCTTTGAGGGTCATTCTCTATGTGTAGTATTAGTCATCTCTGGTGATCCCACCCTTCTCCCATTTACCCCTCCAAACCTTCACTCAACCCAAGCTTCCCACCAGGGTGACTTCATGCTCCCCAACCCAAGAAGAGTGCCACAGTGTTCTCCTGCTCTCCTACCTTCCCTCCCTCCAAAAATCAGAATCCTCAGCTGATGGGAAAATGTTTCACGTATCCTCATGCATGTTCCTCCAGCCCCATAGCTCAGGCTGGGGGGCCTCATTCTCCTCATCCCTCTCCCTCGGCTTGCTCCCCTCTCTGTCATCTCAGTTCCCAAAGTCATTCAAGATGATGATGGTTATGGGGTCCAAAGATGAGCTGCCCAAAAGGGATGTGAAGACTGACTAATTCTACCAGAAGTGTGCACTTTTAGGGTGTCCTTGGCAGAGGCATAAGCTCTGTGGTTTTGTGCTGTGTTCACTATCACTGGCCAGGAGTTTGAAATGAAGACCATGGGGGTGACCTCTAAAAGACTGAAACCTAGATAGCTGAAAGAGAAACAGGAACCAACTAACAGAACATGACCCACATTTTGTACCAGGGAAATGTTTACCCTTATGTTGGTAAGGCTTCACTAATTTCTCTAATTAAAAAAGGAGGGAGGGAAGTGCTTACTCTACACCAAGCAATGTGCTAAGTTCTGGAGATATAAATTGAAAATCAAGATAGTTCCTGCTCTCAAGGACCTTACACTCTAATACAGTGACACAATATGTATAAGAGGGTTCAGCAACAAGATGGATGGAAAGACCCAAGGATGCTGAGGGTACAGTGGCATGGAAGATAGTAAGGACTGGTGGTCCTCCTGTTTAACAGAGGAATTGTATTTGATGACTCCCTGCTCATTGAAATTGTGTGAATCACCATGCCCAGGGCCTTCAATGGGCCCAATACACCATCACTGGGAAGAGGAAAATGGGCCTAAGAGTCTGATAAAAAGAGGGCAAGTATGGGTGGCTGGGGTAAAGAAAAGGAGGAAGGTCTGTCAGCCCTTTCTCCACTGGCACCCAGCATTACTTCTGCTCCTTTCTTGAGGTTCATCCCATTTTTCTGATTTTTTTTAATCAAATCTTTGGTCCCTATCTCCTCTTTCTTATCTCCTTTCCCTTCCCTATAATAATGACCATTCCCTCTTTATACTTTTTTTAAATGTGTCCCCTTCCATTTTTTATATCTGTCTTTCCTCTCCTTCCTCAATCACTTTCATCTATTACTACAAGCCTTCTAGCTTCATATGCCTGTTGTATGGCTTATGTGTATTTCCCTACCTGGAATTAAAGCTATTCTTCCACACCTTTCTGCCCCACCCCATCAACTCCCTGGAGGTGTGACAACATTGTCTCCATGCCTTTCTCTATTCCTGATTCAGTTGCGGACCCTTTCTGTTCCCCTGGACTCCTTTCCAATCCCCCTTGGGTTTCTGTGGCCTCACTCCCAAACCTAAGAATGACAAATCAACCACAAGTTAATACTTTAACATAGAGGCACTAGAAAGACAGATTGCCATCTAGCTAAAATGGACTCCTGAATAATGTTCTTACAAGATAACCACTCCCCAGGGATATTGGCAATCCAGGCTGGGTATGGGGCCTGTTGAATAGTGAAAGTGATTAGGTCATAATTCTACTATATTAGTCACCTCATAGTTTTTCATCTACAGGCCTATCAATTCTAAAATTCCAGCTAGTTAGGACCTGGCAAAGTATGTGTTCCTTTGGTGTATAGCCTTTGAGAGTCATTTTCCATATGTAGTAAATAAGAATTGCTCCAGTAGTAAATAAGGATTACTTTTTTTGTCTTTCTATCCCCAGTGCCTTGCACAGTACCAGGCACTTAGTAAAACTGTTGAATAGAATCAATTTAAATTGAACTTTTATTCAATGTTTAATATTTAACAAAAATTTCATAATCAATCCAAAAGCATTAAACTACCATCCATTTATCATTATTACAGAGTACATTTATTTCTACTAAAGAATTTATTAGTCTACTTTGTGCCAAATACTATGCGAGGTGTTGGGAATATAAATACAGAGAATGAAACAATTCCTACTCTTAAGGGGCTATGTCCGGAGCACTGTGCTTAGAGGCTAGGGAAGATTAATTTAGATAAGCTACGTCATCATATGGCTTACTCTCGTATAGGAAATAAGCTACAAACACAGATATATGTAACGTATAATAATGCCAGACAAATACATGGGAAAGGACCTAAATAAGATTTTGTAGAACCTTGCCCCTCATCAGATCAGTGACTTATCTCAGCACTCCTGCTCTCCTCTCCGAAGGCTAAAAGATGCATTTACCATTACATCACCCTCTGGAAGTATCTAGAGAGGAGACATTGTGGAGAAACACTCTAAAACAAACAAATTCTATTTCAAATTCTGTGGCAGATTCACTCTACAAATCCTCTACAAGTTAGTTTCTATCACCAGAGCTTCACTTTAATCTGTCACCTCTAATACTGACTTTCTAATCCCAGTCATTTCATCTTTCTGCCTTAGGTACAAGTGACATGCACATAGTATATCTCCTCTTAAACTTTCATTCCTTTTCTGACCTCAGACCCATTCCTGCCCAGGTCACCCGTTTCCGAGCTTATTTTGCTATGTCTTCTGGGACCCCAGCTCTGTTCTCAACAAATATCTATATGTCCTCATACATTTTCATTAAAATTATTTCTACATCCTTGCTTTAGAGGTAGAAAGCAAGAAATCTGACTCCCCCTCCCTTTACCAAATACACTACACATTTTCCAAAACTCTCCAATGAGATCCACCCTTCCTACCACTCCCAGCTCAGAGGTCTACCAGAAGGAGGTGGCTTACTCCTTGATCACCACTACCACTTTCAGATCATTCCTCAGCCACCATCCTTCAATAATTTTTCCTGTTTTTAATAATATTTTATTTTCTCCAATTGCATATAAAGACAAATTTTAAAATTCATTTTTTAAAATTTTAAGTTCCAAATTTTCTTCCTCCCTCCCTCCCCTCCCCCTCCCTAAGATGGTAAGCAATTTAATATAGGTTATATACATGCAATCATGTAAAATATATTTCCATATCAGTCATGTTGTGAAAAAACAGACCAAAAGAAAAAAAATGAAAAAAATAAAATGAAAATAGTATGCCTCAATCCACATTCAGATTGCACCAGCTCTTTCTCTGGATGTGAATAGCATTTTTCCTCATGAGTCTTTGGAATTGTCTTGGATCATTATATTGCTGAGAATAGCTAAGTCATTCAGAGTTGATCATTGCACAATGTTGCTGTTGGTGTGTACAATGTTCTCCTGGTTCTGCTCACTTCACTTTGCATAGATTCATTTAAATCTTTCCAGGTTTTTAAGAAATCCATCTGCTCATCTTTTCTTATAGTGCAATATCATTCCATTATATTCATATACTATAACTTGTTTATCGATTCCCTAATTGATGGGCATCCCCTTAATTTCCAATTCTTTGCCACCACAAACAGAGCTGCTATAAATATTTTTGTAGATATAAGTCCTTTTCCCTTTTATATGATTTTTTGAGACTCAGGCCTAGTGATATTTCTGGATCAACAGGGATGCACAGTTTGATTGCCCTTTGAGCATAGTTCCAAATTGCTCTCCAGAATGGTTGGATCAGTTCACAACTCCACCAACAGCACATTAGTGTCCCAGTTTTCCCACATCCCCTCCAACATTTATCATTTTCCTTTTCTGTCATACTAGCCAATCTGATAGGTGTGATATGGTACCTCAGAATTGTTTTAATTTGCATTTATGTATTCAATAGTGATCTAGAACATGTTTTCATATGACTATAGATAGTTTTGATTTCTTCATTACTTCTCACCATTTATAAATTGGGGAATGACTTGTATTCTTACAAATTTAACAACTTTTCCTTTTTTGAAGATCCCTCAATCCTAGATGTTGTCACTTAAAATTCCCAAGTCACTCTCCTAATTTTCCCAATCTCTGTAATACTTCACTCATAATTTTCTTCTCCACTCCATCCCCTGACATCATTTGCAGTGACTTCAATACTTATGTTAACAAGCCTTCTGAAGTCTTTTCCTCTCAATTCTTAGACCTCCATCATCCCCATTTCAATCATACTTATTAGATTCTCAGTAGGAGAGGACATTGTAAACAGTGTCAAATGTTGTAGAAAGGTCAAGTAATATGTGGACCTTAAAAGATCATTAGATTTGTCAGTGAAGATGCTATTTGAAATAGCAGATTATGGACAGTTTCGGGGGTGGGGGACAGAAGCCATATTATAAGGTGTTAAGGAGAGAGTGGTGAAGAGATGAAGGCATTAGGCATAGAGAATTTTTCAAAAAATTGGACAGTGAAGGGAAATAAAGAGATGGGATTAGCTGAATAAGGTTGATGAGAAAAAAAGATTATTTTTGGGATTAGGAGAATAAGCCCTTTAAAAATGAGAGAATAAAGCAGCATGAGATGGCTAACGAAAAGTCCTGGAAGAGGTGGAAAAGAATGAGACCAAGGACACAGACAGGATTAGCTCTTGTGATTTTTTTTCTGTGATCACAGTAAAGGAGGAAGGAGTGAGTAAAGATGCTAAGTTTTGAGAAAAGGTAGACATTCACATCAGATAACTTCTACTTTCTATGTGAAACAGGTAGTGAAGCAACCTGTTTATTGAAATATAAGGGCTGGGGGTACAGGTAGTGAAAAAGAGAACTGAGAGGAAAAAGTTAAAACAGTCACTGAGATGGGATAGGAGAGTGATGACAGCAGAAGAGAAGGATTTCAAGAAGCTGCAAGGACTCAGCTAGAGTTGTTGTTTTAGTCATTTTTCAGTTGTGACCCCTAAGTGACCCCATTTGGGGTTTTCTTAGCAAAGGTACTGGAGTCATTTTCCATTTCCTTCTCTGGCTCATTTTATGGGTGAGGAAACTGAAGCTAACAGGGTGAAGTGACTTGCCTAGCATTACCCAGCTAGTAAATGTCTGAGGCCAGATTTGAACTCAGGAAGATGAGTCTTCCTGACTCCAGGCCTGGTGCTCTATCCACTGTACCACCTAGTTATGCCTCAGCTAAAGTAATTTAACATAAATTTGTAGTGAGTGAAACCAGCTTGATTTACATGACTTTCACCAGCAATGTTCCCAGCCCCAGAAACAGGGAACTGTGTGAGTAATGTGCTAACATAAATAGCTATTGTTATTATCATTTTTAGTGCTTCTGGAAAAGTTGATGAGAATTCCAAGCATATTCCTCAAGAAATATCCACCGGGTTGAGATGATAAGTGAATATGAAAAAGACCTAATCCATCCTCATTTATTTTTGGAATAGACAGCCATTTCTCTATGATTTGAAAGATACTGGGATTCTCTAAGTCCTATACTCACCGCTGTGGGTACTCCTTCCAAGGATGCAAATTGAAATCCATCCCCACCTCACTCAGTAGAAGTTGTGTCCTGGGGCAGCTAAGTGGTACAGTAAGTAGAGTACTGGTCCTGGAGTCAGGAGGACCTGAGTTCAAATCCAGCCTCAGACACTTGACCTTGGGCAAGTCACTTAACCCCAATTACTCTGCCTTCCCCCCTCCAAAAAAAAACCAGAAGTTGTGTCCACCTCTTCTCACAATCCTCCATAAGGGGGCAACCTATTGTATTGGTGGCCTTGCTCCAAGTCTTTTCATTTTACATAGGTACCAATGGAGCACACAAGCTGTCCATCTCTTGCTCTTGACATATGAATAGTCTACCTCATTTTCTGATCATATATCTTTACACCACTGCTCTTGTATAGTTCTTCCTTAGAAATACACCTGCCATGCCACTTTGATTTCTTCTTCAATGACCCTCAATTTGCATTATTTGGAGACCATGGTATCCTAACTTGTAGCCAAATTGCATCACCAAAAGAACATTGTTGTTAAAAAGATGGGCCTTTGTTTTAGGAAGAATCATGGATTCACTACAAGCACTGGGTACTTTCCCAAAAGCAATCCAGCTTGTTCTCCTCAATTCTAGGACTATTTCATCATCTAACTGCAGTGTGTGTACAACGTGTAGATATTGATAGACTAGATACATGAGCTCTGCACCCAACTGTATATTATACATATTCTTCATCCTCATGGTTTCTGCTGCGGTGAAAGGGACACCAAATTCTTTTGAATGATTATAGATCTCACATAAGAAGCTGCTGCAATATTCTGGGATTAAATGCAATCAGTACCATGTCACCCTCAAACAATATCATATAGAGGACTTTATCATTTGTAGAGAATCCCTCTTGCATTTGGATTCTTTTCTGGATATCCTCCATAACAATAGTGAACAACTTTGGTGAGTGCACATCTGTACCCAAGTTTTGTGCCTCAATGATATTAGTAACCAGAGGGTCATAGAGCAAGCCATCTCTACTATGATATCTTTTAAAGAAACTTGAATGATGTTAACATACACATGGCAAACAGCTTGTTGGTATAATGATATTGTCCTACTGAATTAAATACCTTTTATAATCAACAAACAAGAGAATGATGAGGTATTCTCTGTATTTTTCAGTCAATTGTAGGATGGTAAAGATATGGTGTGCTATATAATATTGTTTGTGAAAGCCTGCCTGTTCTCTTTTCTCACCCCATCAATGATACCCTCAAGACATGTGTAGATTATCCTCATAAATATTTTAGACAGCCAGGGAAGTTCTGTATGTTAGTAGCTTTTGATCATCTTCTCTGTGGTATTTTTTCAATAATAATAACATCTATAATTTTTGCCCCAAGACTTTGCTGTTCTCACTTTCAGGTATCTTGAGAATTGATCCCTAAATGCCCTCTCCTCTGTGATACTTGACCTGATCCAGTTGATATTCTTATCCTTTTCATCTTTAGCACCATTTCTATTTCCTCATGCTACTTGTCTGAGACTGTAATGTTGTAGTCAAAATATGGCGGCTCCATTATCATCGATGAAGTCATTAAATAGTTACTAAGCACTTACTATGTTCCAAGTACTGTGCTAAGCACTAGGGGTACAAAAAGAGGCTGAAAAACCAGTCCCTGTCTTCAAGGAGCTCACAATCTAATGATAAAGAAAAGACTTCGTCATAGAAAGCTTCATTTTCCATTTTCATCTCTTGTCATCCTTCAAGTTCCATAGTTAAATACCTTCAAAATGACCTGGCTTATTTTGGGTCTCTTGTTAAACATCCTACACACTTTTTTCCTCTAGTGTTTCTTGCAGCTTTATGAGGGAATACTGCTCACAATTTTCTATCAACATTCTCTGTACGAGTTTGTATTACGAGCCAGTGTTGCCCTTGGCTGCCGTATCTCTCTGTTTGACAAGATATAGCTGAGGATCTTTTGGTTTCATCATTGTGAGGTGACTAATATACACCATTTATATTATAGGATATGGCAATAGTCTGTGTCACACGTCTCTTCTTTTGGGAATTTAACATTTTTCAACACCAACAGCTTATTTAAATAGGTCTGATTAAAGTCGCTTTAATTGCATATCATAGCTTCTATTATTTTTATTCTTTTTTTTTAGTGTGATATTGATTTTTATTTTGTTTGAATAAGTCAAGAATCTGACTGTGCATATAGCTGATTTGGAAAACCAGAAACCAGTCATTTATTATTAAAATTAATTCAATTTTCAAGATGTTATTTGATTTCTGTTATATCTAGTGCCTTATAGAAAGTATTCATCAAACATCCTTCCTCTCAATAGAGGGGAGATTAATAAAGCAGAAGGATACATACGATGCCAGACATGGTCATTATGCAAGTGTTTTTACTCAACTATTTCTTTTACTTACAAGGGAGTGTTCAATGGCAGAAAATAAAGGGTAGAGAGGGGGTGACATTTATCTAGAAATAACTGGTATAAAAACAAAAGTTATTTAAAGAAAAAGGGAAAAGGAGCATAGAGGAGAGAAGACCAGAATGAAGAGGAGAGGCGGATAGACATTGTATGTATGTCCATACCCTTTGACCCAGAGACTCCACTATTAGGCATACACCTCAAGAAGATCACTAATAAAAAAAAAGTCTCAAAAGTTCACAGAAGACAAAATCCAACAAATACATCCATAATAAAACCCATGGTCTCCCATGTTTAGACACAAATGCATGAAGACTGGTAACAAGCAAGATGAACTAAAAATAATATAATACAAGAAGGAAAATTTGACCTTAGATGGTACCACTAAGACTTATTGGAAGGAGAATCATAGTTCAAATATGGTTCTAGAAATGTATAGCTCAATAAAAATGGAATAAGATAAGTAAGGAAGGAGGATAGCATCGTATATCGAGAAGGGATACTCAAGTGAGAAAATCCAGAAATCATGGCTGAGAGAGGACAAAAAGAATGATGGATATCATTGGGTGATCATTATTAGAGACACTGTCTTTGCAATATACTATAGACCTCCTGGACAGAAAGAAGTAAATAAAGCATTCAGGACACTCATCAGAAGTCTGGCTCTGATGATATAGTAATGATTTTGTTGTTTTTCAGTCATGTCCAATTCTTTGTGACCCTATGTGGGGTTTTGTTGGCAAAGGTACTGGAGTAATTTACCATTTCCTTCCCCATCTCATTTTACAAATGAGGAACTGAGGCAAACAGGATTAAATGACTTGCTCGAGGTCACATAGCTAATAAGGGTCTGAGGTCAGATTTGAACTCATGAAGATGAGTCTTTCTGATTCCAAGCTGTTGCAACAATTCAGCTAGCAGCTGTTGTGGGGGTGAAAGACCAACACAAGCCCAACAAGAATGCTGCCAGCACAGGTTCTTTTGATCTGCTTTACTAAGGAAAGTAACGCTAAGGGGTTAACAATCTTATTTTAATCCAACATATATATATATATATATAAACTCACTTAGTTCAGCCAACAACCTGAACTTCAGAGCAAATACATATATAACATACATTAGAAACAGACCAAATCACAATTCATAGTTACCAAAAAGTATCACCATCTGAGTTTGCAAAGCGGGGAGTTGGACAATGGCTGGCCCAGAGTCATGTGCCACTCCTCCTGTGGCTCAGAGCTCCAAGGGAGAACACCAACCTCTGGGTTTATATATCTTGTTCAGGGTCAAAGGTGACTTACCCATGTGACCTAAAAGCATCACAAAAATGTGACTTAAACCCACATGGTCTAAAAGCCTCTGATGTCACAAACATGTCACTTAAACCCATGTAAACTAGGTTTTCCCTTGAGGCAAGGAGGTCATCAAGGATTCCTAATTTAATCAAGGAAACAAAGGCAAACTCTTCAAGGGCACTTGATTGAATAAGTGTTAAAAGCCCATCTTAATTACCAATGCACAAGCCCAGTGCTCTATCCACTGTGCCACCTAGCTGGGGACTTTATGTCAGCTGGAGCTCTCTCTACCAAAAGCAGAATAGCTAAAATTTTCTTTATTTGCCTATATTATGATTTCTTCCTTCAAAAGGTGGAGTAATCAAAAAAGGGAAGAATCTATTCTGAATCTAATTATCATTGAAAAAAGAATTAGTTCTCCTTAACACATAAATGTTAGGGAATTGGGCATTGGCATCTGCTAAATTCAGAATAAAAGATAAAATAAGGAAGAACTGGATGCTGGATGTAAAATGATAGGGACTTAAGAAGAAAGCCACCACTCCATCTTCGAATCTGTGATAAAGAAGACAAAAGCTGGGAAAGTCTGATGTCTGTTCTAAGTTTCAGGAGGGCACATTTGAAAAGGTTTAGAGAAAGATTATGTTAAATTCCATGGACTAAAATTATACATGGGGAAGTCAAGGTAGGTCAGATGGGAAGCTCTCAAGAATGAATTCTGAATGCACAAAGAAAAGCAATTTCAGCAAGAAGGACAAGTGGGACTTGTACAAAAAGACAGATGTGGATACACTGGGGACTCATTAAACAACTTAGCTTAAAAAAGAGAGATAATAACAGAAGATGGAAGCACAGGCAAGTAATGTAGGTAGAGTGAAAGCAGATGTATATATAATCCTAAATTAATAATGTAAGATAGAAGTGTCAATCCCACTAATCCTTACATAAGGATCTCTGCAGGCTGCATATTGACTAAGAAAACCATATGTTAACATTATCTATATTCTTTCATATTTTTATTTATTTTGTTAAATATTTTTTCAATTATGTTTTCATCTGGTTCAGGCTGCACTGAGGAGTATTATGAGGCTTATGTAGCTTACCTGCTCTGGGTTTGATACCTCTGGTCTAAGGAGTTCCAAAGATCAAAATGAACTGAGGCAATGAGGTAAGGTATGGATAACAAAAAATGATGTCTTGCTTGGGGTTTGTCTTTTTAATTTTTAGGGGAAAGAGAAAGATGAAAACAGAAACAGAACCACTTCTCAGATTAGATGGAATGACGATAACTTACTCAAGAGAGAAGACAGAGTTGCCTAATTTTTACTTTGTTTCTAGTCTCTCTTCCAAAAAAATTTATACATGTACTAGAAAGGAAAAAAGAAAATTGTCTAATAGAGAATTGAAACTCAAAATATGTAAGGAAATAATTATAACACACTTACCTACCCTAGATGAACTACATTTATGGTAGTGAAAAACTGAGAATTGTGAGTGTTAAGCCACTGTCAGTGATCTCTAAAAGGTTATGGTGAATGAGAGGGGTAGGACAGGACTGAAAGAGGAAAATGTTAACTCAATTTTAAAAAAAAGAAGTGGAATGTGTAAACTACAAGACATTAGGTTTCACCTTTAGCCCCGACAAATGTCTAGACTATATTATTAAAGAGATGGTAGCAAACGACTAGAAGAGAGAGCAATGATCAAAGAGAGTCAGCAAGACTTTATGAAGAATAGATTATAATAGAAATAGTCAATGTTAGAAGAGCCAAGGGAAGTCTGAAACTGATTCACCCTTGGTGGAGCTGTGAAATTGGTATAACTCTTTCAGAAAACAATTTGGAATTTTGAAAGAAAATAATGAAATTGTTCAGACATATGACCCAGAAATCTCACTCCTGGTCATAACTCCCACGAAGAGAGAAAGGATATCTGTGTGTGTGTGTGTGTGTGTGTGTGTGTGTGTGTGTGTGTGTGTGTGTGTGTGTGTGTAATATCTTTCTTATATATTCATGGTAGTGCTTTTGGTGGTAGCAAAAAATGAAACAAAATGGGTGCTCATTAATTGGGGAATGACTGAACAAATTGTGGCTTATAAATATAGTGAGATATTATCATACCATAAGAAATAAAACAACATACAGCATATATGAGGAATTCAAAGAAATATGGAAAGACTTATGAACTGAAGGAGAACCAAAAGAACAATATAGCCTATGATATGTTGTGATGGCAAGCAAAGTGGGACTTTTTGTTTTGCTCTTTTCTTTTGGGGTTCTAGTTCTTCTCAGCACTAAGGTAATCAACTGCCTTGATTCAGAGTTGCTTTTGTTTGAATCAAGAGTCTTTGATGACCTGCTTAAGTCACAAGAAAGCCTGTCACATGAGTTTGAGTCACATGGTTGTGACGCCTTCTGTGGGCTGACCCTGAAGAAGTGTATATATACTCTAAGGTTAGCATTTTGCTTTGGGGGCTTACTCATAGGAAGAGCATGCCTGTGATTTTGCCAGATGAGACTCTGGGTAGCCATTAAGGAGCCCCCCGGCTTTGAAAACTCAGATGCTGGTGCTTCTCTCTCTGGTAACTATATATATATTGTTATGGTCATACAGAAGGCTATCTGTTGATTTGTGTTATTTTCTCCATTTATAATTTCTGTTTGTATTTGCTCTGAAGTTCAGGGTGCTGACTTTTTCCCCTGAACTAAGTGAATGATATATGTATGTTTAATTAAAGTAAAATTGTCAATCCCTTAAAGTTGCTTTCGTTAGAAAAGCAGATCAAAGAACCAGTGTTAGCAATCTGCCTGTGTGCTGTTATTGTTGGTCTTACACCTCCTGCTAGCAGCATAATTGCTACATATGAAGGATAAAATTCAAAGCCTAAAAATCATAATCATAATAAAGGCAGAAATCTGAAACAAAAGATTGAGGTAAAGGGAGAGGCCTCCAAGCAATTCTCCCTAGGACTTTTTCTACTCCAGCTTTACTTTCCCAGTCATTTCAAAAAAAAAACAAAATGAATCTTGGGGGCAAGAAAGTCAGAGGGCCTCACACCCAGCAGCCTCTAAAATAATGCTGAATTTTTCAATTAGACATAAAGTAGAACTTTCTAAACTTGAATTGTTAGAGATTCTTATCCACAGGAGAGGAAAATTCAAGATTTGAGGTATCATGTTAGGCAATCTGGGCATGCAAACATTTTATTCATAGTTATGCAGACTTAATAAAGCATTGGATAATTCCAAGTTTCTTTTATGCTGTTCCATGAGTGCTGGTCTTGATTGAAGAGAGGGTCAAGTAGGAACAAAACCAATAGGACTGTTATTTTTAGTTATTTATTCCCTTTGGCAATTGCACAGAGATAACAACTAATTAATCATAGTCCTAAAGTATCTATTGATTAAAGTACTCTTAGCTTAATGTCCCATGGCTGCCCCAGAGGATCTGTACTTTCATTAGTTTTGCATGTCAAAGAACTAAATTTGGTTCTTCCCAGCCCATAAAATATCTTAAAATTATGAGGGTTTAAACATGACTGCAATTTAATTTTGAAAAGAATACTTAGGGGCAGCTAGGTGGTGCAGTCTGAGTATAGCACTGGCCCTGGAGTCAGGAGGACCTGCATTCAAATCCAGCCTCAGACACTTGACACATGTACTAGCTGTGTGACCTTGGGCAAGTCACTTAACCCCAATTGCTTTGCCAAAAAGCAAAAAAAAAAAAAAAAGAAAAGAATACTTAACTTTTTGAAAAGTTGATTTTGAGATAAAGTCCAGTATCTCTTTAAGAAAGATTCATCCTATTTCACCTCATTCTGTCATTTCTTGTTTTTGCATTTTAAAAAGAAAAACTTTCTCAGTATTCTAAGAACTGTGATCTTATCAATGTGGATATTTCCTCTGTTAGCCAGGCTTTCAAGCTTTCCTCTTTATCCAATGTGATCCTTGCCTAAGGTCTTCCTTTGATCCCCATAGAGGAGCAGACCAAAATGCTGGAAACCACTTTCTAGATCCTTTTTACATTTTATAGGGACCACTGAACCACTCCAATCATCATTTTTACTTATATTTGCTTCATCATGATCAGCATAGGAAAAAACTTAGGTGGTTCAGTTTTATGTGTTTAGCTATCTGATGCCTTTCTTCTTTTATGCCTAAAAAAGAATCTCTTTCTTGTTATGTTATGGATTGGCAATGCTGTGGCTAGGTGAGTTAAAGCATCCTGGAAATTCTATCACTTTGCCATCAATCCTTTGTTTTCAATACTTCGGGGAAATATATATAGGATTTCCTTAATATTATGGTTAGATTTTTTTTCCTTCACAATTTTCAAGGAGGCTTAAACATTATCCCTTGCTCTGTTCCAAATTATTTACACTTGAGCAGTGTTCTGGATTTGTTTTTCTGCTTCCCCTGTTGTTCCTTTCAGTTTATCCTCTGATAAAAATTATCATGTTTTTTAAAAATCAATTCTATTGAAGGAAACAATGTTAAAAAGTGGAAAGAATAATGAATTTTCAGTGATGTTGGACTTAACTTTTCTGGACTGCAATTTTCTCACTGGAAAAATAAGTATATTGGACTATATGACTTTTTAGGTCCCTTCCAGTTTTATTTAGTTTATATTTTACATGACTATATGGTTGTATTTCATCATCATCTTAAACTGACATGCTTTAATTACACTGAATTAATTATTTTATCTTATGATAATATTTTAATTTAATTCATTCAGTGTGTTTATTGTCCATTTTATCATGTTTTGAGAAAAATATATGCAAATGCCTTGCACACAATTGATGCTA
This sequence comes from Trichosurus vulpecula, assembly GCF_011100635.1. Lineage (NCBI taxonomy): Eukaryota > Metazoa > Chordata > Mammalia > Diprotodontia > Phalangeridae > Trichosurus > Trichosurus vulpecula. The sequence continues at coordinate 51,939,997 of NC_050581.1, read as the reverse complement.
AATGAACATTTTGTGATTTGAGTTGAGTTCTAACTTTGTTTCTGGTGGTTGGTGTTTTCTTTTTTTGTCTCAGTATGTTTCTCTTTTGGTACTTGTGTATTGGCTTCTTTAAATATATAATACTTATTTGGTTCCCAGAGCAAAACTCCTATATTACAGAGGGAAAAGCAGAATTTTCACAAAACATGCAGAATAAAATAAAATCTGAAAATTTTGCTTGGTAGAATATATGTTTCATGAGGGCAGGAACTTTTGTATTTGTATCCCTAGCACCTAAAATGGTGCCTAATACATAACAGACACTTAATAAATATATGTTGACTAAGTGTAATAATAATAATGGTGGTGGCACATGTGCTGATGTTAGGAAAATATTAACATGAACAAAGTAAGGACAATATAAGATATTGTGCTTATTCTATAAAACGTGGAAGAATGCTATCTTTTAAGGTAAACTATTGAATTACTCTTCAAAACCTAAAAGAATCTAATTAGTATTTCATTGGAGTAATCTCTCCCTATTTTCTGGATATTTTTCTGCTGCCTACAAACATACTCATGTCTCCCCCATCATCAAAAAAACCCCTTCCTTAAACCAGGAAGAGCCAAAACAGAGAAAGTAAACTATAGACCAATTACCCTGATGAATATTGATGTAAAATTTTTAAATCAAATAATAGCAAGGAGATTACAGCAGTATATCACAAACACCATACATTATGACCAGGTAGGATTTATATCAGGAATGCAGGGCTGGTTCAATATTAGAAAAACTATCAGCATAATTGACCATATCAATAACAAAACCAACAGAAATCATATGATTATCTCAATAGATGGAGAAAAAGCTTTTGACAAAATACAGCACCCATGCCTATAAAAAAAAAACCATTAGAGAGCACAGGAATAAATGGAGGTTTCCTTAAAATGATAAGTAGTTCTGTCTTAAACCATGAGCAAGCATTATCTGTAATGGGGATAAGCTAGAAGCCTTCCCAATAAGATCAAGAGTGAAACAAAGATGCCCTTATCACCACAATTATTCAATATTGTACTAGAAATGTTAGCTTTAGCAAGAAGAAAAAGAAACTGAAGGAATTAGAATAGGTGATGAGGAAGCAAAAGTATCACTCTCTACTAATGATATGATAAGTGGTAGGATTCAGCCAATTCACACTGGTTCACTAGAACCAGTACCTAATTTTAGGTTGAGTTCAGTGAATTGGTTGTTGGGGGGTGGGGGAAGGCAGGGCCTGCACCTGCCAAATCAGTGGCCAGGGCGGCGCCTCAACTGGGTTCCCTGGAGAACTGGTTGTTAATTCATTTGAATCCTACCACTGGATATGATGGTAGAGAATCCTAGAGAATCAACTTAAAAACTACTTGAAATAATTAACAACTTTAGCAGAGTTGCAGGATATAAAATAAACCCACATAAATCATCAATGTTTCTATATAATGCCAACAAAGCCCAGCAGCAAGAGATAGAAAGAGAAATTCCATTTAAAATAACTGTAGACAATATAAAATATTTGGGAGTCTCCCTGAAAAGATAAATCCAGGAAACATATGAACACAATTACAAAACACTTTTCACATAAATAAGGTCAGATCTAAACAATTGGGAAAAAGTCAATTGTTCATAGGTAGGCTGAGCCAATATAATAAAAATGACAATTCTCCCATAAATTAATTTACTTATTCAGTGCCATACCAATCAAACTATCAAAAAATTATTTTATAGAGCCAGGAAAAATAGTAACAAAATTCATCTGGAAGAACAAAATGTCAAGAATATCAAGGGAATTAATGAAAAAATTGTCTTTACATATAATTGGAAAAAAATATTATTTTTTAAAAAGCCCTTGCTTGATCTGTCCATCATCACTAAGCAATTGTCCTGTATCTCTCCTCTTTTTTGTAACTAAATTCCTTGAGAAGGTCATTTATAATAGATGCCTCTACTTCCTTTCCTCTTGCAAAATCAGTAAATGAGGAGATGCTGTGGATTTAATTTATCTAGATTTTAGCCAAGCTGTTGATAAAGTACCTCATACTGATGAAGAAATAAGGATTTGCCAACAATGCAATCAAATGAATTCAGAATTAAATGTATCTGGATGGCTGGATTCAAAGAGTAGTTGTTAATGGTTTAATATCTACATGGTAGGAAGTCCCTAGTAGAATGCCATATGGATATGTTTGGTTCTATGTTCTTTAAGATTTTCATCAATGACTTGAATAAAGGCATAGATCATATGCTCATCAAAGCTGCAACTGACACCTACCTGGGAGAAATAGCTAACATACTGTATAGCAGAGTCAGGAACAAAAAGGATCTCAATAGGCTAGAGGATTGTGCCAAATGAAACTCAATTAGCGATGAAATCCAATAGGAACAAATTTAAAGTAATTCACTTGGGTACAAAAGAGATGTGTTCCCCTTCCTTAGAAGTCTTTAAGCAGAGGCTAGATGACTACTTGTATTGTTTTAGTGGAGATTGTTTAGTATATGAGTTGAACTAATGGAACACTGAGGTCCCTTAACAACTTTCAAATTCTGTGATTCCGTGATATGCCTCCTTGGGATATTATGAATTTCTAGGTAAAATGGTATAAAATTTTAAATAAATTGTCCTACATAAGCAGTACAAGATGGGAGCACCAAGGTTAGGCAGCAGGTGCTCTGGAAAGATCTGCAGGTTTAATGTACTGCAAAACATTAATCAGCATTGTGATTTGGCAGTCAAAAAATCTAATTCTACCTTGGGGCTGCATTAGAAGGGGAAGAACTTCCAGGAACAGTATAATCCCTCTGTCCTCTGCCCTTACAAGACTCCATCTGGAGCATTAAATTTAGTTTTCAGGGTTAGTACCAGAGTTTAAGAAGGATTTTGATAGGCTGGAGAACATCCAGAGGTAGGCAACCCGCATTGTGAAGGACCTTGAGTTCATGATATGAGGATTGATTTAAGGAACTGGACATGTTTGGCTCAGAAATGGGAAGCCTCAAGGGGATGTCCCTTGATAGTTGTGTTCAAACATTTGAAGGAGTGCCAAGTAGAAAACGGATTAGACTTTTCTGTTTGTCCCTAAAGGGTGTAACCAGGAGCAATGGGTAGCAGCAAGAGTCAAATTTAAGATTAAATTAAAGAGTCAAATTTAGGCTTGATGTCAGTAAAAAAAAAATTCTTAATAATTCAAGCTGTCTAAAGGTGAATCGACTTACCTCAAGAGGTAGTGGTATCTATCACCCTCCTTGGAAGTTTTCGAGCAGAGGCTAGATAACCATTTGTATGGTTTTAGTAGGGGTTGTTTGGTACATAAGATGGGCTAAAGGACCACGGAGGTCCCTCAAAGTTTTCAAATAATTTTATTGGCCTCCTTGGAATAGATGCCAATATTAATGGGATTTCTGGGTTAAATGGCATAAAAATTTAAGTAAGTTTTCCTGCATGCGTGCAAATTATTTTCCAGCACAGTTGGATCAACCTCACAGTCACAGAACAATAACTTTAATGTTCTAGAGACTGGTACCCTGTGTCTTGAAAACAAACAGCGAGGCTAGATGAATATTGATGCTAATAAGATGTGCCTTTGTTTGAGGAGGAAGCTTGAGGTCATTAAAAGCACTACACATTTTGCCAAATGCAATCCAGATTTCTTTCCTCTTCATCTGCAGTTCTGAGTCCCCTTCATTGGCTGTCCTCTACGGCTTTACAAGACATATACACTATGTATACTATGTACTAAGGTGTATGTATATGTGTAAACCACTTCTAGAAATTGCTCATCCAACAATATCAGTCTGTGCCATGAAATTCTGCATCTACTTATTTTTCTTATGTGGATAGTTAGTCTAAACTCCAAGTGATTATGGGTCTCATTTAGGAGTCTCTCCTATGTTCTGGGACTTGGCAAAATTTGCACTTTGGCATCAGTGAACTGGAGCATCTGAAAGACCTCCCTATAATAAAATTTCTTTTTTTTTAATAAGAAAATTCCTCTATTTTGTTTGGACTCTGTGCTGCTCTTGGGCGTCAGACTTTCTATATTTCAAGAAAATTATGTATTTAATGGTGGGGGTTATCATTAGTTTTTGGAGGTGGTTTTGCCCTTCTCGTTGCCTTTCTCATTAATTTATATAATTTAAGCTTTTTTAGGAAGTTTGTTGATCTCTATTCTTCTATGTATTTTTATGTCTCAGCACCTTCAATAGCTAGTTTAAATTGGTCAGGTCAGTCTCAGTGATACATTACAACTTCTTGACATTATTTCTTTTCACTTGGTATTTATTTTTTATCTTTTCTCAAACAAGTAGACAGTTTGGCTGTACACATACTACTGATTCAGAAATGACTTTCACGTTGATAACCAGTCATTTCCTGTCTGTTATAATCTAATCGCTTTTTTGTGATGCTTTTTGGTACTACCATATTTAGTGCCTTTGAACTTTCTTCTCAAAGAAAGTATTCTTAATATTTAGCCTGAAGCTTCTATATAGGCAATAGGCCTTTGGTTGCTCAAAATGTTTTTAACCAACCTCCTCTATGCTTTCATTTGCACTGAATTTAAAAGTATTGAAATATATGTTAATATAACTTGGAGGATCTTATAAAATTCTTCATAAAATTTCTCTATCTTCTACAACATGGTATTATAGAAATCGCCTTTATGATAGTCTTTTTTGTTAAGTACTTCTCATTAGCATTACCATAGGAGATGACCAAGTGTACCATAAAATTGTACTTCTTTTTGCTTTGGGGCAACCAATAAAAAATTTCACCAAAAAAAATGAGAAAAGAAATAGTTAATGGGGAAAAAACCTTAACAGCAATTCTTTCTGATAAAAGTCTATTCTCTCTCTCTCTCTCTCTCTCTCTCTCTCTCTCTCTCTCTCTGTCTCTCTCCTCTCTCTTCTTCTCTCCTCTCCTCTCCTCTCCTCTCCTTTCCTCTCCTCTCTCCACATATATGGAACTGATTCAAATCTATAAGAATTGATTGTCAAAGGATTTAAACAAGCAATCTGCAAAAGGATAAATCCGAGCTATCCAGCTATATGAAAAATGTTCAAAATCAAATGTTCAAATCTAATAATTAGAGAAATACTGTCAGTTTCTACACACCCTCACTATATTGGCAAAAATAACAAAAAATATATATATAAATGACAAATAATGAAGGGGCAGCAGAAAAACAGACACATTAAAACGATTTTGGTGGAGCTAACAATTGGTACAGCCATTCTGGAAAACAATTTGAAACTATGCTCAAAATGGCACTAAGTTGAACATACCCAGTAAAAATGCCACTAGGTCTGTACTCCCAAGAGATAAAAGAAAGAGGAAAAGTATTTACATGTACAAAAAATTCACAGCAGCTCTTTTTGTACTGACAAATAACTAGAAACTAAAGGGGTACCCATCAATAAAGGAATGACTGAGCAAATTATGGCATATGAATATAATAGAATATTAGTGTGCTATAAGAAATGATGAAAGCAATGGTTTCAGAAAAAAACTAGGAAGATGTATTTGAATTGATACAGATGGCAGTTGAAGTGAGTAGGATCGGGAGAACAATTTATATTAACAACACTGTAAAAAACAACAACTTTGTAAGACTTAAGAAGTCTGATCAAGGACTGACCACAGTTTCAGAGGCAAAACGATGAACCATGCTACTAAACTCCTTATAGAGAAGTGATGGACTCTATACAGAATGAAACACATTTTTGGACACTGTCAATGTGGGAATTTATTTTTCTTGATTATGCATATTTTTCTTCTTTTTTTTCAATGGGGAGAACAGAAATGTTTCAAATACCATTCTTTAACAATTTGTTGACACAATTCATCGCATTTTTGTAGATCATCTTCATTAGGGCAACTCCAGCCAGTCAATTGAGTGAACCCAGAGTACAAATGTAAAGTACCACTCCTGTAGTATCTAACCCCTTCAGGAAACCATGTGCTTCAGAAAACTAAGCATGCCAGGAAATCATATGTTCCAAGGACTCATATTCTCCAGAAAACCATGTATTCTGGAGAAGTTCCTGACAAATAAGGAATCAAAGCTGAGGAACAGTAAGTGATAGAGTCATGATGTAGATGAGTAAAACTAGACTTTACCCTTCACTAGTACTGTGAATTACATTTACTGTGTAGGTTTTAGGAAGGGGCTTGACTTTTTTAGCTTGCCTAACTGCTTTTCATTTGCAAGGGAGATCTCAACATCAAGCTAGTACTATAAGTTTAGAAGACTTTATAGGTCAATGGGAGGAAGTGAGGTTTAACTGAAAGTGTCATTACTGTTATGGACTCAGGTGTGAATCCTTTACATTTTCTTTCAGGTTAAATAAAGATGGCCCCATATCAATAGTTGATTAGTTTGAATGATTTAATGGGAGTGGGGACCATTTTCTTTTTTTTAATAAATAGATAGATGGATGGATGGAAGGAAGGATGAATGGATGGATGGATGGATGGATGGATGGATGGATGGATGGACAGATAGATATTACAAATGGAAAGCAGCATTTTTCCTTATCTATTCTATAAAACCATGTATTCATCATGTATATTATCCACATGGTTCTGCTTATTTTGCTCTATATCAGTTCATTCAAATCTTCCCATGTTTCCCTGAATTCCCCATATCTGTCACTACTTAATCTTCACTACATTCATATAGCAGGGAGAGTTTTTAACCATTTTCTAACTGATGAACATCAACTTTTTTCCAAGTCCTTTGCTACTACAAAGAGAATTTCTATAAATATTTTGTTGCATATTGGACCTTTGCTTCAGTCATTTATACCCTTGACATGTAGATATTAACCACATTTTTATGCTCAAACACCTGACCAAAAGATCTAAAGGATAAAAGACCCCATTGTGCTTATTATTTATTGACAATTAAAAAGATTTTTGATCCAGCAGAATAATATGATACCTTAATGATTCTCTTCTAACAAAATATCTTCCCTGCATATGCAAGATTTCTTGACAGATGTAAGAGAATTCAAATGGTGAGTTCCTTCAGATGCTCCTCTTTGCAAATGACAATGTGTTAATTTAATAAAGCCCTAGGATATTTTAGAGCCTCCTGAACTAGACCCATAATCAATCAATAGGAATCACCTTTGTTATCCCCACAGACCATAAACCAAATGGTTGAAGAATACCTACTGCCCAGACTATGAAATGCAATTGGATAGACAACTCATAAAACTGCTCTTTCTCATGCAAACAGACAATTAATTCTAAGCAGGAGTGAACAGGAGGGGGATAGCACAGGGGATTGCCTTTGGGAAAATTTGGATTACTTTTAGTGAATGAATTTCTGCATAAAACACTGGCTCATCTTTTAAATAATATTCTTTTGGTGAGCTTATGGAACTGTTAGTCATAGACTAGTTTCCAAAAGATTAAAGTTAAGGGTTACTCACAAGGCAATAAAAATATTCGTAGTGGGCACGAGCAGGGTGCAATGCATTATTAATAAGGAAATATGCAAAAGAAATTAAGGAAAGTCTTCAGAAAAAATATGACCAGAAAAGATGGTGGGCCATTCATATGGCAAGAGAGAGGAACAGCAAATGGGTTGCCCAAGTGTTCAATTGATTACTTTACAATGTCAAGTTAACCAGAAGAAGGTCTCAAGCATGGTGAGCAGACCCCCTGTGGATTTATGGGATGATACGGATGAACCACACAAGGTAAAAGGGCATGGATGGGATGGTTTTCAATCTGCATCATCGGTTGGAGTACCCACATAGATGAGATTACACCTTCATCAAAGTGCTGTAAGTATCAAAATAAATAATCATAAGAATAACTCTTTTGCCAAATACAACAAAAAAAACTTACAGAAGGAATACATGAAGAAGGAGGGGCTAAAATTGGGATAAACAAGGAGATGGTAAGAGAATATCTAATAGCTCTCAATGAGTTCACTAAAGCCCTGGATTCAGAATTCCCAGGATATTGAAAAAACTGTCAGAAATGGTTGCTGAGCCACTATCAATGATCCTTAAAAGATACCAAAGTGCATCAGTAAGGCAATAATAACAACGTAGAGGATAATTGTCAAAAGATGGACAGGTGTCCTAATTTTCACTCATACACACCAAAAAAGTGGGCAGATTCTTCATTCTATGGGGCAGTGAACTTGACTGGGTTGCCACAAAATTCTAAATCTTTTCATGCAAGGGGTGACTTATAACCCTTACAAAGGAAAGCAGTGGTCGTTAAGAGCTCATCAATGTCATGAACTCAACAAGAACAGGATATTTCAGCCTAAAATAATATCCTTTCCCCCATTTACTAAATTAATAGATCAGGAGAAAATACACGCATCATTTTGGTTCTTAGCAAGACATTTCACAAATTTCTCACTGAATTCTTTTGGACAAGACAGTGAGATGTAGGCTTTGCTGGTAGTTATTTAGTCTCAGAACCAAATGAATAATGGTAAACAAAGAATAATTACCAATGAATCAATGCCAACTTGTGGGAAAGTTTTTAGAGGAGTGTCCCAGGGATCATTCCTTAGCTTTATTCAATATAAATTTCAAATTTCATCTAGGCCTATCTTTTCATTTCACAGGTGCAGCATCCCTTCTGGGGCTTCTTCCCCAGCTTCCACTCACAATGGAGGGCTAGGACCCCAGAGGGTAGCTGACCCCTTCTTTCCTCAGAGATCTAGAGGTTACCCTGAGAAATTAAGGTTTCTTGTATCATTGCTTGTGAGCCCCCATCTAGCATGGCCCTCCAAATATTGATTAGCCAATTAATATCAGTTAGTCTGTACAAAGGAATATTTACTGAGAGAGTATAATAAGAACAGTTGGTACAAAGTTTCACCTCTAGTCCAAGAGAGGTGCAAGGGGATGGGGGGGGGGGGTACTTAATACTCTCCCCCACCTTTTTTGATGCCTTCTAGTTCCAGGTTCAAGAGACTGCCTCCTCAAAGTGCTCCTGAAGTTTGACTCCCTTCTGGCTCAAATCCCTTCCCTGACATGAATAGGCCAAGAGGTTCATCTAATTCTTCAACTCAACAAATTTCTTGTGTAGCAACATCTGATTTCATCCACTGGCTCAAAAATACTTCATTCCTTCTAATTCAATTAAGGATTTATTTGGACTTGGTTTATGCCTTTGACAGACTGACCCAATAGAGCTAGGTTTTCTATAAATAATAGCAATATAATAATTGCCATAATATGTAATACTTTGAGGTTTGCAAAGACTTTACAAATATTGTCTCATTTCATCCTCACAACAACCCTGAGAGGTAGGGACTATTATTATCCCTGTCTTACAGATGAGGAAACCAAAGTAGACAGAGGTTACATGACTTGCCCTAGGTCACACAGTTAGTAAGTGATTCTGGCAGATTTGAATTCAGGTCTTCCTGGCTCTAAATCCACTGCTGTATCCACTGTGCCCTAGCAGCATCATGAATAAAAGTATAGTACTAAGAAGAAAGAAAGTGATGTTCCTCCTATATTCTGCCCTGTCCAGGCCATATCTAAATTGCTGGGTTTCGTGCTTCACATTTTAGGAAGGATGTTGAAAAATTGGAACATGCCCAGTGGAGGATGACCAGATCATTGGGAACTCAGGAACCTTGGGATATGAGGATTAGTTGAAGATATTGTGAATATTCAACCTGGAAAAAAAAAGACTTAAAGATGACATGATAGCCATCTTTAAGAATTTGATACGTTGGGGCAGCTAGGTGGCATAGTGAGTAGAGCACTGGCCCTGGAGTCAGGAGGACCTGAATTCAAATCCGCCCTCAGACACTTGACACACGTACTAGCTGTGTGACCTTCGGCAAGTCACTTAACCCCAATTGCCCTGCCAAAAAAGCAAAAATAAAGAATTTGACATGCTACCAACATGAAGGAAGAATTAGATTCAAGGGTGAGCTGGTAAATGTTTAACAACCAGCTATTCTGAGAAAAAAAAATACACACATGACAACCTTTTAAATTTAATCTTTATCATTAACATTTCCTCCATCACTTTCTCAAATCTAAACAATCACCAAAAAAATAAATAAATGCAATAAATAATCAATCAAGTCCTGACTTACAGTGTTTGCTGATTTCCAAGGCATAATCACTGACATTGAAATTTTAACAATCTGTACTAGGCTCCAGCATACCCTTGAGGGATGTGTTGTTCTTGGACCCAGAAGGCAGAACTAAGAGCAATGACTGGAAGTTGTGGGGATGGAAGTAGAATGGGCCTCCTCAAAAGAGAATGCATTTCTCATCCCTGAATGTCTTCAAGTAGCTATAGTATATGATCATCACTTGTTGGGCATGTTGGAGAGAAGATTCCTATCCAGAGCTCTTTGGCATCCAATGACCTCTCAAGCTCTGAGATTCAATGATTCCATGATCTATGTTCTAGTCATGATTCTACCATTGACTATGTGTATGACTTAGACCAAGATGCCTTACCTCTAGGGTCCTCAGTTTCCTCATCTGGAAAATGTAAAGGAGTTGGACCAGATGGTCTCTAAGGTCACTTCCAAGTTTACCATTCTGTGAAGGGAAAAGAAGTCAAGGAGTATAGCACATGGAGGTGGATGGAGGAGTAAAGAAAATAGTGTTTACCTAACTCACAACTTTTCTTCCTGAGGGGAGCAACATAATGTGCCACGTGTCTCACTGTTGTCAATGAGAAGGCACAGAGGTGAGGCTAATCCATCACTACCCTCCTCCAGCTCTGTCACCAGCCTGCTGTAAGAACAAATGATTGTTCTTGCTGGTAATTTCCTCTAGTTCTATAGTATGAACCTTCATTGAGTATAGCTAGAACCCTGCAGAAATACAGAGAAGACAGACGGCCCCTGTCTTCAGGGAGCTGACAGTCAATGTTGCTCACAATTCTCCCTGAATGGGCCATAGTTCCTTCTGTCTATACTTTGCACATACACCCAAACTTGTGATTCATCCTCAGAAGGCTCAGTGACTAGTGGGGCAAGAAGTCCTGATGAGCAATTTCCCTCTCGCTGAGAAGCCGTAACCATATTTGAGAAGAGGCTGCCACGGACCCTAAGAGCAGCCACCTCCCTGCACATACTGGCCCTTTGCCAGACACATAATAGGAAAATTAATTTAACAGGGACACTGACCCCTTTTTATTCTAAACTAATTACAATGTATGTAAGACAGAGAATGGCAGCTAGTTCCTTTTAATACATCTCTAATAGACAGATGGAGGCACTTCCACTTAAATAGTCACGCTTGGGTCAGACTAGGTCATTCAATCAGACTGATATTACATTAGGACCAACTAAGCCTTAACAAACAGAGAACATTTCCCTTTTGTGCAGAAATTTTAATCACAACCCTTAGGACAGCAGCTGCTTCTAAAATCTCAGGCTCTGAGGTCGGGAACAAAACAAGAGTCCACTGCTTTTTGGTTTTCAAAGCATGGTGTATTCAGTACAGCAGGAGATACAAAGCAGTGCATGCAAATCCTCAGATATTATTATCAATACAAGGTCACATGGGCAACGGGGCAATTGCAGAGGACTCTTCCTTGTAATAAGTAGTCTCAGTAGAACAAGCCCTCCCCCATCCTACCCTCCCTAACCAAGCCAGACAAAATGCCAGGAAACCAGACGGGGTTTCCACGGACTCGGGACATTGTTGCTCTCCAGAATTTGTAGTTGAAAAAATTAGTCTTTGAGACCTCTCATTTCCCCCTCATTTTTTACTTCAGCCTCTTTTCCTCACTGTCTCCCTTTAGTATTCAACTTTCAACAAACATTTCTAAAGTACCTTCTTTTCACCATACACCATGATCAGTACCAGAAGAGATAAGAACCCAAAAAAAGGCATAGTCTTTGCCTTCAAGGAAAACAAGATGTGTACATAGTCCCTTATCACCTGATGCCTGGACTATTGCAATAGATTTCTGGTTGGTCTCCTCAATCTAGGACATCCTCCACTCCGCCATCAAAGTATAGCGATCTAAAAGCACAGTTCTATGCCAACCCCTCAATTCAATAAACTCCAATGGCTCTTCAGGGTCAAATATAAAATGCTACTTAATTTTTAAAGCTCTTTATAACCTGGCCTATTCCTTCTCTTCTAGTAATCTTGGACTTTATTCCGTTCCATCTAACTACCTAGAAACATCTAGACAGCACAGACTTTATAGCATGAGGTATGTCCTCAGCAAGATCTGAGTTCAAATCCAGCCTCAGACACTTACTAGCTATATGACCCTGGGAAAGTCACTAAATTCTGTCTGCCTCAATTTCCTCCAATGTAAAATGTGGATGATAACAGCACCTACCCTCCTAGGGTTGTTGTGAGGATCAAATGAGTGTAATATCTATAAAGCACTTAGCACAGTTCCTGGCACGTAGAAGGTGCTTAATAAATGTTTGCTTTCTTCCTCCCTTTCTTTCCATGTTCTCTACAACCCAGTGACACTAGTCTTCTTGCTTTTCCTTGCACAAGACACTCCATCTCCTTGCTCTGGGCATTTTCTGTACATGGTTGTCCCCTATGCCTGAAATGCTCTGCCTCTTGGCTTCCTTCAAGTCTCTGCTAAAATCTACCTTCTACAAAAAGCCTTTCCTGATACCCCTTAGTGCTAATGGCTTTCTTCTGAGGTTACTTCTAATTTATCCTATGAATAGCTTGTTTGAACATACTCTTTAGTGTGTTCATCTCTCCCATTAGATTGTAAATTCCTTGAGGGCAAGGACTATTTTCACCTTTGTCTGTATCCCCAGTGCTTTGCAAAGTACCTGACACCAAGTAGGCACTTAATGTTTGTTGACTTGACAGGTAATGACAACAAAAATGGACTATAAGTACATAAGAGAGGTATTTTTTAATTCCATAAATTCAAAAGAGGGTAAGACCACTTCTGGTTGAGGGAATGAGGGAAAACTGCATGGAGATGACATCTAAGCTGGATCTTGAAGGACTAGTAGGATTTCAGTAGATGGGAAGGTGGAAGCATTCCAGGCACAGGATTTCTGTGGCACTCCATATGGGAAACTAAGGAACATTTCAAAGTAAGACAGAAAACTAAAACAACATTAGAATAGTACAATGTTCTGTTTCTCTCCCTCCTCCCCAAAATAGCATTATAAATCTTCCAAACAACTTTCATACCTAGCTTGGAAAAAAGCCTCAGTCTTATCAGCAGAAATATATATGTGTCCTGGGATCTTAAGTTGCTGTAATAATAAGTTGTGATTAGCTGAGAAGTGGGACTATGCCAAAATGGCATATGCTGGCATCGTGTCCTTGCCAAGATCTGTGTTGGTGGCTGATCGGGGCAAAGCTGAGACAGATGCTAGGATCAGGTTCCAGACATGCAGTGAGGTGTAGAAAGCATCTCAGTCCACAAATATATGTCCTAGCCAGCAAGGAAAGTTCTCATTTCTTCCTACATCTGCCTGCCTATCCGTCACCGGGAGAGTACAACTCACAATGCAAAGCTAATTCATTTTTTGTTGGTTCCCAACAAAGTTTTGTAGCTTAGTAATGCTCATATCTGCCACAAGCCTGATTTCTTAGAGAACCAGTCTAATTTCTTGCAGATTAAAAAAAATATTACAATGATTACAGCAATGTAAGTGGAAATTTTTTAAAATTGAAAGCCAGATAATTATAATGAGCAAATTTGGCTTCTGAGAGGAGATGAGGAAATGCATCTCCCCTCCTTCTTTGGGGGGAGTAGGTAGCACACTACTTATGTGGAACACTGAACATAGCATCAAATTCAATAGATTTGTTGATTAGTTTTGCTAAACTGCCTTTGTTTCTTTCTTTTTTATTATTTGTTAATAGATATTACTCACTGAGAAGTCTAGGGAGAAGGATGTAATTTTTGGAAATTACTATTAGATATATATATATATATACATATGAATATATATGTATTATGCAATATGTACTGAAAAGGGTATTTTTTCTTGGCATCAGAAGACTAAATAAGGTTTGAGTTCTAGCTCTAGCATGTAACTAACTGCTTGAGCCCAGATAAATCATTTTACTTTCCCAAGCTTAGCATAGTTCGCGGCATGTAGTGAGCATTTAATATATTCTTGTTGCCAGGTCTCCATTTCACAGAAAGAGAGAGAGAGAGAGAGAGAGAGAGAGAGAGAAATCTATATGTGTGTACATACATATACACATGTATGTATATAGACACACATATGTACATATACATATGTGTACCATGAGCTAAATATGTAGTAAGTCTCAGGGTGATTTCAGTCACATCCACTAAAGATTTAAAGAGGAGTAGGGATAAATACTGGCCACACAGTTTGTGGTTTTTTTTAAGGAAGCTGAATGGGAAAACCTCTTTTTTTCCATACCCATTTGGTCTATGAGAAATCCTCATTACTTTCATACATCAATCAGATTTCACCTCTGTGGTACAGTGTAGTTAAGTAGAAAGAGTGGCAGATTATGAATTGATCCAATAATTCTGGATTTCAATGAGGAATTATGTAAGAAAAGTTACTAAACCAGTTGTCCCACGCAACTACTTCACAAAGAACTAGAAAGCACACTAAACTAAGGTCTAATTGAAAAATCCAAGGAAAAAACAGTGAGAGATTTTTCCAGCCCAGGTTGGCATAAGGAGACAAAGAGGTTTGTGGGCACTGGGAACAGGATCTATTCAGGAGGGCATTACACAGAGCCAGAAGCCTTGGGGATGTGCACTAAGTCAAGAAGAGGTCCAGGGTGCTATACCCAAGGGCTGTACAGGGACCAGGAACAGGTACTAACTGGCTGCTGTTGCTCCTACCCCAGAGCTGGGTTGCAGATCCAGTGGGGACTGAAGAGAGTTATTTGTGTAGAGGAGTAGCAGACCAAAACAAAAAGCAGTTGGAAGGATGAGGCTGTGTAGTAGCTAAGAAGCAGAATCAGAAGTAAGCTACAGCTGTGTAGCTTTGACTCCAGGAGTAGAATGGTCTCTTAGCTCCAACCCCTAGCCACAGCCCAGTTGAAGCCTTCGGCAGAATGACCAAGACAAGAAACTCAGACTAAAGGGAAGCCTATGGTTCTGTCACTCTGAACCTACAAAACTTTCCAGGTGGCTGATAGTAGTTGAGTCCAGCAGTAATCAACTGGAGTTCAAACCAAGGACAAGCTCAAATTTTGTTATTCAAATCCAAACCCAGGTCAGAAATTTACAAAAGCTCAGACCAGGAGGGCGGCAATCAGACTTTGCCCTGGATAAAACCACTTTGGGCACAGGAAAAGTTTGCAGGTCCCCAGCGTGAATAGCCTCTGAGAGACTTAAAAAAAACAGCACTCAATGACTCTTAAAAATCAGCAGCAAGTCCCAAAAGAATACAAAACAGGAGTAAGCAAGGCCCAGACATTCTCTCTAGGAGAGGACAGAGCCTGGCTCTAATGCAAAATACAAAATAAAGCTAGAAATGACAAGGATGCTCAAGATTCAAATTCAAGTGTCCAGATTCCTTACAGCTCATTTGAATATATTTTATATTTTCTTATCTGGGGCAAGTTTTTTCCATCTCTAAAATGGAGCTCTGTGAGGACTGTGGTCTTTGGTTTTTGGTTTTTCTGAACTTCAGTTTGTCTATAAAATTGGCACAATAGTTCCTTTAACTATCTATAAAAACAGAGAATTGGATTAGATGAGCTCTAAGGGCCCTTCTCACCCCCAAGTCTATGACATTATTATACTTTGACTTACCTCAAAGGATCATTGTAAGGAAAGAACTTTGTAAACTATAAAACATGCAAATGTGAGCTTGGTCTCTGCTTATGCTTTCCATTTCACAAGCGCAGAGGGCCAGGAAGATCCTGGAACACCTGGCTTCAATCCAGTCTCAGTAATTACATGAAGCCTGGATGCCATCCCCAAGGCTGTTTTAATGAGATATGATTTTCTACTACTCTCCTTTTGCCCCAAGCTCACATGTCATGCAGCTGCTCTTTCTCAAAAAGTTGACACAATTGGTGCATGAATTTCAGTGAGAAGTAAAATGATAGTTAGCTGCTGGCAAACCTAACCAAACTTTTCTAGAAGACTCTTAGTTTCCCCTGGGTGGGGATAGAGAAGGTTCATCAGGGTTATCAGGTTCATGGTTAGGCCCTAGGAAAGGCTCTGCTAAGCTCAGCTCCAAGTCAGGTTGATGAACTGCCTGAAGGGAGGCCAATGTTCAGCCAATGACTTGACAGATGTCATTGTTAGGAGCTACTCAACTATTCTTCCTCTCATTTTCCAAAAGCTTTTTGAATCTTGGCCATAGGTGGCCTACGAGCTCCCTTTGCTGCTTCAAAAAGAGGTAGCACCTAGCTGGGTTTTATTCAAGGCAATTTACCACAACTAATTGCCCTTACATGGGCTCTAGAAAATGGAATGTCCTGACCAAGGCCGTGTAAATTGAATCCATCATTGTCATCTCTCTCATACTGTTTGCTCCTGGAGTTGTCCCAAAAATGTTTTCAATGAGCCTTTGGGAGATTAGCCTATATCCTGCAAGCTAGATGGTGCATTAGATAGACCCTCTAGTCCTGGAGTCAAGAAGTCAGGAAGACCTGAGTTCAAATGTTTACTAGCTGTGTGACCTTGGGATAGTCGCTTAACCCTTCTGCCTCCATTTTCTCAACTATAAATGATGATAATAATATCACCTACCTCTCAGGGTTGGCGTGAAGATCAAATGAACTAGTATTTGTAAGGCACTGAGACCAGGACCTGGCATACAGTAGGCATTTCGTAAATGCTTATTTCTTTCCTTCCCAATACTCACATTCAATTACAAAAAAACCAATCACTTTATCTACTTGCACAATAATTTAACAAACATTAAACATAAAATAATAGGAAGATAGTCAATTATCTCAAGGCCATTTCTATCTGAGCTCCATAGAAACATAAAGATGAGAAGAATCATATAAATATAATAATAATAACAATATGTAGTCCCATGTATGTAGTCCCCACCCCACATATCCAAAGACTTGACAAATTTTATCATTTCTGCCTCCATAATATTGCTTGCATCGATCCCCATCTCTGTGCTCACAGGGCATTCAAACTATTGGGGCCCTTATCACCTCTGTCCTGGGCAACTGCAGTAGTCTCTTCATTTGTCTTCCTCTCTGAAGTCTCTCCCCTTTCCAATAGTCAGTCAATAATAACTTATTTAACATTTACTAAGTCAGGCACTTGGCCTCTATCAAATTACCTCTAGACATCTTCTATATGCCTAGCTACTTACATGTTGTCTCCCCCATTACACTGTATAATTCCTTGAGGGCAGGTACTATTTTTTGCCCTTTTTTTATCCCCAATACTTAGCACAGTGCTGGCACATGGTACATACTTAAATGTTTGTTAACTGATAGACTTCCTGCCCTACTCCTCAGGATTGCCAGGGTTCAAATCTTGCTTCAGATGCATATTTGCTGATTTCCCTTAAGGCATGCCACTTAACATTTCTGATCCTTACTTAACTCATCTTTAAATGAGGATAATATCTTCCATTAACACTGTTATATCTTGTTATGTAACACTGTTATGTACCTTGTCTGTGCATAGTTATTTACGTGCTGTCTCCTCCAAATGTCATCTACTTGAGGGCAGGGACTGTGGTTTTGCCTTCCTTTGTATTCCCAGTGCTTATCACTGAACCTGAAATGTGGTAGGTGCTTACTTTACGCTTTTGATTTCATTGATTGATTTCACCGTAACTATTCCTGACTGATCTTGGACTCAGGGAACCAGTGACTCCTTAGTGTTGTCAGCAAAGAAGTGGAAAATGAGGAATCGCCAGCAAAACTGGGGAGGGTCTGAACAAGTTATGTTTTTTTTTTAATTTTATTTCTTTATTTTTTGTTTACCACACACGGTTCTACATAATTTTGAGTTCCAGATTTCCTCCCCTCCCTCTCTCCTCCTTCCCCAAGACGGCCTGGAATCTCATATAACTATCATGTATAACTTCGCATTGAATTAATTTATACACTAGTCAAGTTGTGGAGAAGAATTACAACCAATGGAATGAATCATGAGAAAGAAGAAACAGAACCAAAAAAACAAGACAACCCAAAAACAAAAACAAAAGAGAAGCTAAAAAGGTGAGCTTGTAGTGCGCCTCAATCTGTATTCAAACTTCACAGTTCTTTCTCTGGATGAAGATAGCATTCTCCATCGTGAGTCCCCTGGAGTTGTCCTTGCACCTTAGCTTTCTGAGAAGAGCGAAGTATGTCAGGGTTGGTCCTCACAGAATCCATATATCTGCGGCTGCTCACAACGTTCTCCTGGCTCTGCTCCACTCACTCAGCATTATGTCATGTAGGTTTTTCCAGGTTGTTAACGAAGTGTGCATCATCCCCATTTCTTATGGCACAATAGTATTCCATCACCTTCATGTACCACAGCTTGTTCAGCCATTCCCCAATTGATGGGCATCCCTTTGATTTCCAATTCTTGGCTACCACAAAAAGAGCCGCTATAAATATCCTTGTACATATGGGTCCTTTTCCCGCTTGTGTGATTTCTTTGGGATACAACCCTAGAAGTGGTATTGCTGGATCAAAGGGTATGAACATTTCTATAGCCCTTTGGGCATAGTTCCAAACTGCTCTCCAAAATGGCTGGATCAGCTCACAACTCCACCAGCAATGCAACAATGTTCCAATTTCCCCACATCCTTTCCAGCATTTATCATTTTCCTATTTTGTTATTTTAGCCAATCTGACAGGAGAGATGTGGTATCTAAGAGTTGTTCTGATTTGCATTTCTCTAATCAGTAGTAATCCAGAGCATTTTTTCATATGCCTATAGATAGCTTTAATTTCTTCCTCTGAAAACTGCCTGTTCATATCCTTTGACCATTTCTCAATTGGGGAATGGCTTGTATTCCTATATATTTGGCTCAGTTCCCTGTATATTTTAGAAATGAGGCCTTTATCAGAGATACTAGTTGCAAAGATTTTCTCCCAATTTTCTGCTTCCCTGCTAATTTTTGTTGCATTGGCTTTTTTTGTACAAAAACATTTCAATCTGACATAATCAAAATTATCCATTTTGCATTTTGTAATGCTCTCTATCTCTTGTTGGGTCATGAATTCTTTACTTTTCCATAAATCTGATAAGTAAATTATTCCTTGCTTTCCCAAATTACTTAGAGTATCAGCTTTTACTTCTAAATCATGAACCCATTTTGACTTTATTTTGGTATATGGTGTAAGATATTGGTCTATGACCAGTTTTTGCCCTACCATTTTCCAATTTTCCCAACAGTTTTTGTGAAATAGTGAATTATTAGCCCAGAAGCTGGCCTCTTTGGGTTTATCAAAGAGTAGATTGCTAAACTTGTTGATTTCTCCTACTTGTGTACCTATCCTATTCCACTGATCCACACCCCTGTTTCTTAACCAGTACCAGGCAGTTTTGATGACTGCTGCTGTGTAGCACAGTTTAATATCTGGTGTGGCTAAGCCACCTTCTCTAGCATATCTTTTCATTAATACCCTAGATACTCTAGACCTCTTGTTTTTCCAAATGAATTTTGTTATAATTTTGTCCAGCTCAGTAAAATAATTTTTTGGTAGTTTGATTGGTGTGGCACTGAATAGATAGATTAATTTAGGTAAAGTTGTCGTTTTTATTATATTAGCACGGCCTAACCATGAGCAACTGATATTTTTCCATTTATTTAATCTGATTTTATTCACATGCAAAGTGTTTCATAGTTATGTTCACATAGGCCCTGGGTTTGTCTTGGCAAATAGACTCCCAAATATTTTATAGGGCCTTCAGTAACTTTGAATGGAATTTCTCTTTCTATCTCTTGCTGTTGGGCTTTGTCAGTAATGTATAGGAATGCTGAGAATTTATGTGGGTTTATTTTATATCCTGCAACTTTGCTAAAGTTGTTTATTATTTCAAGTAGTTTTTTACTTGATTCTCTAGGATTCTCTAGATAAATCATCATATCATCTGCAAAAAGTGATAATTTAGTTTCTTCCTTGCCTATTCTAATTCCTTCAATTTCTTTTTCTTCTCTTATTGCTACAGCTAATGTTTCTAGTACCAAATTGAATAATAGGGGTGATAATGGACATCCTTGTTTCACCCCTGATCTTATTGGGAATGAATCTAGTTTATCCCCATTACAAATAATGCTTGTCGATGGTTTTAGGTAGATGCTATTTATAATTTTGAGGAAGGTTCCACTTATTCCTATGCTTTCTAGTGTTTTTAATAGGAAAGGGTGTTGTACTTTGTCAAAGGCTTTTTCTGCATCTATTGAGATGATCATATGGTTTCTGCTAGTTTTGTTGTTGATATGGTCAATTATGCTAATAGTTTTCCTAATATTGAACCAGCCTTGCATTCCTGGAATAAATCCTACCTGGTCATAGTATATTATTCTCGTGGTGAGTTGCTGCAATCTTTTTGCTAATATTTTATTTAAAATTTTTGCATCAATATTCATTAGAGAAATTGGTCTATAATTTTCTTTCTCTGTTTTGACTCTACCTGGTTTGGGTGTTAGTACCATATTTGTGTCATAAAAGAATTTGGTAGGACTCCTTCTTCACTTATTTTCCCAAATAGTCTACAAAGTATTGGAATTAGCTGTTCTTTAAATGTTTGATAGAATTCACATGTAAAACCATCTGGCCCTGGAGATTTTTTCCTAGGGAGTTCATTGATGTCATGCTCAATTTCTTTCTCTGATATGGGGTTATTAAGAAATTTCACTTCCTTTTCTGTTAGCCTGGGCAGTTTATGTTTTTGTAGATATTCATCCATATCTCTAAGGTTGTCAAATTTATGGGCATACAGTTGGGCAAAATAATTCCTAATTATTATTTTGATTTCCTCTTCATTAGAGGTGACCTCACCCTTTTCATTTTTGATACTGGTAATTTGATTTTCTTCTTTCTTTTTTTTTAATCAAATTGGCCAAAGGTTTATCAATTTTATTGGTTTTTTCATAAAACCAGCTCTTTGTTTTATTTATTAATTCAATAGTTTTCTTGGTTTCAATTTTATTAATCTCTCCTTTGATTTTCAGTATTTCTAATTTGGTATTTAATTGGGGGTTTTCAATTTGCTCTTTTTCTAGCTTTTTCAGCTGTATGCCCAGATCATTGATCTCCTTTTTCCCTATTTTATTCATGTAGGCATTTAGGGATATAAAACTTCCCCTAAGAACTGCTTTTGCTGCATCCCATAAGTTTTGGTATGTTGTTTCATTATTGTCATTCTCTTGAATGAAGTTATTAATTGTTTCTCTGATTTGTTCTTTGGCCCACTCATTCTTTAGAAATAAATTATTTAGTTTCCAATTAGTTTTTAGCTTAATTTTCCATGGTTCTTTATTAAAAATTATTCTTATTGCATCATGATCTGAAAAGGATGCTTTGACTACTTCTGCTTTTCTGCACTGGATTGTGAGGTTTTTATGCCCTAGTACATGGTCAATTTTTGAGTATGTGCCATGTACTTTTGAGAAGAAAGTATATTCCTTTTTATCCCCATTCAGTTTTCTCCAGAGGTCTATCATATGTGCCTTTTCTAAAATTCTGTTTACCTCCTTAACTTTTTTCTTATTTATTTTCAGGTCAGATTTGTCAAGTTCAGAAAGGGGGAGGCTGAGGTCTTCCAATATTATAGTTTTGCTGTCTATTTCTTCCTGTAACTCCCTTAACCTCTCCTCTAAGAATTTGTATGCCTTACCACTTGGTGCATATATGTTAAGCAGTGATATTGCTTCATTGTTTATGGTGCCTTTTAGCAGGATATAATGTCCTTCCTTATCTCTTTTAATTAAATCTATCTTTACTTTTGCTTTGTCTGAGATTAGGATTGCTACACCTGCTTTTTTTACTTTAGCTGAGGCACAATATATTTTACTCCAGCCTTTCACCTTTACCCTATGTGTATCCCCCTGTTTCAAATGCATTTCTTGTAAACAGCATATTGTAGGATTATGGTTTTTAATCCATTCTGCTATCTGCTTCTGTTTTGTGAGAATGTTCATCTCCTGCACGTTCAGGGTTATGATTTCTATCTGTGTCTTTTTCTCCATCCTAATTCCCCCTGTTTATGCTTTTATTTCTCCCTTTCTCCTTCTCCTCCTCAACAAAGTTTTGCTTTTGACCACCGCCTTCCTTTAACCCTCCCTCTTTATTCCCCTCCCTTATCTTACCATTTCCCACTTGCTACTTCTCCTCTCCCTTCTGACCACCCCCCTCCCTTTTCCCCCCTTCCCCTCCTACTTCCCGTAGGACAAGTTAGATTTCTAAACTTATCAGGGTATGTTATTCCCTTCTTGAACTAGATCAGATGACAGTAAAGCTCAAATACTGCTCTTCTCCCTCCCTTCTTTCCCTCTACTATGTTTTTGTGCCACTTCATTTGGTGTAATTTACCCTTTTCTACTACCTCCTTACTGCTTCTGTCATAGCCCTCCCTTTATATCTCTTACTTATATTTTATATCTTTACATCAGTTAATTTATACAGGCATTCACAACCTATGTATATCCCTTTCAATTGTCATAATAGCTGTACCATTCTCAAGACTGACATATATGTGTGTGTGTATATATACATATATATATACATATATATATACATATACATATATATATACACATATACATATATATATATATATATATGTATAATATACATAAGATGATATAATCCCACATAAAGATGCAAACAACCTGCCCTTATTGGTTAATAAGGTTTGTGGGGTTTTTCCCCCCTGGTTACCTTTTTATGTCTCTCTTGAGTTTTGTATTTGGAGATCAAATTTTACATTGAGTTCTGACCTTTTCATCAGGAAGGTCTGGAATTCCCTTATTTCATTGAATGTCCATCACCTTGCCTGGAAAATTATGCTTAGTTTTGCTGGGTAGTTGATCCTTGGTTGTAGTCCCAGCTCCTTTGCCCTTCGGAATATCATATTCCAATTTCTTCTGTCTTTTAATGTGGAAGCTGAGAGATCCTGCGTGATCCTGACTGTAGTTCCACGATATTTGAATTGCTTCTTTTTGGCTGCTTGCAGTATTTTCTCCTTGAGTTTATAGCTCTGAAATTTGGCTATAATATTTCTTGGTGTTTTCAGTTTGGGATCTCTTTCAGGGGGTGATCGGTGAATTCTTTCAGTGACTATTTTGCCCTCTGGTTCTAGGACCTCTGGGCAGTTGTCTTTGATAATTTCTTTGAAGATACTGTCAAGGCTCTTTTTTTCATCGTGGATTTCTGGTAGACCAATAACTCTTAAATTGTCTCTCCTGGATCTATTTTCCAGGTCAGTTGTTTTGCCAATCAGATATTTCACATTTTTTTTTCTATTTTTTCATTCTTTACATTTTGTTTTACTACTTCTTGGTGCCTCATAGATTCATTAGCTTCCACTTGCTCAAGTCTAATTTTTAATGAGTTAGTGTTTTCATTTTGCTTTTGAGTCTCCTTTTCCAATTGGTTGATTTTGCCTCTCAGGGTGTCATTTTCTCTCTCTAGATTCTGAATCTCCGTAGCCATTTCACAAATCTTATTCTTTAGGGACTTGATTTCATCAGTGGATTTTTTTTCCATTTTTTCCATATTTTCTTTTAGCTCCCTAATTTGGTTTTTAAAATCCTCCTTGAGCTCTTCCAGCAGTGCTTTCTTGGCTGGAGACCAGCTCATATTACCTTTTGAGGTATCTGATGTATCTACAGTATCATTACTTTCCTCTTCCATATTGGTATTTTGATCCTGCCTGTCGCCATAAAAAGAATCTATTGTCCTCGGGTTTTTTTGTGTTCTTCTTCATGTTGGTTTGCCTTTTGCTGGCTTTACAACGAATTTCTACCTTTGTGCCTCAGGGCTTTCTGTCCCAGCTTTCTTATTGTGGGGGTTGTGAGTCTAGAATTATAGCCTTCAGTTTCCTGAGGTGTGGGGGAGGGGTCTGGCTCCCTGGCTTCTCACTCCCTATGGGTGCTCTCCAGCACTTGATTTTCAGCAATGATCTCAGCTGTTTGTTGTTTGAGCTGATGTCTGGTACTTCACCTGGGGGAGCAAGGTTAAGTCTGGGCTCCTGGTGTTGACCCCTGCCAACTCCGCCCCTCTGGGACTGATGAACTTCTACTATTTGACCACTGAAGCCCCACTACTTTCTGCTCAGTTCCAGCGTTCTTTTTTTTTTTTTCCCTGAGGAATTCTCTGGGTGGGGAGGGAAGGGATTAGAGCCCTTTACCTGGCCATTACGCCTCCCGGAAGTTCAAGAAGCCACATTTCATACCTTTGGGCTGCAAGCCTTAGGATTCGGTGTTTCACGGCCAGTGGCATTGCGCTGCCTCTCGTCGCTTCCACAAACTGCAGTCCTGTGTTGGGAGGCCTGGGGATCTCCGCCGGTTTCGGGTGCCCAGCTTTCTCCCAGCCCGTCTCCCACGTGGATTTCCCGGCCAGTCACTTCCACCTTGGTCTGGAGCAGCTCTGCACCGAGCCCTCTCCGAGCCTACAGATTCATGCCTCCGGCCTTTCAGACTCTCCTGGCTCGGAAATTTGCCCCACACAGACTGCTTGCGGTTTCTGACTCTCTCAAATCTGCTCAAATTCACTTTTTTATAGGAATCTGACAGACCTTGTGAGAGAGCTCCGGTAAGACGCTGCCTTCATGCAGCCATCTTGGCTCCGCCCCCTCTCCAAGTTATGGTTTATGGATGTGATAGAATACTGTTGAACTGTAAGAAATGATAAAGGGAATGGTTTCAGTAAAACCTGAGAAGACTTATATTAACTGATGCAAAGTAAAGTGAGCGGAACCAGAAGAATTAATACAATAGATGCAATATTATGAAAATAATCAACTTTGAAAAACTTAGTAACTCTGGTCAACACAAAATGAGCAACCCACAATTCCAAAGGATTCATGATGAAACATGCTATCTACCTCCAAATAGAAAGCTGATGGATTCAGAGTGAATATCAAAACATATTTTCCTCTCTTTCCTTCTCTTTGCCTTTTTTTTCTTTTTACATAGCTAATGCAGAAGTTGGTTTTAAATGACTCTGTGTATTTGTAATGAGTTTGGTTTTTCTTGTCTTATCAATGGGTGAGGAAGAGGGAAGGAGAAGAAAATCTGGAGTTGACAACAAAACAAAATTGAAAAAAAAATGTAAAAGAAAGAAGACCAAAAAAAATGGCCTGACTAGTTAAAAAAGAAACTTTATGGGTTTTTTTTAATATACCACCAGCCTTTAGAACATTTTGTATTAATACTTTGGAGATAATGAAGGACCTAGGATGATATCACATTACTGCATCTGCAGTTTGATTTTTCCCAGTTCCCCATAAACCAGGATTTTCACTATTATCTGCTCACCCAGCCATTCCTAGTGAAATGGCTACTGATGGGCGTGACTTAATTTTCTTTGTGAAGCAAGAGATGACAGACTTGTCAGTAATGGTAGAGTGTGAGCCTCTTTAGACATCTCACCCCACCCCCATCCCTGTGTCAGATAATGACAGATTGTAAGAAGGAGGGTGTTGGGTCTAAATGATGTGGCAGATTGTGAAGGGAAATAAAAGAGCTACATGCAAGCCAGTTACAAACACAGCCAAAAACAGCAACACAGGGAGCCAAAAGAGAAGACTTGAGATTCCAGCCATCTTCCACCAAGCCAGTCCTCCATGTAAAAGCCTCAGCAATTTGTCCAGAGGCAGTTTGTCAAGAGACCAACTGACATTTGTCACTTTGCTCCCCAGAAGTGACCTGTCATTGCCGGTGACTCAGTCTGCGCATGTTTGTTCCAGACATTTTCCTTGTCAGACCAGTTAAAGGGGGGATAAAACAAAACTAATAAAGCCTTACATTTATTTTAGATAGTTATTTAAAACCTCTTAATAGCTGAGTCACTATCTTCAGGACCCTTCAAAGTGAATTCTTTTCTCTTGGCTAATGTTTGGTGCATGAGAAGTGAGGTAAATACAGACCTGCAAATTAGAGACCCCCCAAAGATATGTTCCACTTCTGACACTGAAGCTTTTGTGACTACACTGTGTTTGGTCTTGGTTTCCCCTTATACTTCCGATTACTATTTAAATTTGTGCCAGTATTTTGCAAAATGTATGGATTCTATTTGGGAGGTGGAGGGAGGATCATACCTGTGATATCATTGGTATAAGTAACACCTGATGGGGAAAGTATCCTGCCTTTAATGAGCAGATTAGCACCTGCTCTATAATACATAGTCTTAGAGAGTTTCCTGGGACACTGAAAAGTTAGGTAACTTGCCCAGGGTTGCAGCTGCTATGTATCAGGGTCTGGACTTGCACCCAAGCCTTCCTGAAGGCTCTCCATCCATTAAGCCATGCTGCCTCGCACAAAGGCACATTGTGGATTCCTTAATGAATATTCATAATGTCCTATCTAACCTTGCTTAAGACTTGTCTCTTCTTTTTGTGTGTAACACCCCCTGGGGACTCACTCACAGAACTTACATTGCCATTGGTTGATTGGGTCTCCAGTGAGCTGACTGAAACTACTTTGGGGATTATAGGTGTGACCCTTGTTATTGTTGTAGTTGTTCAGTCGTTTCCAGTCGTGTCCCACTCTTTGTGACCCCTTTTGGGGTTTTGTTGGCAGAGATGTTGGAGTGGGTTTCCATTTCCTTCTCTACCTCATTTTATAGATGAGCAAACTGAGGCAAGGATTAAAAGTAATTTGTCTCCAGTCAGACAGCTAGTAAGTTTCTGAGGCCAGATTTGAATTCAGGAAGATGAATCTTCTTGACTCCAAGGCCCACACTCTATGCACTGTGCCACCTAGTTGCCCTAAGTGTAACCCTATGGGTGTCTATCCCCCAAAAACTGACACAGCCTCTACTGGTGTGCTTCCTCTTAACAATTAGCCAGTAGACTCAGCTAGCTCTTTAGCAAAGCATTTATTGAAATAGCATAGCAAAAACAGTAGATACAAAGTATTTTCCTCAAAGCCACAGATACACTGTTCTACAAATACACCCAGAGTTCGGGAGAGGAGAAAGAGTAGGCACAAACTTAAAGTATAATGGTAATAGGTCACACATGTTGATGACACACTCAGCCAAAATAACTCATGACTATGAAACTACAGGGTCTCTATGTCCTTTCTCTCTGTAGAGTCCTCATAACATTTGCTACAAAGCATGGTGGTAAGCAGTGGAAAAGTCCATCAGCTGTCCATCTGATCTGGCTCTTCACAGGACACAGTGCCATTCTGGTTTAGCTGGGCTTGTTCCTCATAGGGTGTGTTGTCTCAGTTGGACTAGCCAGTCCTGGGTTAGGTTAAGCACTTCACTCTGTGGCTGTTCTGGCTCCTATCGTATTAGACTGGGTAGCCACTAAAAAGTGGTTGCTGGATAAAGCCAGGCAGGCCTCTCTGCTACTGGGCAGCTGCTTCCAGTCTGGACTTAGACAGATTGCTTTGCTGCTTCATCTTCTCAGGGTGCAGCATCTCTACTGGGCAGATGAATCCACTAGCCTCCTAGACTCACTCATCAATGGACAGCTTCAGTTTTTCTCTATCTTCAGCCACTGCATTCACTTTCAGAAGATTTTGAGTTCTAAATTTTTCCCCCTCCTGCCCTCCACTCTCCCCAAGACAGCATGTCATCTGATATAGGCTATACATGTACAACCATATTAAACATATTTCCACATTAGTCATGCTGTAAAGGAGAATCAGAACCAAAGGGGAAAACCACAAGAAAGAAAAAACAAACAAAAAAGAGAGAAAATAGTATACTTTGATCTACATTCAGACTCCATAATTCTTTCTCTGGATCTGTATAGAATTTTCCATCTTAGTCTTGGAATTATCTTAGATCATTGCATTGCTGAGAAAAACTAAGTCTATCAAAGTTGGTCATCGCACAATGTTGCTATTACTGTGTATGACGTTCTCCTGGTTCTGCTCGTTTCACTCCACATCAATTCATGTAAGTCTTTCCAGGTTTTTCTGAAATCTGGGTATGGCTATGGTATTAGCTGACATGTTACTTGGCTCTTTTCAGCTGGGATGTTACTAGGCTCCTTCAGCTACAACAACACTTAAGCCTAGGATCTACAGAAGCTTCTGCCCTTTAACTACCTTGGAGCCTTAACTCCCATATTGCTAATCACCTCCAGGCAGGAGATGGGAGAAGTTATGTCACCCCTATTCAACAAATTATTCTTGGTTCAAAATCCCCTTTCTAGTAAAAGCCATTCCATGTTGCCTTGGGGTGATTTATTTCAACTCAGTCATCTTCATCTGCCATGATCCTTTGGGAATCTTATGAAAATGAGTGGCTAGGGACAAAGGTATGAATCCAGTCTGCTCTAGAGGCAAATTCATTATCTTTCTGGTCTCTTCATTGGAATTAAAGATTCAAGCCAACCCCTTCAAGGTCAGGGAATGTCTATTTTTTTATCTGAAGACTTTCTCCTTTACTTTTCAATGTCTTTGTCTTTTAGTTCCTAAAGACCTTCACCTTTTGCTGGAGTCTCACTGGGGCACCACCACCCCACACAACTCACAAGTGGCAGCCAAGAACTAGAAAGTAGATGTCAATTAGTTTGGGAATAGCTAAACAAACTATAGTCCATGAATGTCATAGGACATTTCTGAGCTATAGGTAATAGTGAATATAATGAATGCTAAGAAGCCTGGAAAGATTTACATGAAGTGGTACAAGTTGAAGTAAGTAGAACCAGGAAAACAGCACATATAATTACAATAGTGTAAGTGGAAAGAATAAAACAACAAAACAATTGAAAATGAATGCTACACAATTTTAATGATGAAGTATGACCCCAAAGCAGAGGTAGGAGAAAATCCTTTTCCCTTGCTTTGCAGAACTTGCAGGAGGGTTGGGGGAGGAGGGAGTAGTCTTCGTGTATGGGATACTACATATAATATTAGACTTTTTGTTATGCTGATTACTTTTATGGAACTTTTTTCCTTTCCTCTTCTTTATTATCAGAGATGGTACTATGAGAGAGACAAGGGGGAGGGAAGCAGAGGGAAATATGTGACAAAAAAATAAAAGATATCAATAAATTTTTTTAAAAACTTGCTCCCTCTCCACCTATGATCTTGGTTTCCACCTTATTGACTTGCACTCACTTAGAAGGATAAATGGAATGTTGTAGTTGGAACAGAAATTAGAGATCATCAAAACCAAATCTCACAATTTGTATTGTTGAAAAATGACCACTAGTACTCTTCTAACTGAATGATAAAGGCACATTTCATTTATTGATATCCATGGTCATCGGTGAAAGGCTCAGTACAGAATATCCAAATGTCCGAACAACAAGATTTCTTAAAAAAAAAAAAGCAAAAATTTTGTAATCTTGAAAAACAGAGGCAAAAGATGAGAGGAGCAGAATCAAATGGTGGGAGGCACAGCACAGGGAGAAGAAAACATAGATTAAAACATATATAAAACTTTATTAAATGAATGGAGCCCAGTAAGTCCTTGTGAGAGGCTCCAGATTCCTCAGATAAAGGTAAAACATTAATAGGTTATCACGAAGTATACGAGCACATAGCACAAGCCATTCATTGGTTGGCCTAGGGGGCAGGGACTTTCCCGGAGTCCTTAACACTAAGGCTAAGATTCCAGAAGTATCAAAATAGAATACCAGGTCTAGAATCTGGTGGGCTTAGGGACTTCTGATCACACAAGGTGAATCTGTATGTATGTCATGTCTTCACTACTTATCCCTCTCCAGGGTGGGAACTATTTTAGTTATCACTGTATACCTTATAGTGCTTAGCCCTGTGCTAGGCCTCAGAGACAATGTGTATAGTAGAAAGAGAACTGACTATGGAAGTGATGGCCTGAATTCAAATTTCATCTCTAATTTTTTAGTTTTGTGACCTTGAACAAATCACTTAGTCTCTCTTTGTCATCTGTAAAAAGACTTTGGACTAGATGGCCTCTGAGGTCCCTTTCAGCTTCAGAGCTATGGTCCTGTTTGTTAAGTGGATGGAGTCTCAATGATTATCCAGGGATAAGGGTAACAGATCCTAAATAATCGTCCAAAGACAACTATAATGTCATCTGAATCAGAGCCATGACTAACATTTTTCCCCACTGAGGGTAAGTTTTCTAAAACCTGCCCCTCAGAAAACAGCATGAAAAAAAAATCTTAAATCAACTTTTAAAGACAAATTGAATTGGGGGAGAGAGGAAGGGAACAGAGATACCAGTATACAACAAATCTACTTCCATTTTAGGGAGCTCTTCTAGAGCATAAGGCAGGTAGAAGGAATTTTAACTAATTAGTCTTCCTAAAGAGAAATATAAGTCCATGTGCCTCTGTGTATCTAAAGTGGTATGTGTTGTAAGCATTCTCTACATTTCAACACCTTGAGAGCAAGCCTCAGTCACTCTACCCTATGTAGACTGCCAACTCAGGTCTGAATAATTATCCAGGGGTTGTTGTGGCTCAAACTGCAAGATTATTTGGGAAATCTTGGGTGTGAACTTGACACTGGGCTTCAGTTTGGATTCCAGCAGTATTCCTGAATGCAGCAAGCTGTACCAGCCAATGGGGAGACAAATTCATCCTATTTAACTTGCAGAGAGACTCTGCTGTTCAACTATGTGCATGACCTTATCGGTCCATTCACCTGGGACTCCAAAGCGCATGTCCTTATTGAAATCCTAGGGTTTAATGGTTTTCCTTCCCCCATAGGGTTTAGTTTTGCTCTCATGTTTTCCCAAAAGGGATGGGAGGTGAGGAGAGGAAGAGAAAAGAAAACACTGTTTTTCAAGTAGCTTTAGCTTTCTGCTTTTCCACAATATAAGGAAATAATGTCTAATTATGGGTTAGAAAATGAGCTGAAAGCTGGTTCAGCCTGGGTCCCTTCAGTAGTTTAGTGACCATGGAATAATGAAAACAGTAATTAGAGTGAATATTACTGGGTATAGTCTTCATTCAAAAAGAAATTCCCTGAGGACAGCGGCTTTTTTCTGCTTTGGTTAGTACCCCAAAAGTGCAATAAAGGCACCAATCACAGGATCATGGTGCTCCAGAAAACAATGGACCATATTCATGTGGGAGTATAGCCAAGGTGAGGAGGCCAGAACTGCAGACCAATAGAACACATTCAATAGCCATGTCCAGCTAGACTAAGAGTCCATAATTCTAAGAGTGACCTTGATTTTGAGGGGCAAGAAGCCTAGAAGATGTGATATCATTTAACGAATGATCTGGGATCTAAACAGAGGAAGGACTCTGTCCACTGTGCCACCTAACTGCCCCAATGCTAGGGATACAAGGGTGAAAAAAAACACGGTCTCTTGCCCTCAAGGGGCTTACTATCAAGGGATGCAACACACACATACATCCATAAAGCAAAATGGTAAAACTCATAGAAGTGAAACAGAGCGGCCTATGTGATTTGAGATGCAAGAGATCACTTCTAGTTAGGAGGATGAGATGCTTCATGGGGGCTATGGCACCTTACCTGGGACTTGAAAGTCAGCAAAATTCATTCATTATTTTAGAGATAACCCACATAAATGCTTATAGAGAGACAGGATGAGATAAGAGAATAGTGTGGGTTGTTTGGAGCATAGAGTACATGAAGGAAAGTACAATGAAATAAGGCTAGATAGACTGGAGCTAGATTGGTAAGGGGTCTTTGAAAAGGGACATAACATTGTCAGATCTATGAATTAGGATAATTGTCCCAGCAATAACATAATGATAGGTTGAAAGAGGAGAGACTATAGTAAAGGAGATCAATTAAAAGACTAGTGCAATATTCTAAGCAAGAGGGATGGAGTGGAATGAGATGAAGTGGGATGGGATGGGATGGAAAAGCAATTATTAAGTGTTTATTATATACTGAGCATTGTGCTAAATGCTGGGAATACAAGTAGAAATTTGTTATAAAAATAGTCTCTGCTCTCAAGGAACTCACATTTAAATAGGAGAAAACACAAAAAGGAAGGTTCATGTTTATGTTCAGTCTGTGGCAAATGTAGGGAAAATAACCGAGCAGATGGCAAGGCCAAGAGGATACTGAGGAATAATGGTAATGAAGACGGTTCCCTGCCAAGAGGATAGTGGGTTTAAAGGTTAGAATGGAATGAGGCTCTCTCTAACAGAGAGTCTAAGTCTCTCTAACAGGGGTCATTTCTAACAAGGTTCGGGCAGGGGTAGGGAACCTGCAGGCTCCAGGCTGCATGTGACCCTCTAGATCCCCAAGTGCAGCCTTTTGACTGAATCCAAACTTCACAGAACAAATCCCCTTAACAAAAGGATTTGTTCTGTAAAACTTGGACTCAGTCAAAAGGCTGCACCCAAGGATCTAGAAGGCCATATATGGCCTAGAGGTCACAGGTTCCCCACCCCTACAGGGGTCAGCATCCAACTGGGAGTAAATATCCTGCACCTGGTGAGAAGTGGAGAGCAAGGCAATGAGGATTTGTTGAGAAAAGGATATTTGCAGCTCCTCTCAGTGGTAGCAGGTATTGCTACATCACCCACTGGCAAGCCAAGGCAGGGGAAGAGAAGATCCTAAACTGGCATGTTGGGGAAGCTAGGTGGCTCAGTGGATAGAGTGCTGGGCCTGAGTCAGGAAGACTCATCTTCCTGAATTCAAATCTGGCCTCAGATACTTCCTAGCTGTGTGACCCTGGGCACGTCACGTAACCCTGTTTAACCACTCCAGTATCTTTGCCAAGAAAACCCCAAATGGGGTCACAAAGAGTTGGACACGACTGAGACAACTAAAGACAATATCATTAGTTTCCTATGTATTTTATTTTATGCATTTAAAAACATTATTCTGAGAAGGGGTCTATAGGCTTCACCAGACTGCCTGAGGGGAAGACCCAAAAAATGGTGTAAGTCTCTCTCTCTTGGATGTCATCTACTCCCATGGTTCTAAATAGTTATAGATGCCTCCTTGTTTTACAGAAGATAAAACTAATTCTCAGAGAGAAGAAATGACTTAACCAGGGTCCTGCAGATAGCAAGTATCAAAGCCAGGCCTCAAACCTGAGCTTGGGCAAGCCACTAGGTAATGATTTTTTTTTTCCCCACTGCAATTCTTTAAGTCCAGATGTCTAAAGCAATAGATATATTACCCACCTGTGTATAGGGAGAAGCGATGTGACCCATTGTATCAGTAAGGCAATAATAACAATGTAGATGATAATTGTCAAAATGCCTATGTGGTTCTGTATCACCAAGTATATGAGTCTCTCCACATAGAAGGGAGAAGAAGTAAACCATTTATTCAGACAGCAGAGAACCAGATCCCACAAGCCATTTATCCAATCTATCAGAGCAGTAAAACATTCAATACATAATATT